>NC_080431.1:42309189-42617244 GCF_028018845.1 Melospiza georgiana
ATGATAATGTAAAGGGAGTCCCCTAATGAAATTCTGTCAGAGGATGATTATTCCACTCTATTCTCAAAGATTTAAATGAACAAGTGTTATCGTTTTAAATGGTGTCTCAGACATATTTTGTTGGTGCATTGCTTTTCTGTATTCAACTTTCCTATGAATTGAGCTGTGAATTGAAATAGAGTTTAAACCTTTAAATGTATGCATTTGTACAATTATCTGAATGGAGGCATGAAGGTTAAATAAAGCATTTTGTATGGAATAAACCCCTAATTATTACTGTGGATGACTCAAAGCTTCTGGAATACCTAGATACTAACTTTTTTAAATTAAATCTTTGTTTTCTATAAACATATAGTGATTTTTTAATGGAATGTTTGCTTAAGAAATGGATTTTACTTGCCTTTCTGATTTTTTAAAAGTCACCATAGAGAGAAGGCATTCTTTCTCCTTTTACAGAATTTGTGCATCTGTGGCGAAGCTGGAACAAATAAAATGGCACTCAACAGTATAAACAAAAATGTCCTGGGATGATATAAAAATATTTTTCATTACTATATGATCTGAATTCCCCAAGTACTTTAAAAGGGGAGATCTTTACTTCTGCCCCTCTCCTTTCCCTGTGTGTGGGGAGGCTGGTGCAGTTGATGTGCAGCATGTGTAAGGTGATGGTGCAGCCAGGTTTGTCCACTGTGTGCCCCTGAAGTGAAGGAACAGCTGCTGGAGGAGGGCAGTGCCACGCTGGAAATTGCAAGTTCATACCTGGCTGAAGAGAGCTGGTATTTGCAATTGCTCCTAGGGACACTCTGAGGCCTGGTGGCTTGTCCCTTGTGTCTGGCCCTTCCATAAAAAAGCTTCCTTTATGTTTGAGCCAGTCTAGGACAACTGGATGTAAAGTCAGAGGCTTGGAGCCACACAGGACCCTTATTGGTGAAATTTCTCCTTAAAATTAATTTTCCCCTTCCCCTGAATTCCCATCGGCTTACTTTTAACCAGTATGATCATTTATCTGCTAAAAGGCACAGTGTTACATGGTTACAGGCAGAGAAACGAGTAAACAAAGTGATTTGGAGACCTTTGAGCCTTATGAAGAGATGTTTCTCAACCAAATCTGTGCTATAACAGATCTTCCATCTCTCAAACCAATGATGAATTTAAAAATCAGATAGTTGCATTGGCCCTTGCAAAGCACTTCTGCTTTCCACACAATAAGTTGTTTGTTCTTCCTCAGTGTCCTGTATGTGTTTAATTTCATTTTTTTCTCCCAAGAGTGACATAAGTTTAAAATGCATCACTGCCTGTTTAGTCTGACCTCCTCAGTGAACGCCCACACCGTCCTCTGCCCTGACCCATGCTCTGTTCCTGAAAAGTTATTTCTTCCACTTGCACAAACAACTGCTCAATTGTCCTGTAATCCCTCCCCCTTTTTTTCCCCTTTGTTATTGAACAGTCCACTTGGAATGAGAAATTGGCACGTTGTGTTAAGCACATCGCACGGGGCACGTCCGGCTCTCCGTGAGCATGACAAGGAGTGGCTGCTGGTAACCACCTTCAACTTTGCACACTGAGTTACTAGATCAGATAAGCACAGTTCCCTCTCTACGTGCAGGAAAAAGTCACATGGGCATCATCCTTGAACCCCGGGAGATTGCCTGCCTCCCAGACAGAGTTCTGGCAGTGCAGACTTTCACCCGTGGATTCAGAGTGCGAGTCCTTGTGCCCAGCCTCTTAACAGGGAAGCTTATCCATGTGAGAGGTCTGTCTGCCACATCTGCTCGCTGCACTGTGGCCTGGTGGCACGAGATCTTGGTTGGGAGTGGAAAGGAGCGTGTTGGTGGTCACCAGGTATTTGTCCTTTCCAAAGTGAAGCCAGCCCTGTGGTCCGGGCTGCCACTGATGTAATTGGTCTCTTCAGCAGTGCCTGCTGTGCACGCTGTGGAAACCTGCCCCTAACCAGCCCTCACATCCTAGCAAACCAGGCAGAGTTAAACCCTTTAAATATTCAAAGAGCCAAAGACATTTGACTGAAGCTGGAGTGACTCAGTAGTTAAGCAAAAAATGCCAGAATCACAGAATGTTTGGGGTTGGCAGTGACCTCTGGAGGTGGTGTGGTCCAAGCCCCCTGCTCAGACAGGGACACCTAGGGCCAAATGCCAGGATGGTGTCCAGATGGCTTTTGAGAATCTGCAAGAATGAAGACTCCACAGCCTTGCTAGGCAACCTGTGCCAGGGGTCAGCCACCCTTACACTGAGAAAATGTCTCCTGATATTCTTAATGGCACCTGACCATTTGGAGTCCCTCTCTCTCACTTGGGCCATCAGAGGCTTTCTGGTTAAGGTTTTAACCTGGTCTGTAACTGAGCAGGGTTTTTATACCCATGGGTGTTTTCTGTGAGAGGCCCCAAAGAGCAGCAGTAGCCATTCCCTTCCTGTTGAAGCGTACCCACAAAGGCATTTACTGCCTCACATACTTGTCCTACCAAAAATATATAGCCCATAATAACTGAACCTGCCCCTTATGAAGGAATGAATAACCAGATTTAGCTAGAGATTTAGCTAGTAAGCTGAAACATGTCAATACATTTCGTCCTTTATGTTTTCATTTGTATCTTTGCACAACCTTGCTCACAGGTGCACTGTGCCCTTTCTTGGTTATCTTTCTCATTTGCTGGGGATATTGATCTATAAAACCTCCTTGTAAAATATTTCAAATAAATTCTTTGTTTTTTCTGGGGTGACTTTTCTACACCTGTATTTTTGGGCCTGTGCAGAATATTAACAGACAGAAACTAACAATAAAGTCCAGAAACTACTGCAAAAGCAAACAGTGAAACCAAGACTCTTGCAAAGCGCTATAAATCTCTGCTGAGCTCGGGTTGCTGTTTAATCTTTATATACAGGTACGTCTCAAGGTTATCTGCTCCTGAGGGGTTCTCTGGAGGCTTTTGTGATTTGTCATCCGCTCAGTTTCTTATCAGTCGCAGGTATTTCCCCTTGTAACATTTATTATGGGCTCCCCTCCGTGTTTCTTTAAAATGCAATGCCCTGAAGAGGCTTTGGTATGCAGTTTTTAAGGAGTTATTAAATCTCCCTCTCCCATGATCAACTGGGTCATAAATGTGGCACATGGAACATAGCAGGTGGGCAGCGCTGGTGGCTGGGACTGGATGCAAACACAGAAGCCTTAAGCTCTGGAAAGGAGTTTTCTCTCTCCATCTTGCAGTCTCTGGCTGGAAAAGTACAAGTAAACACATTAATTGAATATGTTACGTATGTAGAAGAGAATCTACTGCAAATAGCATTAATAAAATAACCCTCGTGGCAGCTTAACTAAGACACTGTGTCTAATTTTGAGGTGGAAGAAATCTCAATCTTTGCCACCAGGATGATCATGGCCATCCTGCTGTGCCATTCCATTTCAGCAGAGGCAAATCAAGCCCTGGCTGCTCCAACAATTGCCACCATTTCTGAGAAGCTGGCAGACCTGAGAGAGGGACAGTCAAATTCCTTCATCAGAAGGATGACAGGGAGCCTCTCTGCTAATGGCCAAGGTTTGGACAGCAGAGGATTTGATGTGAAATTGCTTCCTCTCCTGTGTCCACAGCCTCATGGAAGTGTGCTGCCAAAAGAGAGGGCTGGCTGATGTGGGAAGCAGGATGCAACTGTTCCCCAGCTATTGCTTTATCCAGCAGATAAAGTTGCTTTAATTCCTCATTTATCCTTAAATACCTGCTTTGTCTACACTGACATCTGAGTTCTGACTGCTAGCAGGTATAGGCGTGCCAGAACATGCATATGTCTGCTTAGTACATGTGTGTGTGTATTTGTACACTCACACATGCATGCACTGCATACACCTATATAGGTGTGCACTGTGTAGCTCTTCCTAAAGGTAGTGGGGGCACCAGGAGCACCACTGGGAATATATTTAGGAGCCAGGTGTTCATGTAGGTATGAAACTGCTGAGCAGCAGTTTTAAAGCCCTTTACTTTGAGATGTTAGAGCTGAAATGGGTGCCACATCCCTAGAAATGTCACAGGCCATGTTGGATGGGGCTTTGGCCTCGTGGAAAGTGCCCCTGCCCATGGCAAGGCAATTGGAACAAGATGATCTTTATGGTGCTTTCCAACCCAAACCCTTTTATGATTCTATAAAAGGTCAGGGGAGGAGATGAATTCTCAGGTTCCTTCTATGCCTGTCCCCCTCACCTGAGCTGGTGCTTTAGGAGTGCTCTGAAGCCCCACATGCCCCCAGACCTGACCTGTTCTCATCTCCCCCTCTGCCAGCAGGTGTTCACCCCAAGCCTGGACTGCAAAGAGCATCCCATAGGAGACAGTGTGGCCTCCCCCATGGCAGAGGGGTCCAAGGACAGCCTGGGGCCCTGCACACCACACCGTCACCTCAGCGCCCAGGCGGGGACAGAGGCAGGGACATGAGCAGAGGTTTAGCCTCAGTTGTGCTGGGAGGTTTGTCTACATCCAGGCTGGTGCATGGGTCTGCAGGCAAGGGATTGTGAGCAGGAAATGGGAGCTGCTCCTTTGGTGCCCGTCTCTCATGGAGCAAGCAGAGGTCTGTTTGCAGCGGGGAGGAGCTGCGTGCAAATTGAAAACCCTGAATTAGCTGAGACTAAATTGATCTCCATCTGTGCAAATTGGTAACATGGCTGTTTCAGTCTGCTGGTGAAGTATGCAATCTGTTTCTGAGGCGTTTTGTGGGAAATTAGAAAAGGCTGGTAGAGGTTTCTGCAGAGCTTTTTTGGTTCTGATTATTCATTTATTTACAAACGATCATTTAGACCATCTGTGGGTTTTCAGTGTAACTGAGAGAAAACTCTGAGCTTCCCAGGACTTTACAAGTGTGCCAAGAAGGCAAGACTGCAAAGGCTTTTGTAGCTAATAAAGCAAAGACAGAAAAGCTGCTTGTTGTGATGAGGTGGGGGGAGGAGAACACAGGGCTGGGGCCTTTTTCCTTCCTCAGCCTTGCTTTGTTTCCCATTTTGTTTGACATTTCTAATCAAAGCCTCAGCACCTTTGCTTTAGTTATAATAACTTTACTGTAGCTATTACATGAGCCTCCACAGATGTACACACAGCCCAAGTTTTTAGCCTGCAGCACTGACCACTCCCCAGACAAGATGCTTGTTCCTGTACCACAGTACGTGTGATTCTGCAAGTTTCATTTATCACAAGGCAGCAGTACAGACACAAGAAAAGTACAGCAGGAGCCAGGGGCTCAAGATGAGGTTTGGCACACAGTACATCAACATCAGAAGACTTGTTCCTTCAGCTTTCATCACTAACAACATCTGGGAAGATGAATGTAACTCAGTCACGGTTGCTGCAAATTAAAATAAATGAATAACCTGCCAAGTGTGGGACAGAAGTGCTACATTCATGTGTTTTTGTGGGAAAACTAATGTGGCCCTTTGGGATTGTCAGCTTTAGTTTGATTCACATGGATGGCCATGTACCCATAAACTTCAAGGAGCTTTCAGGGCTTAAAATGTTTTCCTTGACTATCCTAGCAGGAAGGGTTTTGGTAGGAAGTAAGGATGGCATTGATAGCAATTTCATGCTTGAACTCAACTCAGAGAAATAGTGAGCAAATGTTAGTTCACTGGCTGTAACTTGCAGGAGTGGTGGTGATATCCAGTAGGTCGATAGCCACTTATCAAAGGCAAAGTGGACTCCTTGCTACAGCAGTCAGGAATGGCCTGGTAAATACATGAGGGAATACATCGCCTGGATAGGTGGAGAAGAGAAGGCTCCAGGGAGATCCTGGAGCAGTCTTCCAGTATATTTAGGGCTTACCAGAAAGCTGGGGAGGGACATTTTACAAAGTTATATGGCAAAGGGTAATGGCTTTGAACTGAAACAGAGTGGATTTAGTTTAGATATTAGGAACAAGTTCTTTACTGTGAGGGTGGTGAGATACTGGAACAGGTTGCCCTATCCCTGTAAGTGTTCCAAGGACCGGTTAAATTGAACAACCTGCTCTAGTGAAAGGTGTCCCTGGCCATGGCAGGGGGCTTGGAATTAGGTGATCTTTAAGGTCCCTTCCAACCCAAACCACTCTATGCCTCTGTGAAACCAAGTACTTTTTCTCTGCAGTAGATGGAGCCTGACTGAGATGGGGCTTTCACATGTGAAAGGAGCACAGGACACAGAACCCAGGCTTTCACAGTATCCTTCTGCAGACATTACTGCTTTTCTCCCAGCCACAGAGAGCACCACCAGGTAACACCAGTCACTGGCTCCCACCTGGGTGGCCAAGTCTTACAGCACACTTCTTACCCCAAGCAGATTGATTTTCTGCAGGCTTTGCTGCAGGCCAGGCACAGAGATTCAGCTGGGTCTTTCTGAGGTTGTGATCTTTAATTCCTGCCTAGCAGAGGGTGGTGGGGATGGGGTGGAAGGCAAGTAACTACAGTATGAAGAGGCGGGCAGACACCTGTAGTATGAATCAAAGACTAAGGCTGAAGTGAGATGTGAAGTCAGGAAAAGGAATGAGAGGACAAGAGAAAGTATCAGTGACCCTGGGGCTGAGATGAGGGTGAGGTGTGTTTATACTGTGGTTCTCGGGGCTCATGGTTTGGGGGAAAGAGCATGGCAGCAGCGCCAAGATACAAAACACTGAATCAGACAGTGCCAAACATAACCATTTATACTTTCATTACACCTTTGTCTGTACATCCCACATAAAGGTGTTTAGAAGTGTCTTTGCAAGCTTTGTAAGAATTACTGATGCTGGGTGTATTTATCCTCTTTTACAGTATGGTTCCTTACCTCCAAGATCCAAACTGAACAAATACAGAAAAAAACACACTTTAAAAACTTGTACAAAAGCACTCAAAATCTTGATTACATCACATTTACTTCGATTTTTGTTGGAGAAAGAATAAGCATTTTGTATCCCCTGTGAAAATCTAGGCCTTCCTATACTTTTTGCAGTATAAAACCAGCATCTCTAATCACAGTGGGCAAGCCCATGAGCCATGATCTTAAAAGTTCAAATCAGCTTTAAGTGAAGCAAATACAGCAAGAGTGGCATTTACTTCTTTAGGACAGGTGTTTTAAGTTTACTGAGGGATTGGAAATTGGGCTGATTCTTGAAAAGCATATATAAAATTACCTTAGGTACACAAGAAATGTTTTTGTATTTGAAATCATGTTCTAGTCCAGTGTGAGCTCAAACCAAAAATTTTAGACATTTCTAGTGAACTTTCAGGAAACTGTCCAAATAATTGACACCCATTAGATATTTGAAAACCTGCATGGACTCATTAAGCAGGCATTTAAATGTCTTGGCTGGATCAGTGGAGCCCAGTGAACCAACACGTTCTCAAAAGAAACTCTCTTGTGGTGAAAAATTGTTGACCAGCATTCATCTCAATGTGAGCAAGTACACTGTGCAGGCCAAGGCTGGCAAACAAACAGGAATCTAAGGCTGATTCCCATGCTTCTCCTGGGCATATTGTCTGCATAAGGGGCAAAGATGCCACAGATGGAACCTACAAAACTGAGAAGTGTGTGTATCATCTATTTATTCTGTGTTTCCATACATCATCATATTTTAAACATGCAGCATCAATAAACTAAAAAAAAAAATAAATAAAAGAAAAGGTGGTGGCCCCAGTGCTTGACTGTAGCATGAGCTTGAACTCTGGTGGGTTTATTGTGTATGCTTAACTGCAACACCGGTGACATATCAGCAGTTTATGGACTGGAAAACAAAGCCATTAAGTTCTTTTGGCACTGTGTTTCTCACAAAAAAAGAAGGTCTGAAGAAAGAGAGTTACAAAAATGTGTTTTACACTGGAGGCCCATTAGCTCTATTGATCACAGAAACTGCTCTGCAGCCTCCACCTGCAGTATTGTGTGTGAGGGATTTATTTTATGCTCTGTTCATCACAACAAACAGACCTCCCGAGTAGCAATGTGTGTTCTTATATAAAAGATAATTTGGGGGCTCTGAAGACTTGAAACCCAGATTTGGTCATAATTATTGTAAGGTCACCTAGGAATTCTGGAGAAGTTTGTTTATCCTGATTCCAGCCTGCTAGTCCAAGAAAATACACTTAATTCAATCCAGGTGACTTTCCATTAAATATAATCTTGTCTTAATTGGTGCCACCTTGACCTCTACTTGTGAAGTCTGTTTTGTGGTCTACAAGTCTAGCTTTAAACGCTCAAACACACATTTCCCCATCTGATTCCCTGTGATTTCATTATGACAACAACACACTTCATACCAGGCTCTCGGTGTGTGTGAAATGCAGGGAAGGTTTAGCAGCAGGAACATGTCCAAGCACGACAGATGTCTTCCCCAAGCTGCAGGCCATGGTGCTCTCTGTTACCTGAGCCCAGCTCAGTTATCACAAACTTTAGGATGTCCAAGGTTAAGGCATCAATCAGTGGTTCAAGGCCCTGCTCCCTGGGGCAGCTCATCCCACTCACTCTCCCCAACAGAGAGGCCACAACATCCAATCTATGGGAATCATAAATTGGTGGGTAGGATCCCTGGGCCCCTGGAGCTCCAGTTTATGTCTCCACCAGTGTGCTTTCCTCCTTGCAACAACCCTCTCAGCCTGGCAGCCCCATATCAGGCTTGAATGCACCCCAGTGGGGTATTCCCAGCAGACCTCAGCCTCTCCTGGTGGTTTGACACCTTAGCACTGCTCCAGTGAGAGGAGGAGCAGGAAGGTTGAGATGCCTCCTACAAAGCGCTGGGCTGAGGAGCATTAAGAACTGCAGCTCAAAGCAAATGCCTTCCCCTTGGCATGCGGATTTTAATCTCATCTGGCATTTCAAGCTGATGAAAATATTGCTCTGAATTTCCATTTCTGACAGTGGTAGAGAAACAGAAGCTCCTTTATTTCAGCAGAAGCCACAGTTTCCCTTCTGGGAAGAAATACAGGAGTTAAGTAGCCCATATCACAGGCATTAACCAAGTGGGAGCTTGTCATGTTTGATCAATTGCTGGTGGTAGAAGATTTTCTGTGAAAATCTTGTGGTAAAAAAAAATGTACTCAACCACTGACATGAATTAATACACTAACAATATTAAACTTTGGCTCCAATAGTGGCTGCTGCTTCAGAGGGCTTGAAAAACTGAAGTTCTGAATTATGTACCAAACCCAGGCCACCGACTCATCTGGCAACATTTACAAATGTCATGTCAATGCTTTGCCAGAAAAGAACAAAGGCAAAACGCTGTCAGGACCCAGCAATCTTGGAAGAGATAGAATTTGGGTGGAAATTCACATGGAGTGCTTCAAACAGGTATGATGTGGATTGATCTGTAGGTTAGTGTTTCAGGAACCATACAGAAGCAAGAAGTTTGAAAACTTTCAAGTAAATTAGATTAAAATCAATACTAATAATAAATGTGCACCACATAGCATAGGAAAGCCAAGCACTGCTTGATACAATGCGCAAACATATTCATTGCCAAGATGATATAAAGTGCATTTTATACTCAGAAGATAAATATTTTGGCTTTTGTTCAAAGCTGCAGCTTCTGAAATCATGTGGCATCATGAGATGCCGCTCCCATTTGAACTTGGGGCAGGAAAAGATGATTCATAGGGTGGCAGAAAAAAATTTAAAAATTGGCGTTGTTCAAGAACAGAGAAGGCAAAGAGAAGGAACAGATTTCTAAGCCATTACTGTTTTTAAGTAAAGTTCAAAGTTTGAACCCTAACATGAACATTTTTATAATGGTATTGATAATGCTACTTGGCACCTTGAACTAACAGGAATAAATAATATCCTAGTGTGCTTTATTACAGAAAATATTTTCACATTGCTGCCCAGGAGCAACATACAGTTCCTGAAGCAAAATCCAGAATCTTCACCTTCCAAAAGGTGTTGTGGGATTCAGCATTTTCTACCTTAAGGCACCTGGTGGGATCTTATTAGAGGAAAGGGAGGTCTGAGTGGCAGAGGTGGGTGGGAAGAGATGTAAGACCTGTTAAATCTACCTAACAAAGCCACTAAGAGATTTCAAGGTCCTGGAAGAAGGGTCTCTTGAGCAACAGTGGTGCTGATTTTTACGGTATGTTTAAGGGAGCCAGTTCAAAGGACAAAGAGTATTTTATAAATGTGTGCTGTGAATTAAGTTTCCTTTTGGAGAGCTTAGGCAGAATGAAGCAGTGATGGGTAGAGTGAAGGATGGATCAGGATGGAAGCTGCACATCATGTTGACAGGACAAGGCCAAGCCTCCTCTGTGGCCTGCAGATTGTGCCAGTCTGCTATTCTGGTGTGTGACACAATTAGAGACCCAAAAACCCATCTGTGCCAATGGGCCTCACTAGAAGGCTGGCATCAGTCCCACCATGGCTGTCTCTCAGGATAAATAGGTCACCATTTCACCTGACAGTGCTCCCAAAGTTTGCCCCAAAAGCCCATGTGGATATGTTGACCTCACTGGATTGTAGCTATGAAATGTGGTACCAGTGCTCAATCAGAATCTGGAGCCAGAGGAGCAAGACATGACCCCCCATCAGGGAAAGGATAGGAAGAGATTTCATACAGGGAACCACTTCAGGTTTTGTGCTAGGTCCAATCCAGCTACATTCTGATTCTGTGGTGAACCCCAAGCTACCCCAGAACTGCTTTATCTAAGCTGAAGTAATTAACAAACTACTGCCAGACCCCTCTAATCCATATCTTGTTTTCTTTTTTCTTTCTTTATGTTCAGCTGACCATGGTTTCCAAAGCACACCATGGCACAGAGGAGTACCACCCATTATGCATGTGAACTGTTCCCCATTTACAGAAGTATTTCCAAAGGAGTTGAATTCACCTGGCTGGTGTTTTCTTTCACAGTAGCTTTGGCTTCCTTGATACCATGCCAAGAAAGACATCTTTGTTTGTGCCCTTCACTCTAAGTGGTGTCAGCAAATTACTGGCAACAGCACATATTAGTGTCTTCATCAGAGTGAGAATTTATGATGTCACTGCTAAATCCATCAGGGACATTGCATCCTTATAATTCATAGCTGACTCTTGAACACATGAAAGGAATGGCAGCGTGCCAGCTAACAAAGAATAATTGCCCTACTTACTTTAGCCATGATAATTTGCTTAAATAATAAAAATATGCTGGTGCAACAAGGAGAAATTAATGTGCTGATAAACACAAAGGAGAAAAACATGTAAGTACTGAGCCATATATTAAATACCCATCTTTCTGGCAGCAACATTATCCATTTCTGATATTTTAAGCAGATGGAAGCTTTGATCAACACTTACATTCATTCAGTCCAGAGGAATATGGCAGCATTATTTAAATTTCATTTTATGGCCTAAAGGATGGTGGTAATTCATGGCTGGAAAAAAATGGGACATGCAACAAGTTGCAGTAATTATATATTTTTAATGCAGAATTAAATTGACTATTTAGCCTAGAAAGACAAAGAGAGAAAGGATACTAAGGGAGAATTCCAGGAACCTAATTAATTTGGAAAGGAAACTGAGGTCACTGATGAGAGAAATTGCTAAAAACAGACCCTTCAGTATAGATTTCTAGATTTTTCACTGCTCCAGTCAGGCTCACCTTTTTCTTAAACTTTTTCTCTATGAGAAAAATACACTTGGTTCACAGTGAAGATTGATTTCTGTGGGACATAAAGCAGTCATCTTGGGATCTACACATCCAGGTTTTTTAATTTGGAAAGTATCCATTACTGAATAAAAATACCTTATTTTTTAGCAACAACAACAGCAATAAAACCTTGCCTCTTCCTTCTCTATGCTTCACCCTGAAAACTCTCTTTAAATAATGTTTTCGTTAAAATTCAGCTTTGATGGAACACTTTCAGCCAATACAAATGAGCGTGTTTTTGGTAAAGCAGACTTTGGTAAAGCAAGATGAGGAGGAGCTGAAGACATTTGCCCTATTAACCCATACCTAACGTATTAAAGACTGGAAAGCGCTTTGTAGTCAAGAAGATTTGCTTTTCAAAACATCACACTTAAACTCAGAGGGACGGGGGAGAGAGGGGAAAAAAGAAGGGGAAGCTTGGTGCAAGAAATCATCTAAACAAGCCACAAAGGCTGCCAGACAAAATATTGGTCTTCTGCTAAATTATACATCATGATATGAAAACACTTGCATTTCTGAAAGGCAACAAAAGAGAAAAATACTGATGAGGAAACCAAACCTTCAAAGCCAAAGCTAGGGATGTTTTTCTATGCTCCATGGTAATCCTCAGCTTACACCAGCTCTCTGTTTGGTCCCCAGTGCCAAGGGACAGTAAGCTCCACTGATTTCACCACCACTATCCTGCAGCCTGTGAATCAGAGGCGTTGTACTGCCGCCAGGAAAAGGGAACCTGTTGAAAGAGATGTGCTCTGTATCCATGGCAGTCATCAAGAGGGTTATGGATTTTAACCACATTAGTGAGTAAAGTAAAGCAAAGCAAACTGTCAGCACAAACCTGTGAAGGGGAAAAATCCAGAGGGAGGCAAACTACTGCAGTGATGATGTTTCCGTGATTATATGAGTCTGAAGAACAGTGCACACCTTGTTATATGACTTATGAAAGAAGTTACAATTTGTGCTCCTTACATTTGGGAAGATGTGTACCAGCATAGTTAGGAAAAGTTATCTATACGTAACTGCAGTAAGACAAACATGCAGCCAGACCAGACACTTCTAGTTCCTTATCCAAAACTCATGAAGCACAGTTTTTCCTGCTACTTTTATTAGCCAGCCAGTAATATTAAAATGATTGTTCTACAGTATGCCATGGGTTACCTGGAATACCTGAGTCACTTTGTATTCTACATACCTTTAGTTCTTTTAGTGTTCAGTCTGAATGTTATCATGTTGAGGTGGGATTTATTGCTATAAATGTTTTCCTTATGACTCTTTCCTAGCGCTTGTTTGACAGTGATAAAAAGTTAACTGGCATATGTTCATTGTGTGGTAATGCACTTAATCCATGCCTTGTCTCTGGAGTCTTATAATCTGTAGGCTGCATTGCGTAAAGGAATGGCTTTTACAGTACCTCAGTCTTTATAAAGCAACCATTTGTGGATTAAGAGTGTCTTTCCCTAGTGATACACATTGGCACACCTACTTCTAATTTCCATTGTATAAGCTGAGAGAGAATTCTGCTTGGTAAGAACACGTAGGCACACTGATGCAGGTGCGCTCAAGGGTTACCCGAGGCCATCCAAAAGCCAAATCTGCTCTTAAGTGTCTGGAAGGCCACAAGGTGGATGCAGGGGAAGACTTTCCTTTGGAACATTTTAGTGCTTTATGTGCTCAGGCACTGCCAGCAAGTTTATTACCCATCATTACGCCATGACAGGGTCAGGGTGCATGTGAGGAGGTCAGGCCAAGCAGACCTGGGCAGAGTTTTAGCAGGTTGCCTAAGAGGACTGAGGTGGAGAGGAGCTGGGATTGTGTATTCCCAGCTACAGATGCAGCTGTGGCATGTCTTGTCCAAAGAACACTGAGCACATGTACATGTGGCTAACTCAGGGAGGAAGTAAGATCTATGGCTCCTTTATTTAAATAAAATGGCCAGTGGAATTGGACTGAATAACATCTTGTTCCACAAACATGAACCTACAGACACAGAGCACATTCGCTCAAGTAGCTGAAGAAAATACTTTACCAAGGAATCATTTCCATTGCAGGTGAGTGCTTTGGAATGCTGAGGTATGAAATATTAGTCACTTGACCTGCTGTGTCAAAATGTACGTGTTTATGAATAACCTGCCTCAAAAATGTGGCTGGTGTCAATCCATCTGTCCTTAATATGGCAACGGATTCAAAACATGATCCTGGTTCTTGGATTTGATTCAGATGCGACGAGAACCACAAGCAAATGATTTCTATATTTGGAAGTACAATTTCCAGAGGTCCATGCATCAACACTGCTGCATCTAACTGAGCTCCCACTATTTGTGTGCACGTTTTGAACCCTCAAACAAATGCAATCTACACCCTGTCCTGTGTCTTGAAGGTAACACGTTCATACCTAAATACTCTTTTTTGTGAGCCTTGCAGGAAGCCAAATAATTTATGTATGGCATAAAATGCATTTATGGTCTTTCACAGGTCAGCTTGAGCAACAAAAAAGGCAACAACTTCCTCATAACCCACTGTGAGTAAAGAGGGTGGCACCGGTTTGGGAGGTGGAGGTGCTCTTGAATCCTTTCAGCAGCCTATTCAGGAATCATTGGAAGGCAAGATCAAACCTGTTGATTTGCAGGCCAAACAGTTCATAGTGTGACACATGCTGCAAGTGGGAGATTATTGCAGCACAACAACTGCGGCCTCATGGTTGCTGACTAGATCCCAGCGCTATCACCCTCATCCCATATGGGCTAGAGACGCTGCACACGCTGTGTGGGGCAATGAGTCAAGAAACCTGCAAGGCTTCTGAATGAAACAGGTTGATGAGAGAAGAGCACAGTTCATCTCTAGATGAAGTATTGTGTGGTGATCACTGTGTGAGCCAGAGGCCAGCTGATGAGGACTGTCTTTGCTGTGCCCCCAGTGCTCTTTCAGCAAGCTGCAGTGACAAGAGCAGAAGGAAGGCTGGGTGTGGTGTCACAGAGGACAGATAATTGCTACCTTAAACCTGAGCTTCCTCATGTTCAACAAGGGAATGAAGATCTATCTCTTTGTTCAGGCCTTTAGCCAGCTTCCCTCTCTGATAAAAATAACTTGACAGTGAATGGGAGTTTCGAGCAAACTGGCGAAAGTTTCTACTTGTTTTTCTTTCAAAACTTCAGGAGTTCGCAAGTTGCTTGTTTATCGAATCAGGGAAATTTTCCTTTTAATCGAAGGTTTAGGACTAGCTCAGATACTTGGAGTAAATAAAATAAAACAAAACAAAGAAGTGAGGAAAATGCCACTCTTTGTATTGAGGAATGCCACTGATCCCCTAGACTGCTTTCAGACATACATCAGTACGTCTGCCTGTTGCTATACCCCTCTCAGCATAGCCAGCTGTACCCTGAACCTGCAGCAAGTCTGTGCTGCTCTGAGGGCTTCCCAGATAACCTGAAAAGACTGCATCCATGTGTTACAGGCCTTTGTTCTCAAATGCAGATGAATTAGTTGTGCTATTTGCTACAAGGACTTAACTATCAGTCAAAATGGTGACATCAGTGCCTGTCCAGGTCTAACACTTTTCTCAAAAATTGTTATGTGGAGGGGCAGGGGGAGAGGAAGGAACACATCTTTGAGTTTTCTTCATTTTAATGAAACAACAAACTCTGGAAAGGGTTTATATGTGCGTTCCCACACCTTCACACATGTTCAGTTTATACAGACAACACGTGGCAATCAGCATCTCTTCTTCTCCTCCTCCCCCATCCTTTCTCTGCAGTGACCAGAGGAGTACCTGCATATCTAATTCTTCAGTATCCGGTTTCATTCACAAAAGCACTGCTTCTTTCATGCAGGAAGGCTGATTTGAAAGTACTTACAGAGCCTGTTTGCATGGGCCGGATGTTCAACACACTGTTAGTTCCAAGTTTGGCAACAAATCCTACTTTAGAGTAGGAATTGCAGCTCACAATGACCAAAAGTGCAGTCGTGCCTTGCTAATAAAAGGGCCCTTCTTTCTAGGTGACATTCCACAGAACTGAAAATTAGGTATATCTTTCTTTATGAGGGGGACTCTGTATTGTATAAAGTACTCTCCTTGAGATATTTTCCAATATCTGCTTGATTATAATGTTCTATTTAAACAAACTAGCAAGCCTGTCAGAAATGGTACTTATTGTGGGGCAAGAGGCTTTTGACCTTCTGTGTAATTATTCCCAGCTCACCCTTGGAAGTCTGCATTACTCTAAACTGAATTTGTGGCATTGTGTGGTGCAAAAAGGAATTGAATTGTATCCGTTAGTAAATTTGAACTGGAATGCACAGTAAATGTCAAGACTCTTAATTGAGCTTTCTATAATGGCTTCCAAGCTTACTAAGGAACAATCAAAAGCTATTAGTTATGACTAGGTAAACATTTTAAGGATATTTTTTTTCCAGAAGACTCTTTACTTCTATTTGATGAGCCTTTGTACATGACTTAATGTACAGCTATGAAAGAATAGATGTGTTTGTGATAAAATTAGTCTGAGGACATTTATGAGAACATTCAGGGCTAAACACTCATGGTTTCAAAGTGTTAACTGTAAATCTTTCTGCATTAGTCTATATTATAGCAAAGCCTTTTTTAATGCTAAAGTACCTGACATGCATTCTTACCTATGAGTCTAGACTGTGCCAGACTTTTCTCCTGTTAGATATTATCTCTCTCCTGCTCAGCAGTATTAAGTTGACCATGGAAACAATCTTCCTTTTTATATGAAATCAGTGATAGACAATCTGCTGGGTTTTTTTCTACAGCAAGATTTTCAAAGCTATACAACAGTCTTATGAAAGATCTGGTCAAGAAGAGCATAAAGAAAATTTCTCCCTTTGTAAATCTCTTACCCAACATCTGACTGACAGCTAGGCAGAGGGCAGAGACTGTGGCTGCTTGCAACAGCTCCTCAAAAGGCAGTGTTATCTGACTGACAGCAACACATCCTTATCCAAGAGCAAGAATCTGTTCAAAGCCAAAGATAATGCAGTTGGCTGCTGCAGCAAGACTGGTTAAGATGCAATGCTTCTGCAGGCAGCAGCACAAAAGAGAACAATGTGTTTAGCGTTAGATGTAGGTCAGATCTCAGCTCGCATAACCACGTACACATTTAAGGTGCACAGAGTGGAAGCAGCTCACAGGAGAAGAATGAGGTGAATTAAGTGCAGAGCAAGACTTGAAATCTTATCAGTGAAGCCCTAGTTCTGCCACCAGTACCCACAACCTCATTTAGATATTCAGAAAAAGTGTACATGAACCTATGTTCCATTGCACTTTGGGTAACTTCTGAACTCTGATACATGGCAATAAGCAGCAGCAGCAAAACAACAACAAAAACAAACAAACTAAACCAACAACAAAAAAGAAACAAAAAACCCCAAGACAAACAAAGCCCCAACCAACCAGGCCACTTGCTGAGAAGTAGCTAAGTAACTTGAGAGGTGTTGGTGCTTATACATCTGGACATCAAAGTACAGACTCAGACACTGAAAACATAATTTACAGCCTCCTGTGCTTTGTGTGCCCTGTGTCCCTGCAGGCACAGGGATGACCAAAGGGAGACGTGAGGTGTAGGGAAGTAGATGTAATTTAGACTGCCTGAATCTAGGCTCAAGTGCTTTAAAGGACACCATGCTAAAAATTTCTTCATTCAGTGTTCTTAACAACAGCCGCCTCTCAGCTATCATGAAATAAATTTATGCTGATTAACCATTAGAAAATTATGCAGATTTTAGTAGAAGATTGAGTGTGAAATTATTAAGAGATAGTTGCTTGCAACTATCCTTTTTTTCCCCCAAAAGGAATCATCTATTAAAGCTGTGCAGTTCATCTGAACAGGGATGGCAGATTTAGAGATGTTGTCTTAGTGACTGTGTGAGAAAAGGATGCTTCTAAGAATGTAGTGTAAGAGACATTAGAAACTTTCTGAGAAGAAATCAAGACAGCAAGTTCTTCACAAGCAGTTTTTGAAAGGATTACTCAAGATAAAATGTCACAAGCACCTGACAGTTGATTTTTATATGTTCTCAAATAATAATGTCATAGGAAAATGAAATATATACTCAAGAGTATATATTTCATGAATATATGAAATGAAATATATACTCAAGAGGAAGTCATTGTAAGAAATATTGGTGAAACAGATGCTACCACTGCTTATTGTCATATAGATTGTTCACAAAATAAATTCAGGTTGTGGGTTTATTGATATGAAGAGGTAAACTCCAAGCAGAGAGGAGGAAGGATGAAAGATAACCACAGTAAAGGAGAAGGGATAACTGCCTCTATGCCACTAGAAAAGTGAGAAGACAGTGATAAACAAAAAGCAGTATGAGATGATGCCAATGACAACCTATTCCTTTTTCCAAAGAGAAATTGCCCCACTAATTCTTCTGCCAGTGACTTATCTACATAATATCTGCCCCAGACAGCTTACTTATATTTTTGAGGAGGTGTTGCATTTGAATGGAATTTGCCTGCCCCATCTCAGGTAGCTGGGCTGATTCAGTCACCCAAATGTTTGTCTTTGTTTCATCTCATCCCTGTGTTACCACTGCTCTGCTGGCTTCAAGTCCAGTGAGAGACTGACTCTGAATTCTCTGACTGTGGTGGAAAATAACCACATCTGTAACCAACCAGTTGGTCCTGACAGGGACAACTCGCCCCCACGATGCTGTATTTATGAAAAACTCACAGGATTTATTAAGATTTTAAAATACCATGAAATATGATAGAAGGATGAAGTGAACATATGCTAAAAGAAGAATAAATTTTTCACCGAGAGAAGAATAAAGTACTGGAATGCTCTTCCCAGGTAGGTGGTAGAGTCACCATCCCTGGATGGGTTTAAGAAAAGGCTGGACATGGCACTTGGTGCTATAGTCTAGTTGAGGTGTTAGGGCATAGGTTGCACTCAATGATCTTGGAGGTCTCTTCCAATCTCATTAGTCTGTGATTCTGTAAAAAACCCTTTTTTCATCAAAAGAACCAGCCACTCCCCAGTCAGAAGCCTGACCATCAGGACTGTGGCAGGCATTGCAGCTGTTTGTCTCTCTTGCCTGGGAGGGCAGGGATTCCATGGGGGCTGCTGGCTGTCACCTGCCCCACCTCAGCAGCGCCTCAGGCTGCTCTGTAGATTGCACAGAGACATGCTGCTATAGACAAATGTGGGCTGCTGGGTGGCCTTCCTCTTCTGTGCCTGGTCTCTAGGAACTCCCTCCATTAGGCCTGGGGTTTTCAGGAATGCAGGGAATCACATGCCCTACAGTGTTTGTGAGATGTGAATATAGCTGGCAGAAGAAGAAAAAAAAAAAAAAAAAAAAAGAAAGGAGGTTGCAAATCCATGGAAATCAAACAAGCCTGTGAGGAATTTGTGGTTTATTTCCTAAATTCATCCTCCCTTCCAAGGAAAGAGTCAGCCTGGTGAGCCCAAGCACTGAGCTGTCTGCCCTGGCTGCAGTCACACCTGTGAGTCAAGCAGGGACGGGAACCATGGATGAGCACTGCCACCACCTGTGCTTTTGGACCATTGGGGTGGCCCCTGGCCTGCACTGGCAATCTTCCAAACAGCACCTGGGAATACTTGAGAGCTCAGCATGGCCCACAGACCCTTCCCAACAGGCAGCTGGATTCTGCTGTCCTGTTTTGGGGATTAGGAGAGCTGAACAGTGTGGACAAGGAGTGTCTCATGCCAGCTGGCATCAATGCCAGAAGGTGGTTTCAGGGTAGATTTTTAACGTATTAACATGCCATTAGGTAGTAGGGAAACGTCTTGGTTCTTGCAGCTTGGTGGCCCGTGATTTCAGCAGCAAGTTCATCCACATATGTTTTTAGAAGTTAAGGCAGTTTCTATTTTATCCCTCTTTATTGAAAGGTGTGGGCTTGCTAAGGGCTGGGAGTCAGAAATTTAGGATATCATAGAATCACACAGAATGCTGAGGTGGAAGGGATGCACTAAGATCATCCAAGTCCAACTCCTTGCCTTGCACAGGACATTCCAAAAATCACACCATGTGCCTGAGACCATTATCCAAATGTTTCTTGAACTCTGACAGGCTTGGTTCCCACTTTCCTGGGGAGCCTGTTCCAGGGCTCAATCACCCTCTGAGTGAAAAACATAAATCATATCTTTATATGGTTTATATGTATTTTTTACTTTTTTTTTTTTTTTTCATATATGAAAGGACTTACACAGGTGTGAAGGGAGACAATAAAGGTGAGAGGTTTTGGTTTTTTTCCCTGTGAAATCTTGAATTAAACTCCTTAGCTACTTGTGATGGGCAGAGAGCTGTGCACAGTGATCCACAGGCTGGGTGATGTGCAGCTTGTCAGCAGGTGGTTGTGGGCAGGAGAAGTGATAAGATGTGTAAATGTTTATCTAATGTGTGTATCCAGAGTAACCAGAGATGTCCTGGGGTATCACACCTGGCCTCTGCTGCCTCCCCATGAAGGCAAGGGTCACCCACAGGCCAGTCTTCACAGCTGCTGATCCCATGTGGATTGTCTGCCTGCCTGTGCTCCAAGCACTGGATGAATCTTAAAGCAATCTTTGCCTGGGGTAGCTGGAATATCTGCTGTCCTATCTGAGGGAGCCACTGAGGATGAAGATCTTGATGTCTTGGTGGTTGACAGTGGGTGTAGGGAAGGATTAACTGGCTCCTGCAGGCACCTTGTTTTGCAGCTAAGTGCCAACACTTAACTGGGAGAGGTGTCTACTTGTGTTTTGGATGCATAGCTTAGGGCAGACAAATTGCAGTCAAGGAGTATAATAAATTGCTTTGTCAAAAGCATAACCAAAGCAGTAATGGGTTCTGATTCAGTGGAGCAGGCAAAGTTCTGTGGAAAACAGCCAGTACGATTTAGCCCTGGCTTTAGAAGCTCCTTGATGTTGTTTGCTAATGGTGCAATTGTACTTTTGGAAGGACTACACGGAAGAGCAATTACACTGCCTTGCAAAGGAGCTGAAAACCAAAGACACTTATAAGTGAGTCAGTGAAGAACTGAAAAATGGCCACACTACACAGTCCTTGTGGCCATCTCCCTCTCCTCTCCTCTCCTCTCCTCTCCTCTCCTCTCCTCTCCTCTCCTCTCCTCTCCTCTCCTCTCCTCTCCTCTCCTCTCCTCTCCTCTCCTCTCCTCTCCTCTCCTCTCCTCTCCTCTCCTCTCCTCTCCTCTCCTCTCCTCTCCTCTCCTCTCCTCTCCTCTCCTCTCCTCCGGAGAGCTCAAAATGCTTTCATTACGGCTAAACCAAATCCAAGTAATTGTGTACTATTATATAGAAAACACACTCATACTCAAAATATATTTTTTTTTCCTTGTAAACAGTTGGAAGAGAAAATGACTGCCAATTACTTGAGCACTGTGACGTAGATTTTGAGTTTATTCTATTACCTGAGTGAGCTTATAAATAGCAGAAGAAGCTATTAAAAATCCTATTCATGTACACAGGGCAATCCCAGAGAATACTGCTGAATGAAACAAAAGGTAAATAATTCTAAAAACTGGATTTTATATATTTGGGATAAACAAGGTGGAGAATGTATTGTGCGGATCCTCCAAACTGCAGCAGAGGAACAATAATTAGCCTTTTAATTATTTTTCTCCCTAGCCAGCTTAGAAAAACAGCAACTTTTCTGTTTGTTTTATTTGAATGTTTTTTGTTCTTCTGGGGGTTTTTTGAGGGAGGACATTGCATGACTGTGCAGGTATTGGAAGAGAGAAAAGATCTTAAGGGTTTGGCAGGTGAAAGCTGCTCTAAGTTTCATGTATGTGCCTCCCCTTCAGTGTTTCTGAAATAAAGAGGAGATTTGTGGCGTGTATACTTCTGACAGGACAACAAAACCTCAGACCTGAGTAAACGAATTTGTGACTTGTTTGCACCTGCAAAGACAGCCTCCCCAGACTGAGCACTCTGGAAGTGACTCACAATTACATTTAAGGAAAAATAAGGTTCTTGTAAGAATTGCCTGTATAATCACCAGGAATATGGACTTGACAGCCCAGGCCTGCATGCCTAAAATAGGTTATTTATGTCAAGAGGCTGAAAACAGGAAAAACAGAACCACCTAGGAGATAT
Organism: Melospiza georgiana; assembly: GCF_028018845.1. Taxonomy (NCBI): domain Eukaryota; kingdom Metazoa; phylum Chordata; class Aves; order Passeriformes; family Passerellidae; genus Melospiza; species Melospiza georgiana. Next base: position 42,330,874 of record NC_080431.1, read on the forward strand.
ATTAGTGAGTCCCTCTCTTCCTCTCATTGGCTAGTTCCATTTTCCAGCCTGGTGGAAGAAGGCAATAGACCAGATGATTCTGCTGTATGCCTCGTTTTCTTAGGGATTGAGGACATCTAAGTGGAAGATTAGGTTCTTCTCAGAGGGCCATGCGTCCCATTAATGTGACTTTGATTATACTCCATAAATTAAAAACGAAAGGACAGAGAAGTCTAAGGAGGAAAAGGCTTTAGGTGCATCTGATCCAAAAGCAAACAGAAGCCTCACACTTGCTCAGCCCAACCTGACTGAGCTCACCAGACTTGCTGAACTGATTTGCTGTTTGACCTGAAAGATGCCTTAGTGTTTACTTGCCCCAGCACATCCCAAAACTCTGGTCTGAGTAGTTTCAGGGCTTAGCTCCAGTCTAAAACATGCTGAGAAGGAGAGTCTGGCAGAGCAGAATGTCCTGATCCAGAGGTTTCAGAAATGCTGCCATGCACAAGTCTAATCTGTGTGCTGCAGACAGCAGGCACTCATTTTCTCATCACCTGGATGAGCTTTTATGACTCCTAGATCCTGGTGCCTGCAACTGCAGCATTCAAGAGCAACACTTGGAAGCATCATCTAGAACCTCAGCCAGATCTGTTCCACTGTGCCACTTATAAAATTATGGTTTTATTTGCAATATATGCATATAGAAAATGTAAATTTTCAGCAGCTGGGACATAGTGGCAATTTATTCAGGCAGCAGCAAGCAAATGCAAAAATGTCCAGACTTACTTTCTGCTCTATAGAAATATGTTAACTGTATGGAGGTGTCCCATTTTGCAACACTGTGTGCAAAGTGCTCTCTCTTATATATGGCTTCTGGCTGAAGAACAAGTGCAACAGGAAAAACAGCAGTGTAAACAATTCCATTTAACTACATTTATCTGGGCAAATACACAGAAAAGTCTGGACAAGCTTTGGCTTTCAGATAGATTCTCAAACTGAGGGCCAGAGTGCCAAGATTTCATTACTGTTATGCTGAAAGAGTTGTTGCTGTGCCCAAAAAAAGTTGGAAACCTGCATCCAAATAATGAGAATGAATTTTTACTTAGCACTACATTCCTCCACTGGCAAGGAGAGAATGAACTGGGTGATGTAATAATTGTTTTCCATCTCAAAGTTCTACTAGATGGCATATTTTCTTTGATATTTATTGTGCTTTCTTTTAATGACTTGAAGAGGGCCTCAGGCTTTGGCAGAGAAGCACCTTTTGTTAATAGCAGCATTATTAATTATAATAATTGCATATTTCAATAAATTTTTTCTACTATGGCATATTTTAGTGAAATTTGCAGCAATTCCTATTTTAAACTTTGTGAGAAATGGCTCAAGACTATGCAGTTACCCAATATTTTGTGGAGACAAAAAATTGAAGTCAGATTTTGTTTAAAAACTTGACACAAGATGTCTGCTACTTGGGAAGTTCATTTTTTGAAATTCCTTGCAAACTGGAAATTCCAGAAGAACATTAAAACAAATGATTAATAACAAATTAGCTAATTTTAAAAAAAGACAAGAATTTTGGGGTTTTAATTATTATACTTTTTCTTCCTTAAGGGATCAAGTATGGACAAATGCAGAAATGTTGTCATAATCTCCTCAAACAGGTCAGATACAGCTCTAGTGACTGTGTCTTTTTACACTGAGTTACAGGATGAGAGAATACCAGGCTGAAAACTCTCTAATTACCTAAAGTATCTGCAATGACAATTAGGTGAGAGAACAAGGAAGGCTTGTCATAAATACTGCAGGAGATAGGGGACACCTCATGCAAGCATCCAAAACTTAGTGGCAGTGCAACTTGCTTTGTACATCTCTTATATTTAATTTTGAGCTTTTGATTGTGGATTGATATTTGCCAAACACGCAGTTTCAATTTAACAACTCCCTTCTTCTGTTTTATCAAGGGAAGTAGGAGGAAGCAGCTACTGTGCCACGATTCTGCACTTGCCTTACAATTAATCATAGGAAAAAACATCAACACAGCAGTTATTATTCTGTTTCACTGCTGAACTGTAGTACTGTAGTACAGGATTTAATAAAACTTATGCCTTATGAGCAAATCTCTTATGGGGAGATTTGTAACACAGAAAAACCATAGAAAAGATTCCAAGGGTGAAGTTTTCCAATCTGAGAAAAGAAGCGCCAAGACAAGAATGTCAATGTTTGTGAGAAGAAGAGTCACTGTAACAGATATGATAGCTGTTTGCAGTGTCTCATGAAGGAAGCAGGTTGGATGTGCTCATCAGCTGGTTTTCTCCTGTATCTGAAGAGAGGCTTTAGGCTGTGCCCATTACATTCCATGTGATGGATGAAACACAGAAGTTATCATCTGTAACTGCAGAAGAGGGATGGAGGCATCTGCTGGAGGACTTGCACCTAGAGGTCATAAGGAAATTAGCCAAGATCCTTGAAGGCCCACCGTACATTTTAGCAAAGCTTGGAAAATGGAGGGAATTCCTGAGGATTTAAAACCAGGGTTCTTAGTACTGGTTTCATTTTTGAAAATGATGAAAATAATGACAGGTGGCTATCAGATAATTATCCTGACAGTGTTGGTTAGAAAACACAGGGCCATGGGTTTTGGATTCCAGAAAAAAGGATTAGAAGCTGTAATTATTTTGCTTGGAAGGTAGGCTTTGTTTTTGTCTTTCCTTCTAAGTTGGCAGACAATGGTAACTACACTGATGTCACATACTTGGATTACTCCGAGGCACTTGACTTTCTATCAATTACATTTTGACTAAGAAACATGAATTATATAGAATTAGCACAGCATAACACATATCAAGCCTGTCATTAAGTGACTCCTGGAGAGATCTCAGGCTCTTGTTACAGTGGAAGAGCAGATCTGCTTCCAGCACTGACTTTTAAGCTGGCAACGTTCAGTGTTTTCATTAACAACATTGATGACCATACAAAGTGTTTTCAAGTGGGGTTCTTAGGCAACACAAAGTTTGTTGGGTTAAAAAAATATGGAAGATAACACAATAAGGGCAGAATCAACATAACTGTCTGCTTAAACAGTCACAGTTCCACAAAAATGTTTCAGTACAGACACGCACGAGACCTCTAGAAACAATTCTTTACATAGGATGGTGGGTTCATGAATTTTTTTAATAATTATTTTACAAATCCATTATTATTTAGTCTTTTAGTCTTTTATGACCAACTTAGATGCAATCAGGTGGCCATAGTAGAGGGGTATAAATTTAAATGAGATGTGTGTAGTTCTGGGCCCCGCAATTAAAGAAAGATGGGAAGGTACTCAAGTGCATCCATAGGAGCACACAAAAATGGTGAAAGGGCTGGAAGGAGTTTCCTATGAGAAGTGGCTGAGGACACTTGTCTAGTTTGGAGAAAAGGAATCTGAGAGGTGACCTCGTTGCTCATTCTACAACTTCCTAAGCACGGGAAATGGAGATGGAGGTGATGATCTCTTCTCCCAGAGAACCAGTGACAGAACATGTGGGAATGCTTCAAAGATTCACCAGGGGAGGACTGGACATTAGGAAGCATCTTGCCACTGAGAGACTGATCAAATCCTGTAACAGTCTTCCTAGCAAGGTAGTCAATGTCCCAGGCTTGTCAATGGCTAAAATGCCTTTGGACAATGACCTTAATAACATTCGTTATCTTTTGATTGGCCCTGAATTGGTCAGGCATTTGGACTAGATGATTGTTGTATGACCCTTCCAGCTGAAATTATTCTACCCTATTCTACTCTATTCTCTTCCACACTGGGCTAAGTGTTTAGTATTCTTCTTTCCACCATGCTTCATAAAGGAAAGAAAGAAAGAAAAAACACATAGACCTGATGCTTCTAGCCTCAGGAAGTCAACAGACTAACCCTCATACTTTGAATCCAGTTTCTGGATTGGACCAAATCCTTAGCAATATTTCTGACCCTATTCAAGAGACTCTAAATCCCCTCTTATCCTAGTGAAGTTTTTCTAGTTTTTAACTTTTATGAAAATGGATCTAATGTCAAGGCCACTTTCCCTAAATTGAACTTCAAGCCATTATCTCTTGTCAAGACTTTGGCAACAAGATTGGAAAGCATGCCCTTATCAGGCATATGGGATAAACATCTCTCCTTTTCAGTGAATTTAGAAAGCTGCACATCTTAAATCTTAGGAAAGGTTTGTCTCCCAACACTTAGGTCTCATTTATAGCCACACTGGTATTTCCACATTCTTCTTGAAATGGGAATTTGAGGCAGGCTTGGTATCTATGTCACAGCAACAGCCCTGTCAAGGGTCTGTGGACATCCTTGGCATTTCCCAGTCTTGATGGGATATTCTCCTTTTTGATGGGATATTCTCCTTTTTATTGCTTTGGGTCATTGGCACTGTTTTGTCGCAGGAATTCTCTGAGATTCAGTTTTTCCAAATTATTACATATTTTCCATAGCCACATTTTCTATGGAGAATGGTCAAGACAATAGAGTAAAACAGAATCAAATCTAATTGACTCAAATAGAATAGAATAAATTCCAGTTGGAAGGGATCTACATCAATCATCTTGTTCAACTGCCTGACCATTCAGAGCTGACCGAAAGTTAAAAGCCTGTTACTAAGTGCATTGTTCAGCATTTGAACTTGTTAAACTTAAATTAATCACAGCTCAATGCTCCAATCTACCTAGATCCCTCTGCAAGGCCTCTTGTCCCTCCGGAGAATTCCCATCTCCTCCCATGTCATGGGGAGCTACCTGTGTTAACTTGTGACAGAGACTTGGTGTGTCTTATATGCTGCTTTGCCTGTAGTTTGCAGAGGATGACTTCCCACTCCTCCTTTTTATTCCATGTCCAGATACATTTTTATGCTAATGTACTTCTTCCTCCCTCTGAATCAGTGCAGCCTCATCCCAGCTGGAGGAAGGGCTGCCCATCAGTGTTCTCAGGGGGAGCAGATGCCAGCTTGATCTCTCCTGCCCACATGGTCAGGACACAATAACCACCAGGTTTGAGTCAGAGCAGGCATCACTAGGGCTTTCCTGCTCTGTACCTGTGGGATCTGTAACCCTGCTTGACTCAACCCTAGCACATTCAAAATAAAATTTATTTATTTGTTTTGTCCCTCATTTTGGGACAGGACATGAAGACCAGGGTCTTTAATAAAAACAGCCAAGACAAAATTGATACCATCATTCTGTAATCATCTGCCATGCTGTCTGCCAGCTACTTCCAATTAAGAATATTTCAAAGTCACAAATTATGATGAAGTACAGTACACAGCTGTGGTCTGACTCTAATCCTGCCCTGTTCTACTATGCTGTTTCAGCTATGCAAAGCTGAATAAAGAACAGAGACCCACTGGTAGTGGTGGAAGAAAGTGAATTATTTCCTCTTGTGATTTAGAGGGCAAAATCTTCAATGTACTAGTGTTGGACTACTCTGAATGTCACTTTAGTAAATATATACTGTCAGTATGAGTGATTTTTGGCTCTTGTGTTTCGTGAGGTAATGGTCTACTTAATGGTTACATATGAGCAATCATGATAAAGGAAAACAATATATCATCTTGCATTGCCCATAATCTAAGGCTGAACATTAAATCATCTCATCCAATCTGATGCATCTGGGACACTGAATGAGGTTGAGTATTTTAAAAGCACTGAAAGATTTGTTCTCTGAGCTTGTGCAGTACTCTGAATTCCCTTCTCCTACACACATGGCATTATCCAAACTTCATACAATTTAACTATTATTGGAAAGTGAAACAGATTTAAAATGATGAACACGATTGGCACAAAGTGAATATCAAGAGGTTTATCACATGTCTCTCCCAGCTATCACAAAGTATTTATTTACTTTGATTTCAATAATACTGGTGAAGAAACTGGCAGCAGTGAAAAGACCAGCAAGCCTAGCTCTACTTAACAGAATTTCTGAAGTAATGCATCTATCTATCTATCTATCTATCTATCTATCTATCTATCTATCTATCTATCTATTTGTTTATTTATTTATTTATTATTGTTATTTATATTAAAGCTGGACTTGGGGTGTGAAAGTCCCTGAGCCTGAGCCCCTTCAGGCTGCGTGAGCAGAAGAGGTGGTAGAAGGACAACTGGGACAATCCTTCTGAGAGTAGCAAGTTCCTGTGCTGCAAGGTGCTCTGAGTGTGACAGTAAAGCTGGGACAGGCTTCATGTTAAAGCTGGAATCTTCCATACAAGTGTAAAATATTTTCAGTAATGGTGGCTTGTTAAGTTTTATTTACCACAAACTATACCAACCCAGTTCAATTGCATGAGTTTCCCCCTTTATTATTCATTAAAGTCATGTCCACCTGCTGGATTATTTTGCCTGGTATTGAAATCAGGATGACACATCTATAATTATCAAGTCACTCTAATTACCCTTTGGAAGTGTTGGCAGAATGCTTGGTTGAGTGGGGGAGAGTGTCATTAATTCTGGTGCTATTAAATTGTGACAGATGTTTCTGATTTCTCCTCATCTTTTCATTTTACTACTCTGTTGTTCAAGAAATGTATGTCTGTATATTAAGAAATGCCATTTGTTAGGTTTCTTAATTACTGGTATGGTAGAAAGGGCTTCCTCTCCAGAGGATGATATGGTGATATAATGGAAGAAAATTTAATTATTTATTCTATATAAAATTGATTGCACATGTAACTGCCATCAGAAGCAGAAGCTGAGTATGTTCAAAATTCTACGAATTTGTGTCTTTGTGTATTTTTGTGTATTTGGAATGTGTGTATTTTTGTGTATTAGGAATAAGTTGCATTTAAGATTTTCAGATGTTTCTGTAAGGTATAGTTGCTCCAAATCTACTGGAAAGACAGAGATCTTAAAAGTTTACTCTCCCTCTATTTTCATTCTGCATTCTCAGTGGTTCTCCAAGTTGTGGGGTTATCAGTAGCCCAAAAGATAGCATGTCAGCATTCGATGTTAAAGGAGGATGTACAAGGAATACGCTTGAGTGATGATAGATCATCTCAGGGCAATTTTAGAAAGTGTTAAAATTAATTCATATTTCACCTTCAGTCTTTTAAAATGTCTGGGTTACAGCTACAATGCTTAACATCTCTTCCCTATCATTACCAGTGATTAGCAAGTATCACCTGCCACGTTTTCCAGTTCCTGCATTACAACATGCATTTCTGCTTCTCGATGACTGCAAATTGCCCCTGTTCCATCCTGAACTGTTGGGACAGCTGGTGGGAACATCCAAGATGTCAATTGTCTCATATGCTTGGCAGATGGACAAGACCTCTTCCAGAAGACCTTTCTGACAGACTCTTACTGAAGCTGTCATATCCCCCACCTGACCCTCATCTTACTACATTTGCTTCTGTCAGAGGACTTTGCTATGTGTTTTCCACAACTTATCATATAACTCATATTCTTAGCGATGAACTGTGAAATGTAACAGATGGGATTGCAAACCCCCAAAATACCAGGAAGCAGACATTTTCCATGGTTGCTATATAATCATGCAGGGATGTTAGTGACATGTGAAATTGCTTGAGTCTTCCAAATCTTTCAAGAACACGTGCAAAAGGGGTGCTGATTTTTTGTTTATAAAGTAACATGAATCTCTATTACTGTTACCCCCCATATTGGGCTGTAAATTCAACAATCTGATTTTAAAAAATGACCTTAGGGTGAACTGTCCACCAGAAACCTTCTGAGGCATGTAAGGCACAAACTTGAAACAAAAAAAAGGTCTACAATAAAGGTCATTAATGTTTCTGCACTGGTTTTTACACCCAGTGAGAAGAAATAATCAAGTCCTACCACTCTAGAGTATTATACTTGTTCTTGCACAGGTGCCAGCTTTGTAGTCTTCTGCTAGGCATGTCCCAGTAATAATGAGTGTGACTAATTGCACAGAAATTTCACCTTTTCAGAAAGGTCTCCTTTGCACCAAGTATTTTTGATGTGTGGTACTTATGCTTCACTTTATGTGAAATATTCCAGGTATCTAGAGAAGGTACATACATTTGAGGGTGGTTTTAAAAACTCATTGGAACAATACCCAATTCCTATTTTTAAGAAGAATGTTTACCTGAGGCTCCTGGCCAAATCCCAAGCCCACTAATTATGTTTTACTGAAATATGTTATCACCTGAAGTTTTACTTGGATGGAGTATAGTTTTTTTGGTTGTTGCTCCTTTTACAGAATGGCTTACTTTTGGGTAAATAGTTCTGCTCTCAGGGGTTAGCTCTTGCTATATTTCATTGATAGGTTTAAATCGGGGGTTGTTTTTTTCTTTTTTTAGAGAACACAGACCAGGATGCTTCAGGCCTTTATCTGGACAGGATGTTCAGGCTGTTTTGCAGAGGAGAAAGTGGAAAAGCTCCCCTGAGGACTGATTCTGGCCACACTGACTGATGTGTTCAGCAGGGTAAAGCCCCAGTCCAAAATCATGTTTGGCTTTGCAGATTTTTGAACACACTCAAGTTCTGCTTAGAGCCTGCTTCTGATGGCAGTGAGGTGTGGAATCAATTTTATATACATGCTTCCTCCTGTTAACTAAATGGAATTAATCACATGCCTGGGATTGAAATATGGGCTTCTATGTTTCTAAAGTGACTTGGAATGCATTTTTTGTACTTCTGGTTTTAAGTATAAATAGTATAAAAATCATACTTCTTCAGAAATGTTTTAGTGCCTCTTAGAAATCTCTTCTGATTTTTTTTCCATTGCAGAAAACAGTTTTTATTATGCTTTCTGAAGACCAAACCTAAATATATATTTAATTTCACTTACAAATTCACATCCCAAACACTATAAAACTGTAGAAAATTCAGTAAGAAAATATTTGTATCCACATTCTGGCTTTAGAACACAAATATTTTGTCATCATTAACATTCCATGGCAGGTTAAAAATCAAATTGCATACAATATATTTATTTCCAAAGTGCTGAATATATTCCTTTTCAAAATATTTTCAAATACATTATAATTATTAGGATGAATCACAGAATTGCTTTGCTTTTTGAGCTAGCCAGAAGTACTATATTTATTCTCTCTTGCTTCCACTGGTAATCAAATTTTTGGCTGTTCTCCAGAAATGTTCATTCGCCTGAAGAGAGCAGTGAACAGACAGTACAAAACTGGCATCTTGGAGCATTACTGCTGGAAAGATTGTTAAACAAAATCACTCAGACTATGGCCAGGTATGACTATGAGCCAGTCAAAAATTTTCGTGGCCCTCCCAGCAGCTGTGGGCAATATCTGATGGTCCATCCATGCTCCCTGTGGCCCAGTGCTGTGCCAGCACAGCTCCTGTAACACTTGAATTCTGAGGCTGTTCCACACCAGCTCAGGGCACAGTGCAGCTCTTCTCTTTGCACCCACATGGAGAGGAGCCCCTCCAGGCCCCCTGTAGCCAAAAGGGAGCTTGTCACATTTATCCCAAAGTGTCTCCTTTGCCATAACTTTGAAATCCAATGGCAATATGTGAAATGAAGCACTTGTAAGCTACAGTTTGGAATATTCCAGGCTAGATGTCAGAGCATGTGGGTTTTGTTGCAACCCTTCTGTTGGTTCTGGGCAAGACATGCCTCATTTTTTGCTTTGGATTCTTTGGCTTTGCACTGAGGCTAATTACACTTCATGTTTGCTCTCATTTCTGAGATCTACACTCTTTGTCCAGCAAGGCAAATAGTGCAGTGTTAAGTGTGACGAAGCCCTTGGAAAGCCAGGTGTGGGACACTCTCCTTTCCCACAGTTGTGCCTGTGATGAAGCTCCTCTCCACAGCCAAATGAGCTGTATGGGATTGATTGTTACCCATAACAGATCCAAACCATTTGCTGAGAACTGGTTATTTTCCATAGTCTGCCACCCATTATAAAGAATCTAGCTGCAGTTTGGGGTAGGACAAAGGCATCCTAAACTCTTTATCTTAGCTCATTGTTGCTCAAACACCAATCTGATCCAAGACGAAAGTTCAACTTGCTCGCTTTTCAAAACTGCTAATATTGAATGTTCTTAAATTTTCTAGATCCTTCCCTATTTACCTGAAAGGTTCTAAGGCATTTGGGTTTAGTCACCTACATGTGGTCAGGATCATCTGTTCCTGGTAAATTACTTCTACCTGTAGGTAAACACACATCTTAAAGCTGTTGGCATTCCCTGAAAAAAGCCTCCAGGCTCACCTGTGGAAAAAACTTTAGTCAGTGTCATTAGGAAGGGTCATCTTTGGTGGTTTGTATGTATGTCAGGTAGTTTCACCTTTTTGCAAGACTTCTTCCTCCCCTTTACGAGGAGGGAGAGATTTCAGTTTTAAGCATACAAGAAGATTGAGGCTTCTTGCCTCAGCTCCTGAGGCTCACGGACAATAAGATATTCTTTCTGAGCCCAGTATCTGATTTTCTACTTTAGCACTGAAGCCAGGTCACTACAAAATCAGGCATCCAAGAATTTTGGACCTGTGAAGGCAATTATGTCAGAGCCTACTTCTAGTCTAGAGATTCAATTGCTCAGCTGAAGCCACTAGAAATTTGTTCTTAAAGTTTCTTAGGAGTACTGTTCCTTTCCAAGCAAGACTGTTCTTTGCCCAGTATCTTTTGTGACAAGCAGATGCATCTGAGGCACTTGGAGAGGAGCTCTGGCTCTGCAGCACATATGTTGCTTGTAAACATAGAGAGAGCTTTTCTTCAGAAAAGTGTCTGCACAAGCACTCTGAGCAGGGCTATCTGGGTTCACCACAATTGATGCTGTCATTGTGCTGCTGCTGCTCTTTCTCCCCAGAGTTCTAGGAAAAAAAAATCGGAGTGGCAAGAAACTGTCATAATCAATAAAGACAGCAGAGAAGCCCTGGAGGATACAAGCACCGGAGTAATAAATTTCAGGCGACTATCAGTTATCTGCAAATGTTGTATCCAGATTAAGGATTATGTGGGTCAAGACCACATAGGTCATATAAGCTGATTCAAGGTCAAGTCTTTTTTAGTAGCTCAGTATTGGCAGTCCCTGGACACAAATATGTTGCATCTTAGGGATGGCTCATGTGCAGAAGCATCATAGCTGCTTCAGTGTGCCCTATAACCCTGCTTCATATTCCTGGAATCCAAAAATGATGACACATGCTACACCACCAGCTCAGGCCTAGCAGGGTTTATTAGCCTTGCCTGACCTGAGTTACCTTTGTATAGTCACCTGGTAGCCAATTAAAGAATCTCTCCTGGTCCTCAGGGTGCCGGAAAACATGGATACAGAGGCACCAGAGAAGATTCTCTGGCTGTCTTTTGGGTTGTGTTAGTGCTTTGGCTCATGCTTCTATGTTCTGACAAAGACAAGCCAGTTGCATTCAGCTGGACATTAATAACAAGTATATCACTGTGCTATCCAAGTTCTTTTTTCATCCTCAGTAGCTCAGATAATGAGGAGGTGCTGGTACGTTTCTTAAAAAATCACATTTGAGATAATCTACAGGTTGGTATTCCTATGGCTGTTATATATGATGTTGAAAATACAAACTGTAACTTAAAGAGAAACTTCTCCCAGGGCAGGCTGAGACTTGATGCTTCTCACCAGAGGGAGCCATTTGTGGAGGGTCTTTGTCTGGAGTGCCCCAACTCTGGATTTCTGACAGCAAGAAAAATTATCAGGTCCTCAGAGCCATTTAAAAGTGAACTGGAAAAAAAAATCTTAGTTTGCACAGTCTCACAGTTGGAAAGGCCTCAGCTGACTTCTTGAGGGCAATTTTCTCTCTTTCTTTTTTTCTTTTCATGTACATTTCTTTGAAGTGTTTTGCATGAAAGTGTTATTGTATATTTTGGGAAGTATTATTGTCCCTGTATATTTTCTTCCAATGTAACTATAAATTTCTCTCCAAATATGCTCAGAAGCTGTTTGCTGTCAGAACATGAAATCAACTAGTAGAAAAGGATACATAAAGGTGGTTATTTCCATAGACAAATCAAAGGCAAAAAACAAATGAACAACATTCTTTGAGTCTTACACACAAGCAGAGCTATATGGGTGGCAGAATAGGTGGTTTTGCCTTTTAAAGTGTGTTTCCATAAGTTTGAGTTTTGATGTCCCAAAAATTAATTTGCATCTGATTATTGATGTTATCTTTTTTCATAAGAGTTTGCTCATGAAACTCCATGTCATATCCTAAACTGACAGATCATTAATTTTACCTGCCTAAAATCTAGACATGTAGTATAAACTATGTCATTTACCTGATTTGATAGCTCATGGAGGAAGCTCCCAAACATTCTCATCTCATACCTTAAATATATGATATCCCATATTCCATATCAGTCTTAAAATTCAAAGAATTGAAAGCCCTGAGCTGGTGAATAAGGCAAGACTGCAGACCAGCTAGCTTGGATAAAGAGCATGACTTTCAGATGGCTAAAATTAATTACATTAAATCCTCTCCAAAAAACATAGATGTCTAACTGAGGCTAGGTTTATCCTAATAAATAATTCACCACAGCAGGACAGATCAGTGCTAAACAGCAAAGGCCTTGCAGCCATGGTGAGTACCCCTGCAAGTCTCACTGTTCAAAGCTGTGTGAAGGGGCAGTCATTGGGTTCAGCCTTTACACCCTGCCTTGGGGGCAGAGAACATTGGGGTGCAGCTGGAGCAGAGCCTCTGGTTTAGTTTCCTTTGGAAGGAATCTATTTTGTCTCCCCCAAAACTGCCTCGCAATGGTGCCAACACACTGGGCTGCCACTACAAACCGAGGTGCTTGAGTACAACCTCAGGTTTTTTGTTAATGTCTGCTAACAGAGAGTGCTGGTGGCCATTAAATCTCAGTGAAATCAATGAGACTCAACAGGGACTGAAATGTTCCATGGGCATATCATTATCCCAGCTGCAAACCACTATAAACATATAGATAAGGGGTTTCTGTTATAACCATGTTGACAAAGATTTTATACCAAAATGAGTCCTTAGGCAAGATTGTGATCTAAATGAGAACTTACAAGCAAATCACAGGACAATATATTAACCCATTTAAGCCAATAAAGTAAGGACAGGCCAAAATCTTCTTCTATTTTTTTTTCAGTACTAATTTTCTACACACTTGTTTATACTTAAAAACAAATTTCCTCAATCATTTGTAAAATGCAGGTGTTGGTAAGCTGCCACTATTATAGTTTCTCTATGCAGCAATTCATAGACTCACAAAATGGGTAAGGTTGGTAGGGATCAGTGGGTCATTTGCTCGAGCCTCTCTTCTTATGCCTTATCCCTCCTGCCTCATGATTTTTGGAAGATGGTGGGTTTCTAAAACTGCAGCAACAAAGACCAGAAGAAATAGTTTACCTCATTTCAAAAAGAAAGGAGAGACTTTTGGGGCTGATTCATCTGCCTGAGCTCTGGAGTTCCTTTTGGACATGACACAGCTCAATTTAGCTTCAGGATTTTAATGACTGGCAGTAGCAGTTACCAGCATCTGTTATCAGATTTTCTCCTGCACACCTGTTCCATGTGGTAAATCAGTTGCTTTATAGTCAACGTCTGTGTTACATGAATAGAGTCCTGCTGTTACTTTGACTTGGTATTCCACTAGTTAACAGACTGAATAAAAAAGGGTAAACACTACATGAACCAAATGCTGAGAAGACAAGAGAAATATTTGGCTCCTGCCAGCAGCAAAAGAATCCATCTGGGAGGAGCTCAGAGTGGTATGGTAGAGGCATGACCTGTATATAAAGGAAAGCCAATAGAGAAATTTATTGTGACAAATTTACTAGTGGTTTGGAACTGACTACACTGGTAGAATAATTGGGGAATGCACACAGAATAAGATACAATGAGCTTTTAGGTCACATTGTGTTTTCCAAGCTATCTTTTGTAAGGTATTAGGAAAATAAAATGTACATGATTTAATCAACAGTACTTCATGCAGGGTTGAGAACATAATGGGGAGATGTGGGGAAACAATTACCCACTCTAACTCCAGGCTGTGTGTGTGAGATCTCTGAAAGTTTTCCAAACAAGGTGTGGGTACCTCATCACATAGCAAATGTGTAAAAGATTATTGACTAATTTTCCTTACCAATACAAGAACAGACTTCCGGCTTCTGTTTTTGTAGCCATAAAATATTTCTACATTTTATTTTAGCTTTCAAAATGCATTTTTGACTAACATTCTATAAGTATACAGTTTCAGTGACTTTCCTGCACTGATCACTTAGTTTCTTTGTCAGAGGCAAGTGGAACATTTTATAAGTGTTTGCATTTATAAGTGTTTGCAAGTGGAACATTTTATAAGTGTTTTATAAGTTTGCATGCTGGTAGGCTGTTTTGCAAAATATCCTCAGGCCTAATTGCCTAATTATTAAATTAATAAAAGAACATTACATAAAGTCAGGCAGAACATGTCAGTACGTAGTTAAGCTGTGGTCAGTGTTTTGGATCATGTTCTCAACTGCTCTGAGGTACAGAGAGGTATGCAAATGTATCTCTGGTTTTTTTCACAAAGCCTGGACCTTTATATTCTTCAGCGATTCTGAGTCACCAGGCACAAAATCCTGTTCTCTCTGCAGAACTATTCTCCAGACTATCTCCAGATATGTCCTGGGCACTGAAATACATGAAATAAGTGAAAGTTCTGCTGAATAATTGAGCCGATAAGAGAAAGGAATGTTTCAAGAAGAAGAAAATGCTCATAGCTGGAATTGCAATCATTGCAGTTATTGTGAGCTGGTCTTAAAGTAGATAGATTGAACTTTAATCAATAAGTATGTTTTTTCCAGATGGCCATAAGTACGTGTTTAATAATCTGCATTTTAAGGAGTGTTTGTTTCTTAACTCCCGAGGTAAGAGTAAATTAACACATAACACTGATATCAGTTTAAAGAATACCACAAACACTATAGCCTATTTTGTTTCCAATATATAAATAAGATATGGCTGAGAGATTCTGACAGCCTGCTTTTTTCTGTTTCTCTCACAAGGACATGTCCTGAATACTGTGCTGCCAACTCCTTCATTACTTATTCATATGCAGAAAAGCCACAAGTCTCTCAGGTCCGAAGTTAATCAGCATTGTTCCAGACTTTTGCCTTTGTGTCTTGGGTGCCAGAAAAGAAAACCAAAAATTATAAGAGCTCTGGTGAAGCCCTTGGACTTCAGGGGTCTCTGATTGCCCTCAGTCCACCACTAACCCAAGTTTCAGTAAATCCTGGCTGTGCCAGAGGTGCATTTCTCTGACCTGTATTTCCAGACTTGGTCAACATAGAAAGTCCCTTGAGATCCCATAAAACCTCTTTCCTTGGAAACAAGCTAATCTAGAGGCCAGCTGGGCACCCAGCTTCACTTTCTACCAGGGCGGAGTGCTTCAACTTAGTCCTTCCATCTCTAAAACTGTGGCGATGCTCCGCTGGCCTCAGAGCACTGCTGGAGCCCAGTCTGTCTTCCTTGTCTCCCCACACAGCAGATTGCTCCAGAGGGTGGATCTCAGCTGCAAACTTCAGGGTCAGGCCCCAGCTGAAGCAGGCAGTCGGCAGCCCAGACCTGGCAAAATGCACGTCCCTCTCAGCAACTTCTATTATCCTCCCTCAGGATGGAGCAGATCTAGAGGGAGCCTCAGTTGTATAACACTAGTATTAGCAGCAGGATCAGGAATGCCCTAATTCCTGGAGTAATTTGGGGTTGTGTAATGCAGTGAATGAGCTTTGCTTTAGCAAATGCTCTGGAGCTGGAAGGAGGCACTTGGGGAAACAGGATGAAATACACTGTGACTCGAATGGATGCAGTGGATTAAACGGGATTTTAAAACAACACAAGCATTAATTGTAGTAGCAGCAGAGCCTACCAGAAGGTGCTGCTTCTCCTTCCCTGTGGAAAAAAGAAATTGAGCAAAAACACACCACAACGTTGCAGGACAGGGGGAATCTTCAGAGCACTGAGAACATGGCCTTCAAGGTTTACAAAGTCTGCAAACTCCTTTTAACAAGGTTGAGCCTTTCAACAGCTATCACTAAGTGCCTTACCCCCAACGACTTTCCCACTAAATTAGAGTAATGCTTAACATTTTATTATTTAGTATCTCAATAAGTGAAGATATTTTCTTTATGCCCCATTTTCTAGGGGAAACAATTGACTCAAAAACAGGGAAGCAAAGAAAGTAGTACAAAGGAAAGCTTAAAAAGAAGCCTTTTTTTCCAATATGAATTTAGAACATCTACCAGAGTGCCCTTGAAACACAAAGGAAAAAATGAAACTAGCTTATCCTCAATAGCACAGGAGCTCTTCTAGGGACAGTTTCGATTCAGACCACCAGAGTCCTCTGGAAATTCCTCCCTCTCCACTGGCCGTGCAAAGAGGGTAAGATAGGTCTGCTCCTCACACAGGCTTTTGTGTAGGGACCTAGAGCAAGGTGGGATGAATCTGCAGCTGGATGATTATGTGTTCGCCCGGGTGAGCCCCATGCAATTTGCCTCTGAGGACTACAAACAAAAAGCAGCGCAGCAGGTCAAGACGTTGCTGCAACTGCAGCTACAACTCTCCAGAGAGCTCTTTTGGTTTTTCTTATTTGGCAATAAACGTGTGGGAACAATTTGCTTTCTTTCTCCCTCTACAGTTCCACCTTTTGATTTTGTTTTCTTCAAAGCACCGTCAAAAGATGTTCCTTCAGGACAGATCTGCACCACAGGCACCACTATGGGTGGAAAAATAATAAGATCTACATGAAATTAAAAATCTGATTTGAAAACAGCCTACCAGACATGTATTTCAAACTCAGCTTGCTGGATCTTTGAAAAATATGTTGGGCATTTCAATGTATACTGAAAGACTCAATATAATTTTTTGTTTGTTTTGGGTTTTTAAAAGATCTCTAAGAAATATGTAAAACGTTAATTTATCTACTGGGCTGCCAATACACAAACTCCACATATACAGCACTTAGGAGGGAAATATCCCTGTAACATTTATGCAATATAACTGATATTGTTTACTTCCTCTAAGCTACTATGGAAAATCTTCATGAGGGAGCAAATTCTTCCTCAGACCACCACATTCTGAAACCCAGTATTAGAGAAATGCAAAGGCTGTGAATGGAAACAAGACTTGTTTGCTGTATTTAATGTCCTGCATCATGTGGCTACTCACATGCATTTGTGAAAGAGTATTTGTGTGCACAGAAATAGCACCACAAGGAATCTTGGCAGTGCTCTTGAAGGTTTTTTAAGCATATACACACACATATATATACATGTATATTTTCTTGCTTCTTTAAATTGACGCCAAGTTGAACTAGGAATGACTTTTGTCCACTTTCCTTCTTCTCAACTCTTTCTGGGTATATTATTACCTCATCTGGTTTATTATTGTACCTTGTGTTCTTTTTCTTCTTCATTACAGTCTGTAAAAAGCTTTTGGGCTTATTGTTAATTTTCTCTCTCTCTCTTTTATTTTTTTTCCCCAGTCTTAATTGTATATCTCTGAAAATGTGTTTCTGAGGTTTTAGCTTTGGCTGCAAGCACAGTAGTTATATTTATGGGTCTACCATCAGTTTGCTACAGTTCAAGTAATTTTCTGCTTTTTGCTTGTTATGTTTTTGCCTGGACTTGATATACTTTATGAGTTTTTCTGCGATATTGGCTTGTATATCTGGCATAGATAATATTTTGCCTTGCTCCTAATATCCTATCAGAGACCAAAGAGTAATAATTTTTTCTTCCTGTGTAATGTTGGGAGATTATTTTTTTAAATGAGCTGGAAAGCTTTATTAGTTTACCAGAAATGAAAGCTTGTAATGAATCCACATGGAATTCTTTAATCATATCTTTGCTATTTTTTAGCTGTACCTTCAAGTGGAATGTGTTTATATTTGCAGAGGAAAAAAAATGTTCTCTTGTTTAGCATTTCGGCATTATGCAGGAATTTTCAGTGCATGAGGTTGCTCATCATTTTTTCCTAAGTACAAAAAGTACTCAGAAGGGAGAGAGGAGAGAGGTGAGAGGTGTTTTTCCAGCCTGAGAAAGGTGAAAGAGCTGCTCCTCTTTGCCATCAGAGATTAAACTTCTGGCAGGCCAATTTGTGCGCTGTCATGTAGAGCTGGGTTGTGATGTTACGGATGACACAAACAGCTTAATATTGTACTGAGGGTTTTGGAGAGTAGTTCTCCTTTATTAACCTTTCTCTCTGTGATAAAATACAAGGGAACTTTTGGGCTTGAAGATTTTTACCTCCAAAAATTAGTAAATATCCACACATATATAGAATGTTTTGATATGCACATAATTTCAAACAAATGACCATAATAGAAAAACACACTTATCCATATTTGTTTGTACCTGAGAGATCTGTTATCGAGACTGTATGAAATCAAAGGTGAACTGAGCCCAGCCATGCTTGGAGCTGCAAATTGCATGCTCAGACTGAGCTGACTGTAGCCCTGGACGGTCTGGGTGGTGAGTACCAGGCTGTGGGGTGTGCTGGGTGAATCTGCTCTCCACAGATGGGCTGTAGGTGCTCTCAGGGATGGATGATCATCACCTACTGCTGTGCTGCTTCTTCTGTGTGCCCTCCATGAAAGCTTGCTGACTGCTCAGCCTTTACTAGAGGCAGGTGTTTTTGAAGACTGTGAAGATACTCAATGCAGTGTGAAGGAAGAAATGTCTTCAAAATTGCGTAGGAAAGCAGCTTAAAGTGGCACAACATAATGGTGAGGGTAAAGGTCCTCTGAGGGGCTGAGGAAATTTCAGTTCTTAATGCTAGACACCATTATTTAAATACTAACAGATGAGCAATAGGCCTGGAGTTTTTCAGCTGATAGCTGCCTTTCATAACAAAGCATTAATGACTTAGCAAAAGATCTGGGGGCTGTCTGGTTAAAAAAATCCAGGCTAAACAACCTGAATCTTGTCACTTTCTGATGTGCAGAGGAGGTTTCCCTTCTCCTACACTGCTTTCAGCTGCCTTGCAATTGCTTAACAGAGGGAATAGCATTAGAGCATCATATTGTTATGAATTTTCATACTTACTGTAACAAATAAGATATATTTATTTTTGAACGCCACCGAAGGCTTTCTTTTAAAAGACCTCCTACTGATTTCCAGGTTGCCCAGATTGCTTTCCTAGATTATGGAGAGATTGCTGTGTCTCTTTCATATGTCAGCTGTTTCTTCCACAATTGTTATATGGCACTCTCATCATTGCCTTTCATTTGTTCAGAATTATTTTCTTTCTTCCTAATGCAATCATACATATATTGTTTCTTTTTACAATTTTATTTTTAAAATTTAAATGGGAAGATTTTGTTGTAGTTCTCTTTGTTTCTGAAAAATATTTCTACAAAAAATCATAAGCAAAAAAAGAAAAAAAAAAGAAGATGGTTAAGATTGAAGTGAGATCAAACCAGAGAGAGAAAAGCAGCATCAGCTCACTGAAAACTTTTTTGTATTCTTCTGTTTACCCACACTTCAGACATCTTCTCAGCAAGGCTGGGTGTAGAAAGCATGCAACTGGTAGTAAAGAGAAAGGAGGGAGGGGAAGGAAAGGAAGGAGGGTGGTGTGGAGCTGAAATAGCGGATACGCCGTGGAGAGCAAGCCAAGTGCCAAGGGCAGCCCTGCACCTGAACGGTCGCCAGAAGACAATGCCAGCAGTTCACAGAGGTTCTGAAGGTCTGTGGTTTGCTGCTGGGGCACAGCTCTGGTGTCTTTTTTGTGTGGGAGGAAACAGTAAAAAACACCATCAGAGAGCGCCTGCAGGTGAGCAAGGGCATCTCATGATGGAGGTAAGTCGTGAGCCTCTGCTCCACTCTGAGCAGAGCTGAGGCTTTAATCTTACAGCCCAGCCAAGTGCTGCAAGCTTTTCCAGAGTCAGTCTTGCTCCTTAAGCTCCTCAATATCCACCTCTTCCTACAAGCTACACAGGTACAGCATGAGATCTTGCTTTAGATAAGGCTTCTTATAAGGATGTGGTTGATCCATATTTAAGCTCTCCTCTCTCTGAAAAAGGTACAGAAAGCCTTTAACTTCTGCTATTCACTTCTGTCACATTTCCACATCAGCAGAGCAAGGCAAGTCCCTCTTGTATCCATCTGGAGTTTGAGTAATGGTGCTGAAATCAGGGTTTGTCATAGAGAAAACTTCTCTACCAGCTCAACTGAGCTCCTGATTTGGTCTAATACATACCCTGGGGTCTCTTCAACATGGATTAAATACATATGTAAATGTCTTTTCATTTTTCTGACTTCTATGTCACATTGCACAAGCTGTCTCGAAAAAAACCCGAGAAGTGCAAGTGTTTAGTAGGAGCTGCTGACATGCTTCAGAATTCCAAATAAAGTGTTTCTTCAGAGAAGTGTGAGAAGCATGACTTCTGCCCTCCTTGGTGTTTCAGCGCTCGGTCAAAGACAGTTTTAAAGGACCTTGATTTTCAGGAAGTGCTTTTAGCACCAAGATCTTTTATGCTAGCTACTTGAGCAACCTGAAACAGTTAAAAAACACTATATATATTTGAAAATTTAAATCAGGAGTTGATTTTTGATGCCTCTTTTTTAGCCAAAATGCGTTTTTTATTTCATCTCTTTACAGGAGATGGAGTGCATTCACACTATGTCTAAATCTTGCATGGGTTTTTAGATTGACCTCCCTGTGGATGTGTTTTTTCACTTATATTGAAAGATTTCGTTTATCATGTCATTTGCAGTACCAAGCTTTTTTCACCATGCTGCTCGGGGAAAATTCAGTGTCTTAGTAAAAACGACACACTATGTCTGAGATTTTATCATGCCAAAAGACAAAAGAATCAGGTGACACTGGAATAAAATGAAGCTTTACTTTTGAATTAAATTGTTAAAAATACTGTAGCTTCTAAAAGGTGTCAATGCTAGTGCTGTTATTACATATTTGAAAGGAGAAAAGAGGTCAAGTCATAACACTGTGTGACAAAGAGAGAGAATTTTCTCTCCAATTTTGGAATTTCACTTAGGCCACACTAGGAATGTTTTATTCCCCAGGGTCTCTGCCATTTCCCTATGCATTTTAATACTTGATTAAAAATGAAGAAAGGAACATATGCTGAAGGGATACAAACACTAGGCTATGAAAATGAGGGAAAGCCAAGATGAGATTAACAGATGGCCAGGCATGAGGTCCCGTTTTAAGACACATACCATCACATTAAGTTACTATCCTTCTGAAAATGTAAATGCAGTTCGAGAAAGAATAATTCTCCCTGTTAATTTTTCTTCACTATGTATATGGAAAGCATTTTTATTTCCATTTCTACTTCAGTTTTATTTTTGTTGTAAAATAAGTATTGGAGATAGTTGACTAACTGTCCTGTGGAGATGCCTCTGGAGATCTATTTCTGTCTACTCATGCAGCATAGAAAATCCTCAGAACTCACTTCTCTACCTATCAATGCAGCAGAGAGAAAGAGAAAAGGGATTTAAGGGCTGTGGCATTTGTGGAATTTGCTACCAAAGATAGGTGACACATGGATTTACACCTAATTTTTCTTTTTCCTCAGAATTTCTGACTTCTTCATTTCCTTCTCTGTTGTCCCGTCTGTGTGGTCCTAAACTTTTCCTCAGATTTTCTCTCAGCTTTTTATTTTCACCTTCCTCTGCCTGCAACTCCATCTCACTTCTGTATCGTGTTCCCTGAACTCCAACTTCCTAATCTTCCTCTTCTCCAGAATCATCACTTTCCCTACTTTTTTCCAAGAATGAAAAATGGGGCTATCCTGATGAGAGGAGGTGCTCTTTGATCTTAATGTAGGACCCCACCTTGCTCCCTCCAATTGGGCAAGTTTTGTGTTCTGCTCAAAGATTAGGGGAAGCAACCCAGCCCTAGGAAGAACTGGAGGTTCTTCCATGCATCACCAGTCCTTCAGAGGCCTTCTTCTCATCCACTGAACTGGATTCATTTCTACCTGCCTTAATTCCCACCCTCCCTCAGGACAGGGGGAAGCAAGGCTATACCTGGGGAGCTGTGGCCTCAAACTGATCTCCTCTGTTCTCTACTCACTGCCCCTTTCCCTTGCTATCAGAGAATGAAAATAGATGGAGATTGTAACCTCTTAAAGACCCTTTTGAAAGCCAGAAAGGAATGTTCTTCCTTTTCCTGTATCCTTGCCTTAGATGGTACCCACAACAAAGAGGCAGTGTCCAGAGGTTTTTCTTGGTCCCTTAAAGGAGGCTGGGGTGGAAAGAAGAAAGAGTTCAAAAACCTGTCCATGAAATCCCATCACCATAATGGAAAAGGTAGTTGGAAGGCTGCTTCGGGCTTAGCAGTTCATGTTTCAAAAACCCCAGCAATCTGACTAGAAAGATGTCTTTGCTGCGAGGTGGAGTCTGATTTCTGTACATGAACTGGCTATTATAATCAGGCAGACAGTAAGGTCCATTGTACAAGTGTATTTTCCCAGCGCTGCTACAATCCCACTGCACTTTTCCTTTACAAAGAGTGACTAACCTGTGGGTATATAGGCCTGCAAAATGCTACCTCTTCTCTACTCCTTCCATGAGGCTCAGCACACCTTGGGAATGGGATACAAGGATAGTTCTGGGGCTGTGTCTATACCACAAAAGTCTCCAGACCAAACCCTGAGCCAAAGCTTGGTTCCTCTGTGTGCTTAGTGCTGGATCCCACAAGTGAATTTCCATGGGAGGAGCTACATGGAGTGCCACGGACCAAACCCAGGGAATAAGCTACACCCTGTGAAGAGCTGAAACATTAGGAGACTCATGCTAAAGCTCAGTCCCTGGTCTCCTTGTTTTTAGCAGTGTCAACATGCCATAAAAACTCAGTCCTGCACATAATTATTTGTGTAAGAGGCATTTAGCCCAGGGAAGATCAGAGACAGTGTATTCCAAACAGCCCAATATGCCACAGTCCCAAAACTGTTTCCCCAGGGATGGCACTCTGCAAAATCAAATCCCCCACTACTTTGCAATTCTGCAGTCATTTTAAGTCTGGTAATCAACTTCTTTTTCCACAGATTTCTCTTCAAATGCACCTCTAATGGTTCTGCACATATTTGTTTCTTCATAATTGTCGGTTTCTATAAAACTTAATGTCTCCTCTCTAATTTTTCAGCTAGAAAAATGTGGAGAAGATCTGACATGGGTAGGGGTAGTAATTTTATAAACTCAGTCTTTAATTTTCACGCAGGAATCTGTGAGGTAAGCAGTGTCTATTGAAAAAAAAAAAAAAGGAAAAATCCCATGAGCCTCTAATGTTCTTTCAGGAATTGTTCTGTACATTTGTAGCTAGAATATCACCATCATAAAGTCCTCCTTTCACAGTAATTTAAATATACTTTGATGTGTTTCAAATGGCCAAAGAAGGTGATTTATCGTTAATAAATATAGTGGTAAAAGAGTCCATAAATATTCAAATGGAATTTAATCATGGAGTTAAATGCAGAGTTGATCCAAAGTTTACCTTAGGTTGGATGATTCACGAATTGGTTTGCTTTTTTCCTTTATCTATGAACTGCTCAAATTACTACTAATAATAGCTCAGTACAATCAGCCAAAAGTGTATTTCTTGGACCGTAGATCTTTATGTAATGGAAGAAAGTAAATTTCCAATATGTAAAATAATCCTTTTCCTTCTTTAGGTTTTTTCTTTTTTTAAAATTGAAGTAGCCTTATATTAGATGCCCTAAGACATACACATCCTAGCCATAATTACAAAAACTGATTTTCTGTTTTTCTTATTAAAAGTGCATTTTAATATAATATCTCTCTGATGTGTAAAAATATCAATATACCCTAAAATAGTACTGAGTGATTTAAAATTTGATAGGTAATCTAAATATTGTCAAAGTGGAAACTATATTTAAGAACTTGAATTAAGAGAAACAGTATAGTACAGACACCTCCATGCATTTAGGAAGACAAGGAAAGTCAAGTCCCCAGGGACAGTACCTGAAATATTATAATAAGTTACCATACAGCAGAAAGTACAGAAAAACAACTGCAAGTTGTAGAGAAAACTGCAGGGTTTACAATGTGGCTGTTAGTAATTCTGAAACATTTGGTGTACTGTAAAATGAAGGCAGAAGTAATGAAGAATCTGTAACACACACAGACTGTCTGCAGTAATACAAAAAATGCAATACTGTGAAGACCTGATCGCCTCTGATAGACCCCAAAACACCAAACAGATGATGTCTGAAGGGGATTGCTTTGGCATTAGCAATGGCAAGACCTGGAGCAAGCCAAAAGTATAGCCTGTACTGAAAAAACAGGAGCTGAAGTGACACTATTTCTGCAGAAAATAAGAGACCTGGGCAAATGTGACTGTGGTGGGAATGATTGCTGTCATCTGCTCCTGCTTAATGGAGATGGTGAGAAAGGAGGGAGGAACTTGCAGTTTAACAGTGCTTTTACCCAAACCCACAGGGCATGCCCAACACAGAATATAATGAAACTTTAATGTCACAGGACACCTACCCAGCAGGTGGAATGTGAAAACTGTAAGTACTGTGCTTCTTCCCATCAAAACAGTGCAAGTATTTTTAAGGCTGTAATAAGGCAATCAGTATTTGCTCTAACCTGGTAAATTGTAGAATATTCTACAGATTCATAGAGATTTCTCAAGCTTACAGCACACACAGAAAATGGTAGCTCAGTACTTGTACTGCTGTTTCAGGTGCAGATCAAGAATAATGCAAAAGAGGATCAGTGGACCGTGTTTACAGGGTCCAGAATGCAGTTTTCCACTTCCTTTACTGTCTCACTGCTGAAAAGGGACATCTCATACTGCAAGCACATTTTAATTTTAAGCCCCTGACCAAACATTTCAGTAAACATTATATGAAGTTAATAAAAATAAGCCTTTCTAACTGAATTTTGTTTTCTACACAGGAAATAGGAAATATTCCCCTGCTATTAAGGCGTGTGAATCCATTCTATTTCCCAAACTAGAGTAAATTTTAAGCAATCATCATCTCCTTTTCTTGTTTCTATAAGCCCTGCATTGAGTAATTCTTAGCTCTCTATTGGATCACATCAGCAGACATGACATGATGTACTGTACATGTCAAATGCATTTAATTTTTTCACGCATTCTGTGGGTGGTTGAGAAACACGCACATTCCAGGACCTTGAAAATCCTTTTTATTCTGCAGAATGGAAGGGAATATTTTGTATTTTTTTTTCCCAAAAAATTTTTACAGCTGTCATATAGTATTCGCACTGAAGGACAAAATGATCTCAAAGGGACAAGAGAGAAAATCAGCCAAATGCAAAGGAAGGAAAACATATCAGCCCCACCCACTGTTTGAGTGATATGCTCGTCTCCTGAGGTATACAGAACAGGTTGAAAACAGGGAAGCAGTTGTGCTGGCACAGTGAAGAGGCACATGCCTGTTCTAGTCAGTACAGTTTTGCCAGCAAAATACCACATAATTCTATAGCTGATGCTTCACATTCAGCTTAATCTGCAGTACCTTTTTTTAGCTACAGAATCAGCTGCCTTGGTCACACAAGGTTAGGACTATAAGTAGCTCCAATGAACTCTGGAATGTATTTTCCAGTAACAACATCTGGCTATTGAAAACTCCACTGACAGCTGCATTGGTGGCTGTGAGAGGCTATCTTCAGGTCAAACTGCTGTAGGGCTGGCTGAGCCCTCCTTTTCACCAACAAGATTTACTCTTTCCATCCTTTTTCCTTTGAATCTGGATAATATCAAGCTTTCAACCTTTCCTTGGACTCAAGGAAAACACACTCATCATATTAATCTATGAACTGATGTAAGGATATAGTTGAGCAATAACTCAGGCTTAAAGAGTTGAATTTAATTGAGCTCATGAAAAATAATTTTGCCAACTTTCCCTTGCAAAAATTAGTCCAACAGCCACGTGCACACTATCTTATGAATCAGGTAAAGCATCTTGTCCTGCTATCCCACCCATAGTTTCTGTAATAATGTTGTCTCACCTGAGAATTCCTTATTTCTCCCTCTTCCAGGAGGAAAAAAATTATCTCAGTGCCTTGAGAAGTGAGATTTAGTCTCAGTATGTATGTTTCCAGAACACAAGAAGGGGCTAACCCATATATTTTCTGAGCTTCCCACCTTACCTTCCTCTACCCCACTACTTCTGGCAAGGTACCTTATATGTGTTACCCTTGTGCTTCTCTCCACACTGTAGTCACACCAGCAGAGAACTCAGGAGTGGAAGAGTCAGGCCAGCCTCACTCCAAGCCACAGCTGGAGACTGGATATGACAATGAATTCTCTGAAGCCATCTGAAAGAAAAAGACTGCTTAGTGGTTGGGTTGGTTGGTTGGTGGAGGTTTTTTCTGCAAGCCCAGTTGACTTTTATCAGTTTCAGGTGTCCCTTACTTCAAGAACTTTAGTCCACTTCTCTAACCTGGCAGGAATTGCTGAGTTTCGCTAAGCACAAGCCACAGACAATAAAGCTCATGTAAAAGGTGAGAAGGGTGTGCGGGTAGATAAAGCCCATACACTCCAGCCAGTTTTTCAAAAGTGAAGGGACACCAGTTGGCATGCATAGAGAGTCCAGATATATCTGAGCTAGTTTTTTCTCTGATGTTTTTAAAATGAGAATGTTGATCAATACCTAGAAAGATGTAATTTCTTTTCCAAGAATTTTATTTGCTTTGACTTTGGCAAAGACAACGCGGAAAAATGTTTCACATCTTTCTGTTTATTTAGTTGTGTTTATTTCTAAACTTCTAATTGCTCTGAGGAAATCACCTCATTAGAGATGATTTCCAGAGAATGCAAACTGAACTGCTAGGTAGCACTGTAAGAGTTCTTTCCAGCAGGAATTAGGAAAGATCATTGGAAATGTTAGTGGTTGTGTTTATAGGGCTTAGACAACTTTTTTCCAGTTGGCTTTAAGGTATGATTAAATTGTTTTGCATAGCCAAGAACTGCAGGAAGACTGCTGCTTGTGAATACTTTACTAGGAAATTGTTTCAGCTAGAACATTATTTTTGAAAATGTTCATTTGCTACTATTCTGGAAATGTTCACGCCCAGCCCTCAGTGGGTTTTAGTGTTTGCAAAGGGCTCAATCAAACTTCTACTGAAATTAATGGAAAAATATGAGTAGTGGAAAAGTCTTTAAACATAATCAAGTGTATCCTTGTCTACTTACTCAGAAGACTCAACTGTCATGATTCATAAATGAACCAGAGAGAAGGAGTGCAACAGATAAAATCCTGTCCTATCTGAACAAAACTGGGCTGTCAGCTAAAATGCAAAGATGCCATCGCCAATGCAGCCTTTATTTGCTTCTCCTTTATTCTCCTCTACTTCTGTCATCCTTCCCAAAACTAATATGCATTGCAAATTAGATTTTAACTCTGAATAATAACTCAGCATTATCAAGGCCTAATTATAATCTCTCTTTATATTTACTATTGATTTTGTGTAATCTTGATATACAGAGAGATAAGCATTAGATCATTTCTCCCTGCTTAGATAGTGTACTGTTGAAATCAGTGGGAGCAGCAGTTGGTCCTTATCCAAAGCCCGTTGAAGGAAACTAGGATCTTTTCATTAATCTGGACAGTTTTCATTTCAGATTCTTGTGGAGGACCAAAGGGACACCGTTGCTGAGGTACAAAAACTTTCTTTCCCTATGCCAGATTAACATTAAAACTCAGTTTATGAAAATATTTACTTTTTTCCTTCCTTTTAAACTCAACAAGGTCTTTTAAAATAGAATGAAATTTAACATTTCCATTGATAATCCCTTTCATACAAATAAAAAGAGTCATGTTGTAAAAATAACCTTGGGTTATTAAGGAAAGATGACTGCAAATGAAAAAAAAATGCATTTGCAATACTGAATGTAGGCAGCATTTGTATCTGGCAAAAACATTTTGTATGCTACTATATTGTCTTTGAACTTATTTCCCATGGGAGTAGCTGTTGCTCAAGAAAACAGGTGTTTCAGTATAATACCTGGAGGGCATCATTTAAGTAAGTTAAAACATTATTTGTTTAAGGAACCCACTCAAGGTTTCTTGCACTCTGTTTTGACACAGTTCAGCAGAAGATATTTATTAGGATTTAAATAGTCTACGTTCCTAAATGCAAATGCCCATGACTGCTACATAAATCTGTTTAGACCTGCTAACAATTTAAAACTGAACCAGGACGTCTCATCTTCCATGGTATAGCCTTGTTTCAAAACTCAGAAAAAAAAGGGCATTAAGCCTTTGGTTTATCCTGTCTGTAGTATCAGACTGAGACCACGGCAGTCACGTTGGGTGATGTCCTGCTGCTGACTCCTGTGGGCTGCACCCACTCTGTGGAAGGTGCTCACATTTTCACCCTTGGGGAATCAGATTTCTCTTACCCAATGCCAGCATCTCCAAGTTAGACAGAAGCCCAAGGCAGTCACTGTAGCTCCCCTAGATAAAAAAAAAGGAGGACACTTTCAAAGGCATACTCATCACCCCATCATCCGGTGCGAGGGATTTCCAGTTGAGCTGCCCAACTCTTGGTTGATGACAGAGAGAGCCTCTGCACCTAGCAGGCTTTCTGCAGCCAGATTTCTGTGTGGATGGTGTTAAGGGAATTAATCCCAGAGATGTGACTGATGATTTATGGAGCACGCCTGCACAGGTGGGTACAGGCAGCCCCAAGTTCATCCCATCCACACTCCTGCTCAATCAGCTGGCTCTGAGGAAAGGTAAAATGAGCTCAGGTCTGCCAGCACCTGCCTGGGTAAATAATGCCCTTGCAAGATGAGGTGTAAGTAGCCAGTTATTGGTTTCAGCTGCACCCAAAAATATATGCTGGTCATTCCTGAGGAAAAGAAAATAATTTTAAAAAATCAATAAGATAACTGAATGATGTCTAAAAATGCCCTCTTTCTGACCCTGAGTGTGAAAAGAAATGGAGAAGAGAGGAGCTGTGTCTCACAAGATAGAATTAATGAATATATGAGAATAGGATTTCTTTTTAAAGTCCATTAAGCTCTAATTGCTCTAAAAGGAGCCAAGTTCCCTTATTCTCTATAATTGTCTATAACAGCAGCTTCTGCACAGTGGCAAGTGCTCTTCTTCCCATGTGCAGGCCACTCTTCTCTCAGTGTAGAGCAGATTCAGAGGTGTCTAGGGCATGAGTTAAAATACTTATTTTTGAAGCTCTCTTCATCTTCTCTGAGTGCTGGGAGTTCTATTTTTATGGTGAAAGTAAGCACAGTAACACAAGTGCTGCTTTTTAAATGGCACACTTGATGCACTTTAACAAGTTAAGCATATTGAATGTGTCTGGTGGTGAAATATGCAAAGAAAAATACAGAAAATATTCATTTTCTTCGTGCCTAAATATGTGATTTTAAATCTGGCATGTGTGCCGTTTTAAAATGTTAAGCTTTGCTTTTGAGTAAAGAACTTGTGATTTTTTTTCATTGGAGATTAGATGAAGATGAATCAATTCTGGAAAGAGATCTCTTGTTATTATGCTGTCTTTCATTAGAGTTTTGGTTCTCCTAACAGAGAAAATAATTCTCTAGGTTAAGTAAATCTTGATAACACTATATCTCCTTATTTCCATCCACTTCTTTCAATACTGTCACTAAATTGAATAATGAGGTCACAGATGCAAGAAAAATCTGTTGGGTCATCTGTTTCAAAACTACTTAGGAATAGAGAATTCAATTCTAAACTATCTGTAGATAAATATGAGGTTTTAGTTTTAGTCCAAGTATGAAGCCTGAAAGAAAAACATTGCCGATGTCCTTTAAGGACTTCGACTAAAAGTAGTTTTATTTTGAACTTGTCATCTTGTTCTTTACCTATATATTTTTGCAGTGTCTGAAATCTGGTATTTCATCTACTTTTCTCTCTTTTCTTTGCGTATCTATAGTTTTATGTGCCTGTGTCTAGGTCAGAACTTACTGCAATATGTAGTCAGAAATCAATATATGGTTAATCTTTGCTGGGTTCTCATCAGTTCTCTTTTCTTCTACTATGTCAGTCTTCTTGTGCCATCATCAGATAGAGATGTCAGTGAAAAATTAGTCCTATTTGTCTAGCTTACACATCTAACATGCTACTAAGTTTAGTTTCTTAGGGAATTTATTCTCTGTAATTAGGTGCTTATAAAGTCAACAGAAAAATGTAGGTGCTTTCAAAGTCATCCAAAGAGAATTGCTGCACATTTAGTCTCAGATATCTAAGTCAGGCACCTACTTTTCTCTTTTCCTATGCAGACAACTTCATTGCTTGCTGTAATGATTCCCTAGATCCCTGAAAATTAGTTGCCTAAGCTAGACAGCACAATCCCTTGTATAGAAATTCATATGACCTGTGCTGAAGTATCTGCATTTGAAGTAGTTATATTCTTATACATCTGACCTTTACCAGAAATCTTCCTCAAGCATTGCATAATAGGATATTTTCACTGATTATAAAGGATTATTATCTCAGAAGGAGGTACAAATAGAGTGTAGGTATTGAAATTTGGAAAGATTAATATCACTGTAACAGTTACCTCTGTAGGAAAGGCTTCTGAAAAGGGAAGGCTGCTTGTTTAACTAGGAATCATCCCCTCTCAAGTTTTCTGAGAGTCATTGTGTGAAAAAAAAAGTACAGCTTAAGACATACTTAAATATTTGAAATGCACATACCAAATCCAGTAAATAGTTTGAATCAAAAACTTCTGTGGGGTCCATCATGATTTCCACCTGTATTCATAGCCTTGCTAGTTACAGCTGTCTTGTTAGATTATTATTGACAGTATATTTATCTTATTATTCACAGTATATTTATCTTTCAGGCAAGATATATCTATCTTGCCTGAAAGAATCAGGTTTTACAGAATAAGGAAAAAGCTGAAGAATATTCTTCAGTTTTACTGGAAGATAAAGGTACTCCAAGCACATTCAGGATCTTACCAGGTAAGTGCACAATGAGAATGAGGCTCTTTGTATCTTAATCATAAATCACAAGAAATACTTTGAAACAAGATAGGAGATCCTCAGCTTCATGTGACTTCAAATTCTGTGTTACTAATTAACATTGCTAAGAATAAAGGCCATGTGAAGAGCATATCCCAACATCATACCGTTCCTTGTTATCATGAGCAAACAGACTATAGAATGCTTGTCATAAACTGATCAAAGACTTTTCTAAATGGTTAGGTTTCTTCCTTCCATAACTTTTCTTGTAAGACTCACAACTTTGTCATGGAATCATAGAGTCCTGGAAAGGTTTGGGTTGGAAGGGACTTTGAAGATCATATCAATCCAATCCCTCTGTAGATGGGGACACCTTCCACTAGGCCAGATTGCTCAAAGCCCTATCCAGCTAGCCTTGAACATTTCAAGGGAAGGGGCATTTGTATCCTAGAATCCTTCCTCTATTTTCTACTCTGAACTTTCTTTGTTACTAACTTTTAACTATTTATTCTGTTCCAACATGATAATTTGGCTTAAAAGTGTTCTTTTGCATTCTTATGTTTGTCCCCTGAGTTTAAGGAGAGACCATCCATTTATCCTCTAAGCTTTCAGTCTGCCTAGTTAAGGAGCCAAAGACTTGGTTCCAGACTGGGGGCTTTAGCATGTTAAGGCCACACGAACTTTTGATCTTTGAATGCAAGAGTGGAAATGCCGCATGATGCATTTCAATTCTTTGTGCAAGGATTTGGTACAGCCTGGTGCTTATGAATGATATTCACTCACAA
Source organism: Melospiza georgiana (assembly GCF_028018845.1). NCBI lineage: Eukaryota > Metazoa > Chordata > Aves > Passeriformes > Passerellidae > Melospiza > Melospiza georgiana. The sequence goes on from NC_080431.1 coordinate 42,362,494, forward strand.
GACCCAACATGCCAACACCTAACTAACCCCAAAAGACACAGCAGAGTGAGGAGTGTGTTTGAGATTCTCACCATGGCCTGTACCACGATATTCATATTTCTGGTTTTACTTTCACTTGAAATTCCTTGTCTGGTACACCCAAAGAATAACATGCTAACCCACTGTCTTCAGAGATCTGAGTTCCTAGTTCAACAGAGAGTCCAGTCAGGATATGCTGGAGCATTTATGCACACAGCAGAAGTTCAGACTTGAAATGGCAAATAGGAATTGATGTGACTGGTAGGACTATCCCTGAAATTGGTCACAATGGCTGTGGATTATTTTGAGACATGCTGGGGTATTCATGTCATCCAAAATCTCAGCTTTAACACCACCAAAAAAAAGAAAACATTAAGAGAGTTAACACCATCAACGTTCCATTATTTTAATAGTATTATGTCATTACAATTAGTTGTTTAGGAAGAAGGATTTAGAATGTCTTTATTTTAAAAGCAAAAGTAGGGAGAATCATCACCTGTGTAAATTTTACACAAAAGCAGCAGAGCGCGTTAAGAAAGCATACAAAAGCAAAACAGACCAAAAGTGACATAAAATGTCATACACAGGAATTCTGATATTAGAAAAGTTTAGTTTAATACAAACGAGATGTTTGTAAAAATTATTCTATATTAATCTATTAGAAAAGTAAATCTTTCAGCTTCTCTTAAATCTTTCTCTTTCAGTCTGAGTCATATTTCTAGGCCACTAAGAGAACATACCTAGTTTTTTTCACAAAGTGTGAAGGCTGTTGTCATCTCGATTTTGAAACTCCATGAAATCATAATTGCAATTGTAAGACCAAATATAACCTTGTTATTAAGCAAATAACTAGTTCAAGCTTCCCTGAAATCTCCCCACCCAACAGCATACAATATATGAAGGCTTTCACATTCTTTGTCAGATTTATTTGGTTGTCAGTTCAGTTACTGATGCAATTAAAAGGTGCTAGTAAGTATTAAATTTGTGGCAGGAAAAAAAACCCTATTTGTGGACTTCACTCATTCATCACTATTTTAAAGACACTTTTTGGAGTTTGATTACATAGCAACATTCCATTCAAAACTTCCCCAGCGGCAAATTTGCTGTAGTTGCCAGAAATGCATCATTCAGCCGTCATGGTGGCAGTTAGATTGGGTATTCTGGTGAAATTATTTTGTTTCAGTGTTATAAATACTTGTGGACACACTAATGTAAAATTTAAAATGTTCAGTTGCTGGAAAATTAATATAGGATGCTTTCATCACTACGCTTGTTGAAATTTTTTCATTAAAAAGAAAATATATTTTTCTCATTGCAAAGACCCATTTGGTATCTATGGCTGTCCAAATAATACAGGTATGGATCAGTAGACATTGCATTTATTTGAGTTAAAATAATTGCATAGGAATAGAAGAAAATAGAATGAATCCTTTAATAATTAGTCAAGACATCTTTATTTTTTCTTTTGAAAGCAATGTACAAGCAATGTTAATTTATCTTACCTGTCTCCAGGGCATCAACTCAGTATATCAGTCTAGTGACATTTTTGATTCCTTAGATACACCTTCAGCAGTCTTATCAGAAGAGTGCAAGATATTTGGATTCTGTTCAGAGTTAGATGAATACAGATTTTTTAAACAATCTAGGATATTAGTGGTGACACTGAGTGCCGGTGTTTATGCAACCACCTTGAGACCCAGATAGTTAAATTGTCTTTTGGGGTGAGATTCAGACATCAGTAGACAGCTGTCTATACATAAGCATACCCTCTAACATGTGAAAACTATTTGGTCTCCAGTCAATTCAGTGAATTCAGCCAACCACATCTAGGCCTCTACTGTAGATGCAATTGAATTGGCTCTCCAGCACTTATTGGTTCTACTCAGAGTCAGCTCAGCTACTCAAATGCAGAAATTCCTTTCCCTATAAGCTGTTCTAGGACATTCTGACTGGCTTCCAGCTGCTGGTACAGAAGGCTTTGGGGCTCTCATATACATATCTATCTGCCAGCCCGAACTATGTCCCAGGTACCTAGAATAATCTCCTCAGCACTCCTGAAAAGATAGATTATCAACTCTTGAATCACTACTTACTAAAATGGGAACTCACACACCTATCTCATGTGTAAATACTTGGACTTGTTCACATTAAATTTCCACAACCTGATTGATTCCTGACAGAGTAAGCCAAGCCTAACCTTGTTGCCTGGTATGTCTCTAGAACCAGCAACTGCAATGGTACCTCCCATGGGAAATTCAGACTGTTCAAAGATCAGGGATAGTTAGGGTGAGAGGCCCACTTCTGTACCTCAACAGTCCTTCACAATTCATCCAGAGAGCTGAAGATCCATGTTATCCATGAATGTTGTGGGCACTGCAGATGAACAAAGATGATGCTGAGGTGAGGAATCATGTGAGGCTATGGACAGAAGAACTTTTTCAGAACTGCTTTTAAGATTCCAGGAAAAAGCCAGCAATAATACATGCTGCCAGGGTTATGTGACAACAATTTATAATCAGGATTCAGATGGAAGTCACAAAAAATTAATTACTTAGGGGTCACACTTCTGAGTTTTTGTAGCTCAGATACTATCAATGTATAGGGGAGAGGAGAAGGGGTGAGTGCGCTGGTATTTGATTTTATGCCTGTGTTGTAAGTTCAAATATGTATGAAACTTAAGTCAGATATTTTATTTATTTTGTTTTCATCTAGTCAATTAATAAATAAGGCACAATTACAAAAGAATCCATAATCCTAGCACAGAACTGTATTTAGATATATGTTTTGGGGAAAAGAAAGGCACTAGGAATTCACATTTTGAGAACTTCCTTCTGTGTGGGCTAATTAGATACAAAACAGATAGTTTCCTTTCATTACTGTGTAGGACTGTCATTTAAGGCACAGTCTGAATGGATAGGGAGCAGCTGTTCTTTAGTTCTCCAGACTAGAATCTGACAGCTAAAATTCAGTAAATCAAGAGCTCCAACAGAGTTAGGAAAAGGCTCCTGTGCTTAGTGCTTTTACTAGGGCTAGAGTTCATGAAAGTGTATCAGGCCTCTACCCAATGTAGATTCAAAACCTTGATTTAAGATGATGGTTTCATGAGTCTTCATTGGTACCTCTTAAAAAGCCTAAAAGTTCTTAATCCATTATCTGTAACCTTGTCCACATTAATCTAAAGGTTAACAACATGGTGCAATTAAAATAGATTCTCATCTTCTTTTATCAAAAATAGAAAGACAGTGCCAATACACAACTCTTTGACTGGATATCAGCTGTCACTTCAGATTTTTGAGATGGTGGGAGCCAGGACAGTTCAGAACACTGGAGAATTAGTGACTCCCTAGGATCCACATCTCTGGATCCTTTGATTCCTTTAGTATGCAAACTTTTAAGGTGATCCATTTGTTTTCTTCTACAGATCTAAAGCCTTTCCTACCTATTCTTTATGTCTCATCTGGAAGTGGGATTAATAAGATTATTTCTCTATGCTTGGCTGTGACTTAAACCAGTCACTCCATCTTCATCCAGACACATCTGACCACTAAATCCTGTCACTGTTGTTTTAGCAATTATGAGTTATGACTACCATATTGCCTAATTTTGACACTTAGATTCTTCCTGAAGAAAATAGGATTTGAAAAGACTCAGATGTTAATTGCAGCAAGTCTGAATTTTTAGACCACTAAAACAGTTTCAAACTGAGTACATTTTCAAGTAAAAAACACATTGAATACATTTTTAATTAAATATAATATTTGTATTTTTAAAACATGGGAAGAAATTCTTAAAAAATTCTCCTGCCTGTCATCTTTTCCTATGCCTCTAAACTGTGCTTGCTGCAGCTGTGAATGACAATGTGTGACACATTTTTTCCTCAATGCAGTGGGCCATCTCATCTGCTTTTGTTGTAATGTCCTATAGCACTGACAGGAATCAAACAAACACAAAACATCGGAGCAAGGATACACTGCAAAACTCACCATTCCAGGCACAACTTCTATGAAGATTTTTACATCAGTGGATGTCAAAAGGAAATTTTGAGACTCAAAATATCACCCTTTGGATTAGGTTAGAGCCAACTGGTCTTAAATTCTATGCATAATCTGTTGAAAACATAGAAATCATCTTAGTTCTTTTCATATAGGTCTATTAGATAGGGTAGGTAGGTGCCTATATTCACATGGGCATATAAGCATATCTGAGCAGGATTTTTAATTAATAACTATTTAATTTGCAAAGAAGGTTACCATTATTAAAGACATGTTAATACCAATGGATAAGATGGTTAATCTCCTTTTATAAACCGCCAACATGTAGTGATATTTTATGGGATTTTTTATGAGTTTCATCACAGTGAAACGCTGGTTCTTCTTTATAATCCAATCTGGTTTACTGACTCACGAAGGGTGGAGCAAAATGTCAAAGTCTTTTAGTCCTTCACTTAGAACTGTTTGTAATACTGAGCAATTATATATTTATCTGCTTATTAACATCAAGTACAACATTATGTGAACTCATGATCCACAATTACCATTGTAAAAGTAACTTCAATGTAAAACAGCACAACCTTGACATGTAAAGAGAGAGAATCCTCTGGATCTGAGGATATACAAGCAGAACTCTAGCCTGTCATTAATAAGTGTCTGTGAGGGGAACCCCAAACATCATGTCAAGAAGAATAGAATTTGGCCAGAGATCATGGGTCTAGCAGTTACTAAATATTGCCTGTCTGCTGTAATACAGGAGTACTTGTATTAACTGTTTTGGGATAGAGAGGAAAGGGATCACGTGTGTGCAAGTCTGCTTTCTCCCCTGTTAATTCATGGAAGCGAGGAATTTCAGTTTACATCTTAAAACTGGGATAGTTGGATTAACAATCCAGATTATTTTCTTTGCTGGTCTAAAAAAGGAAAAAAACAACAAAAGAAAAAAGTTATATATAGATGCACTGTATTATCTGGGGTTTCTGGACATTCATGTCAAGTAGGGAGGAGTCAAAATTTTGTGAAAGCCTCTCATGGGAGTTTGTGCTATGTGTCTATGCCTTGAGGACTTCAAGAAAACCCCAAAGCTCTTATACATAGCTTTCCCAAGATTTAAGAAAGTGTTCTTCTTTTCTGTAGGAATGAAACAGAAGACTTTCCCTCTGTTTCTGTGAAACAAATAAAAAATGAGAAAGCCCTGTTTCCAAAGAGGCTGGTTATCACTTAGCTTTTGAGTACTTTCCTGTCCTGTCATTTCACAAATGTCTGGTAAGGACCCTTACCACCTAGTTATTACTCAGTTTTTTAGGATGAATCTTCTCTACTCCTCCTTATGCAATTCATAGTAGTAAACTTATGTTGGCATCTAAGTATTAATTTGAGAAGAGACTTCAGTGAGAGTATTATTCATCTGTGGTAATTGTACTAAGCATTGGACCTAAAGCAGGATAATATTTTATTTGATTTTTCTCACTAGAACCAAGTGAATTAAAAGTCTCAATTGAAACAGGGAAGGGAAGGAAAGAACAGAAAAAGAAAGAAAAACCAAAGACTGATATCCCATAATAGTCCAAATTTTGGCAAGGAGAACTGTCACTTTTTAAGTAACTTGGGAGCCCAAATCTTGTAATTCAAAGAGGCAGATTTTTAAAGATAGACAAAGATTTAGAGAGAGACACGAGGTGAAGATTTTTTAAAGCATGGATCAGTCAGCAGAATATAATAATTGAAATCAGTAGGAGTCTGTTCTGGAAATAATGCATTGTGTTTAGAAATCAGCCAGAGCCAGGATGTCCAAGTCCACAGAGCTTTTTGATTGTCTATGTTCTGATTGATCAACATGATACAGCAGCAAGCTCCAATGAGTTGTGCCCAACCATTTTTGAGGTACAATCCTCAAACATAGAGTAATTGTTTTCCTATAACCTGTTTCATAGTAATTCCAGAGAAACTGAGACAGCCCAAAGGAGAAACAATGAGACCTGTTAGAATGATTTTTATCTTGGCATGAAGATACCTTTTTGGGAGGTCAAAGTGAGCTAAATACTGATGGTAAGACCCAAACCTAAGTCCTTCTGAGAGGTCTGGTCATTTCACCTCTGTGCTATGGAGGGAAACCACAAAATCTTTCTGGCTTTCTCAGATTTCTTGGTCTCCTTTTCTCCCTATGCAGACAGCTTGATATAGAGGAGAAGCCACGTGACCTGAAGCCACCAGGTGTGGTAAGTGGAGAACATGTAGGTTGTCCTAGCTTTTGCCGTCTAATGTGCCTAATGTGCAAGCTAGTTATCTAAATTTCTAATAGGTAAAACTTTAGTGGAGTTTTGGAAACAACTCAGCTGACCAGGTGAGCACAGTCATGTTGTCTTTCTGAGAGTGACCTACACGGACTATGTCTCAGCAAGATGGTAGAACCATTTGGGCAGACTCCTACATTCTACGTACTCTATTTCAGTTCATGGGATTTGTGAAGAGCTGTACTGTTTTGTCTCAAGTAAATGCAAACCCACCCCACATTCAGCAAATATAAACTGCTTCTGAGTGTGTAACACTTTGCATACCCAGGCCTGCCATCAGTGAAAAGAAACAAGCGTCATCGGAGGAGAGCTTAACTCTGCAGTGAGACAAGTGTCCCTCCGGAGATCTGTGTCTCTTTTGACAAGAAGGGACGCTATGCTGAATAGCACCTAAGTAGCATGAAACCAGCCTTTCCAGTCTGGAGCTGCTGTGCTGTGGCATGCTTTGGACAAACTCTTCTTAATGGTTACCTTTGGCTCAAGGGATCTGTTCTTATATTTCTGCGTTGTTGTGTACACACCCTATGTACACGTGTGTCAATGGACATAAAATACAAATGTACTTTTGGTGAATCTATCGGCTTCAGAAAGTATGACTACCAAGAAAAAGGAAACTTTTTATCTGAATTACATAGCTCTTACAAATATAATTAGTGGGATGGAAATGGCAACTCTAGCCATCGTCATTAGCAACTATGAAGGCCTAGATTTATTGTCATGATATATCAGTTTTAAAAGGGACTTAATCCATGATTCAGAGGAGGGTATACCCATGATCACAATTGCTTTCATTAATGAATATCAGCTCCAACACCTATTTGAACTCCAACTGCTCTGTTACAGAGACTTCCAGAATAAACTTTTTAGTCTGTTTAGCCCCAACTCTTATGACTACGAGCAAACCTGAGAATTTCCTACAGTCACCACAGAAACAGAGGTAAACTGTTTAAATTCTTCAAGACAGTATGAATACAGAATGAAACTTTTAATAAGGAGGTCAAAATTTCTAACTGCGCCAGCTTGAAGAGGATGTTAGGTAAGCCTACATAGTAATTAAGAGCAGTCTTGGAAAAGCAGGACCTGTGATCCTTCCATTTATATTATTCCTTCAAGGACTGAATGAACCGGCCCTGCCTGAATTCCTCATGTGGAGGAACCTGGGTAAGAGGAGAGAGAAGTCACCATGGCAGGGCATGGGGAGGCATACTTGCCCTGGCACATCTGGGAGGTCATGGTTTGTCCAAGCCTCAGGCTACTGCTGCATGCCTGAAAAATGCACAGAAGATGAGCCAGATTTTCAGGGTGACTGCATGGAGGTAGACACCTTGCTGTAAGCAAATTTAAAGGAGTTTCTTGGAAGACTTAAAAACCAAGGTTGAGACCTACTATTAGGATCACAGCATTTCTGTCTCACATGATAGGCTACCTATTTGATGTTTCATTAAAGTCCAAGTTCTGAGACAAAAGGTTATCTGAAGATCTTTCTTTTTTTATTCTTAATGAGAATTTAAGACACGTTGCTCTTTCTGTATACAGTAGATGCAAGGAAAGAGACACCTCCAGAAGGTGATTCATCTCATCATAAGATAGGCATCCAAGATAGGTCATACAATTTGCCTCTGGTGGTGTTTATTTTCTCATACACTAACTATAAAAGAAGCCTTGGTTGACTAGGTCACATTTAGGTGTCCAATTTTCAGACAGCTGGAAGCCATCTGAAGGCACTGAGACCAGTTAGCCTGGGCTTTGTGTTGTGTTAATGGGATGCACATGAAGTTTGACTTCCTTGAGGAGTGGGCAAAACACTCAATGACTGAAATAGACTGCATAGGCACAGCCTGTGAGAGATTATCTGACGGAATTCCCTGAAGAGAGAATGTTTTGTCCTACCTGCAGCAAACCTTAAGCAATAGTGGCAAAAATGCTGTAAAGTGCTTGGGTGAAGTGATGAAGAAAACAGAAAGATATCTCCCAAGGAACAGAATTTCTTTATCTGTCCTGACCTCAGTATGGGAGGAAGATAGCCACAGGGACTCCTCCATGCATCTACCACCCTGAATAACATGAAACCAATGACAATGAAATATATGCAATTTCCAGGCACATTTGGCCTAGGGGTTCAAGTGGTCACAGCAGGTTTCCTTCATGACTCCAGTTTTTACAACATGCATAACAGAACTTTATTCTTCCACTTTGGTTTATGGCTTCTTGTACAAGACAATGGATACGGATTGTTGGCCATGTTTATGACAGCAGTGTCCCCAGCAATCCATCAGATGAATGGACTATCATCTTGGACTTCACAAACTTCTTCTAGGTTTCATGGTTTTGACAGCTAGGATTTATGACTTTCAGGATTAACTCTAAGGTGCACCTGCTTTCCCAGGCTTTGACTGAACAGAGGAAGAGGAAGAGTGGATGGACTAAGTGAATGATGGCTTTTGGGTGGACTTCACATGGAAATGTCAAAAGATTCTCTAGTGGAGGCTGTGTAGCTTAACTGGATAGCTTAGTGGTCATTGTGCTGTGCAGAAAGGACTGGATGATCCAATGCACTTTAAATCACTGTCTTTATATTTCAGTCAATAAGTTACTCCACATGTGCAGTGTAAGAGGTAACCACAACAAAAAATCTAGACAAAAAATATGTGTGAAATAACCTTGTAATCATCAGTCTGAAAAAGATAAGCTTCCTTGACTGGCCAAACATGAGTGGGATAAATGGTCTGGCATTTCTGTTCAGCTGCTCAAACCCCAACTTAATAGTGCTGTCATATGAACTAAGAGTTGCTGGGAAGACACGCACCACATAATTAGCAAAACTATTGAATCTGGGTTCAGCATATGGAAATGAATCTGGGTTCAGCGTATGGAAATGAATGCCTCATCCATTTCCCTCACATCCAAGGAAAACATGCGCTGCTGTGTGCATAACCATTCAGCACAGTTTCACTCAGTGTTCATTCAGTGCTGACCAGAAATGCTGGGTCTGCACTCCACCCTGAAGTATGTCTGGATGCACACCATGCACTGTCACTCTGGCAGGTCTGATAGACTGGATTTATTGCTTCAGAGCAACATGCACACTCAGTACCCAGATGTCCAGAGCCTTTCAAACAGTCCTGCCTAATTCTAGCAGGAGCTGTCATGAGATTTTCCTCACAATATTCTTTGACTAATTGCAGCCTAAATTAACCCTGAAGTAATTCTAAAGGTATCTGAGACAGATGCACTAGAGATGTATGTGACCTAAACAGTCAATAGGCAGAGGCAGACACTTCTCAGAATGCTGAATCACCTTCCAGAGGTGTCTTACTTTCTTTGCTGGCTCCCTGGGGGCCTGGAACAAAGAAGTTTCTGGCTTGCATTCTTCAGCTAAAGGTGTTTGGGGGAGGAATTCAGGCCATACAATTCCTGGTAGAAGAGCAGGGAACAGGCCAGACTGCATTCCCTTGAGCAGCTTTCTCATGGAGCCCCACAGGGCCTGGCTACGTGGTCTTCACCAACAAACAGAAGGGATCTGGGACCTGGTCCCAAGGCAAGTGATGCTTTTTGCCTCACATTCCCTCTTCTCTGGGCGGGCTGCCTCTACAGCTGGTTTCCTCTGGGCAAAAGCAACTGAAGCAGCCCAAGCAGAGACCAGTAGAAATTAAACTGTGAACCTTTAATGCTCAGGCTTGGTCAATGGCCCTAGCTGATCTTTCCAGTCTTATTATTGCACTACACACTAGTATTTAGATTTTTGAGAAGTTATAAAAATAACACTTCATTAGTCTCTGCCAATATTAGTCAAGGATGAATTTATACCAACAAGGATTTGTGCTTCAGGTTCTTTAGCAAAATACCTGTCAAGTCTTCCCATTCACTCCTCAGCTACTAGTACAGATAATTAGTCTAATTTTGAAAATTGTTGTATATTTGGACAACATGCTTTTACATGCCGCCTCCAACAGGACATATGAACCACTCTAGCACAGGCAGGTACTTAATTCCCCCAGCTGAGTCTTTTTGACTGTTTTAGTTAGTATTGTGGCTGTATATAAATCTCTGCATTAATCATTAATAGAATTCTTTGGAAAAAATGGCAAGTTTGGCATAAAAAGGCAGCCAAGAATCCATTTTGAGAAACCCTGCCCTTATGCTGTAGCCCAGTGTTACTCGTTCTGCTGTCACTGGCAGATGGTTCATGAAATATTTATTGAGAAATAATAAATAATAACAACAACATTGACAACAACAGCTTATTTATACACATCTTCCCACAAGCTATTGAATGAAAACCTTTTGAGGATAGTCAGACAGGGTGCAGGCTGTCCAAAGACCTTTTGCAGTGTCTGTCCGTGGAAGTGTTCAAGATCCAGCTGAGCAACCTGGTCTGGGCACAGAGCTGCCTCTGCTTTGTGCAGGGGGTTGGGCTGGAGGGGTCCCCCAGTGCTCTGACCCCACAATCCTATAAAACTAGGATTGAGAATATATAACAAAAAATATGTCTCCCGATATTTAGTCCAATATTTGATTTTAAATGAAAAATACAGTAGCAACACAGCACAAGATGATTCTTGTATCTAATTGAAGAGATGAGGTGGTTAGTGAAGGAAAAAAGTTTTTGTAGAAAATCTCATCTTAGTAGTTAATTTACTGGATTTTTTTCTGTTTAATTCATGTATTTGCATACTTTGTGTTGTTTGCAAATTGGTAAGAATTCTTGTCAGAATCTTCCCAAAAAGTAAAGTAGTTTCATCTGGATAAAAAAGTTTGTTGTTGGTTTCAGCAACTCCACCACAGCAAGGTTCAGCCAACTTCAGTTTATTTCCATGTCAGATGAGTTATCTATATTCCTTTATTTTCAACACAGGAGCATGGCCTGTATCATATAAATGTTTGTATTTTACTGTTTACTTATAGACTTGTTGCACTGAAGTGGTTCTGTGTTTTGTTCCATAGTTCAGTGCTTGAGTCATTAGAAATTGTCCATTTGTTTCATATTTTTTAGCCAACTATTTACCTAGAAATTGATCTGACACATTTTCACATATTTTTTCTGAGACTGGAAAATATTTCAATGGGAATAATCACAGGCCCGTCTTGGATTCATTTGCTTAGTCTCTACACAAAGATAAGAATCACACATTCAAAATGCTACAGATAGTGAACATGACTGTTTTAGCTAAACATGCTGTTCTGAGATCAAAGGTGAGGTGTATATGTCACCTGGAAGAGACTGTTTTATAATTGCATGGATAAAGACTCTTGAAAGGAATCCTGCTTATACTGGCATACTGTTATTGATCTCTTTCATTGTAAACGAGTCCTTTGGGGGTAGGCAAATTACCCTGGAAGATGGGGGAAGAACCGCGCTTCCTTTATCTCTTTGTCTTTATCTCTTCTACTTGAGCAACTGATAAAAAGTAACCCCTGATCCCCGGAGCCCAGTGAATCGAGCAACATACAACAAGAGCAGCGTCAGCGGCTCAGCTCCCTGAGCACAGCACAGGGGCATATTCTGAATGCCAAGATTTTGTAAACAGCCGGAAAAATTAAAAGTTGCTTTATCAGAGGCTGCCTGCCTGTATTCTCTAATGTCAGGGATGGAAGGGATGGAAGGGGTGGGAGTCTCTGTCCATTCTCCTTCTGCACTGAGCTGCTGCTCCTTGGTGCTGCTATCGCACACCAGATGTGTTCCAGCCCAGAGGTATTTGCAGACAGTTTGGTATCAGAAGCAGAATGTCTGAAACTCACACAGTGCTTTGTGACTGTGGTGCAATCTGTGTTTATGGGGATACTGTCAATCATCTCACCATACTGACCCAGATCATCAAACTCACAGAGGCTGAGGGCAGAGCAGGAACTCTCAATATCCCTCATCTGTAAAATGCCTCACATAATGACCTTGGTCTGTAGTGGCCCTTCAGTGTGCTGCATATGCAGGATTAGGAGGATTAGCATCACAGAAAATCATATCATAGCAATTTAAATGTCCTCATATAATTTCAGGTATTTTCCATGGTGTATGGGACTCAGAGAAATCTGGAATTTAAATTGACACTGGCAACAGAGAGATCCAGTCAGCAACTTCTACTCACTTCTCAATTCGATAAGAATCATCATTGTTCAGTCTGAGTGAAGAGTGAACCAAAAGCCTTGAGTCATCCCCTGCAGTGTTAGCTGTCAAACTATCAATGAAATATTTCAGTCTGTGCCTCTGCTTCTTAACCACTTACCAACTAACACTCTTTTATTTTTCATGGGCCAATTCTTCTCATCCCTTACCCAAGGTCTAGCTGCAAAAAAATAGTGAAAAGGAGTTTGAACTTGTAGAACCAAGTTGGTTTTGCATTACCAGAGTACTTATAGCAATGAGAAGTATATTAAATAACCACTCTGCTGGTGTGCAGCTCGAAAATTACTCAGTAAATACCTTTTCAAATTCTTCTAAAAGTAACAAAAACTTTCCAAAGTCAAGAAAAAAATGTTTGCTCATTTGATGTCTATCTAACAAAGGTAAAAAACGAAGAGGCAAGAATCTAACAAGAGCTGAATAGAAAAAAAAAAAGGTATTTAAAGAGTCTGCTTGTGACCTCAGTGTGTGGTTCTCCTTTGAAAAATTATTCTCTAAAGTTTTTCCAGTTCCCATCCTCTACTCCAAGCTCTGGCCCTCTCTTTGCTCATTACCCCCAGTTTTAAAGATTGTGTGGGCTAACTTTAAAAAATTAAAGAAATCTTTTTAAAATGGACATTTTTTTCCTGATTGCAGTCCAATGGAAAACAGCTATAGGCCTCCCCAGTTGGTTTCCCAGCTCCAGAAACATGTTTGCCAATTTGCAGTTTATGTAATTTGCACTTCAAAATGTGGGCACATAACCTCAATGCTCTCAGAGTTGTGGGAATAAACAGAATTTCTCCACAAATCTTCAGGGGAACTTTTAATCAAAAGTCCGCCTGGGGCCGGATGTTATCATGCAACATGAAGAAGCAGGATTGTGATAGATCTACTCCCAGAAAGGTTTAATCAAATCTGTTCAGAGTGCTCTACCCTTGAGTCACTGATGGGCATAGGCAGTGCAGGGGTGTTGCAAGAGTGTCCTTAAAGAAGCCCAGCACGGCAGCCTCGTGTCCCTCACGTTGAACGTGGACAGCACAAAACACCAAGCCCTGCCTGCCTCTGCTGCTCGGGTGATGGGTGATGAGTGCTCACTCCCCTTCCTAGCTCCAGAATAAACAAGGTGGAGTGAATTCAATATCCTCTAAAGTCACATGCATTTGCATGTGCCTCTGGATAGTGTTTTCAAAACTCATTACTCCACAAATGAAAAATAATAAAAATATTTACCCTCATCAAAAGAGCAACCCTTAGGAAAAATCCATCAGAAATGGGACACCGACAGTACAATTTATTTATTTCTAATTTTGTTGAGCTGCATGTGTAGAGCTGCATATGAATTTGATATTTTGAGTATTTAACTAAACATTTATTAATACTACCGAGGTCTAATTTGAATCTCAGTTATGCTGGTGTTGTTCTGAAATAATTCCACCAAGTTAATGTTTTTGAATCCAGCAATCCATTAACACCTTCAGTATGGAATTTGCCCAAGCCTACACTTTTTTATCTGAGATTGTGGAATGAATGCTCATGTCTGGAAGAGGCACTAAAACAACCATTTAGCAATTTGCTTAGGATGCCAAGCCATCAGAAAGAGATCAACAGTGAAAAGTGGCTTAAGAATTTACTCCTCAGAGCAGACAGTGGGACAACTTACCTGTGGTACAGAAAAACACAGATTTTTTTTTTTCTTTCCTCCAGGTACCTAGGTTCAGAAACAAATGGTCATTTTATATAAAGTGGAAAGTCATAAGAGTGAGGCACAAAATCTCTGTCACCAGGTTCACCCAGAGCTGTCTTAGCCCAGTGCAGTAGAGCTCATGGTATTGGTCACACCATGCCCTTGTTCAGCAGGGCCAAATTGCCCTAAAATTAATAGGAAGTTCATTTTCACCACCTGGTTGTAAAATTAATTAAGTGCACTGGTTGGGCAATGATTGGAACAATATTTATTTTAACATTTTCCCCTATTTCTTAAACCAAAACATTTTCTGCTTAAAATACATGGGACACTGAACTTTTAATAAATATGACTGTGTTGGAATGTGGTTACACTACTTGCCTATAAGGTAGGGGATTATTTTGAAGAAGTAAGAGGACTCAGGGTATTACAAATGATTTCTCAGTTCAGTAAAAGAAAACATAACTTTTAGGAAAATGATTCGCAGTAACTCAGGCTTTGGTTTTCCTCCTACAGGAAAAGTACAGGGTAAGTAGGGATAGAGCCGAGTAGGAATTTTCAACAATTCAGACTTTCAGCTGAAAATAACGATCCAGTCAAGGGAAACCTTCGCTGGAAAAGATTTGGTTTTAACAGTTTTTTTTTTTTACCCACAGGCTTTTAGGAATTATTTTCAGAATGTGTTTTTCTGTTGCTAATAACGTTGGAAACAGTAGTAGAGGAAAATTAACTTCTAAAAGAAGAAAAATGAATCCACAACAATTTCTAGAACACAGCTGCTCTGTAGGAAAGCTGCTAAGAATTGACTATCTTCTTCTTGCTGTCTCTAAATGTATTTATTTTTAAACAGTTTTTCAGCTATATACAAGTAATTTTAGAGCCCTTTGGAATACCAGGAGTGTTGGTGTAATCCCCACTGCCCCCTTGGCACAAAAAACCTCCCTAACAGCAGGAAGCACTTGATGCAGGAAAAGGAGAGCTATCCCAGGCTGCACAGTGCAAACACCAGAGCCACCAAAGGTTTGTGCCTTCACCTGTGTGTGCTCAGACATGAAGCCCCTTCAGAAATTCTGTGAGAAGGCAGAGGGGAGACAGCTTCACCTACAGCATTTTAAATAATTCTGAGAGGGGTAGATTTACAGTACCCCTTCAGGCTAATGTAAAGGAGGTGTACTATCCTGCAAACAGGGAGTAGAGATGTTTTACTAATTGTAAAAACAGGCAGACAAAGCCAGACCAAAGCCAGAAGGGAAATCTAGCCAATCTTGCAAACTGCTTGATTATTCTGTTTCAGAGTAGAAGCTGAGAATTCATCCCCGAAGTGAGCAACCTTTGAACCCATCTTATGCTCAGGTTCAGACTGCATTGATGATGGCTGTAAGTGTAAGGAGTACAGGTTTCATCAAATGTCTGAGAGCACACATGAAAGCACAGCAATTACAGAGGACAGGAATGAAGGGAAAAGCATTGACTTGCTGTGTGAATGTGAAACAGATCTTGTATCTTTCATAAATATTTACAAAGTAATTAGAAAAAAGGAAAGAAAATACACATCAACAAATGAGGCACATCAAAACACTGTCACTAAAGCTTGCATTTCAAAAAAGTTTCAGAGAAAGAGAAGCACAGCTGTAGTCTATAGAAAACTTCATTAATGTTTTCAAATCACTCATAGGATTTAGGTGCTGAAAGGCATGCTAAATTGGGATTTATACATAATCAGATCATTGAAAAACATACAAATGGCTGCCAGAGAAAAGTACAATGTTCACTTTTGAAATTACAAAAAATCCTTTGTTTCAAAGAGTGAATTGACTAAAGTTTAGTTTCAGTGAAGCATGTTTTTGCTTTGGGTGTCATTATTTAGTTTGGCCTCCTTACCAGAGAAATCTTTTTACTGACTGCAGTTCCTTCAACTGTTGTTTTTATTCTCCAGCAACTTAAAAAAAAAATAAAAAGAAAAAAAAAGGAAAATATCAAGGCAGCATCAGATGCTTCAAATTTTAATGAGAGCGGCTCTGTTTACCTTTAATTTTGAGATGGCAATGGGGGTGAATTGCATGGGGCTTGATTGCTTGCCAGGATTTCTCAAACAGATGTGTTTGAGCCTCCTCACTCAAATAATCTGGAAAATCAGGTTGGACTAGTTGAATCAAAATGCTGGCAAGTGGGTAAAGAAAACATCCATCCATCCATCCAGGCACCTCTATCGCTCCCATCGCCATGGTATCTGCACACCTTCAGCAGCAATGTCATGCAGCAGCCTCAGATTCCACACACCACCAAACATGCCCTTGGCAAAAGCCCAGCTGCTTTGCCAGAGATAAAGGATTATGGATGTTATGCCAATGCATACTAAAGAAAGGATTTCTGCACTTTAACAGCAGTTCCTGAGGTTTCTATGGCTAAGATATTCAAGCACACACATATCCTAAATCTTAGGTCTTAGCAAAGATGAATAGCTCTGAATGTGCCCTTACAGTACTTTCATTGAAGCCTTGTGATTAGAGAATGAATAAAACACATATTTCCTTTTATAGACAGATAGAGGTAGGAGGTAGCTTTTCAGATGGTTACTAGGTGAACTTGTTTGTTATAGTTTTGTTTTCCTTTTTTACTTCTCTCGCTCTCTTTTTTTTTTTTTTTTTTTTTTTTTTTTTTTTAATGTGAGACCTGTCTGTCTCAACACCTGTAGAGACAGGAATTATTTAGATCAGAACACACTCCAAGGAAGGGGGAGGAAATGGAGGCAGAACTGAACTCTATGTTTGGACAGCCACCTTTGCTGAAGGTAGTTCCCATGGATACAAAAGAAAAATACATTTCTCTGCAAAGAATGAAGTTCCAATAGATAAAATAAATAGATAATGTGTCCTGTACAGTGAGAACAAACTGTGATCCTCCTGAGTGGCACAATCCATAAAGAATATTTGAGAACAATACAGAGGGCAACCACAACCTGTAACTGAGAGTAGCATGATATGAAAAGGTCTGAATAAGGACTTGAATCATTTCCCCTGTCCCCAGCCCAAACTTGGCATATTGGCATTAAACTAGTTTACAGGTACACTTACAAACAGATAGGATACTTCATGAGATTTTATATTGTGTGTACTTTGTAATGATTTAGGAGTCAATTTTTTGCCAAGAATCAGAGTAGGGGAAAAAAAGAGTATCAAATTTTTCAGTATTACATGTTTTTAGAGATGTACGCAATCTGAAGTGTTGGTCCTTCACATTGGTGCACCCTGAGAACCACCACTGGTCTCAGAGCTCCCATCTTCCTTGTTTTCCACCAATTCAAGAGGCTGCTTCTCTCTTCTGTTCTATACAGTCAAGCTGTGGAAGTCCTACCCACAAGGTGCTGAAGATGTGGGATATTTGTTCACACAAGACTGATCAAACACAGGATACACTGTGAGGGCTGTACCACCCCTGGCTCAGGGAACACCTCCTGCCTCCATGGGGAGGAGGGCAGGAACAGTGCTTGCAGCACTGGGGGAGGAAAGCTATGGAGAGAAGGACTCTGGTTCGACCACTAGAGAAGCTCATACCCTCTGCTCTGTCTCAAGGCTTCACAAAGCCAAAACACCACAGTTCTCCTAAATTTAAAGATTTAACTGAGATTCTCCAGGTAGGAAAGGAGACGCACCGAGGTGCACCCGCAGAGCCCCTGCAGAAGGGCTGAGAGGAGGCGCTCACTACATCCCCACCTAAATCCTGAGCTGCCCCCCAGAAATATCTCTCTTTCCATTGCCTGGAGACTGGTGGGCAGCCAGGGTTCTCAATTCCCTCAATGCCTAAAGGCTTAAATTGAGGCAGGATAAATCTAGGCCTATCTTTCCATGTGAGCATTTACACAGGAAACAACTGTTGAGAATGGATGTCTAGAAGGTGTCTACAATAATAACTGTGTACCACAGAGGAACCAGGTTCATTCCAAACTGTGGAACCCAATCCTGCAAATCTAGCTGGGAAATTCTGAGAATTTTGGTTTAATATTTTTAATATATTTTTCATTTGTGAAAAGATACATTTTTCATTTTGTTTGTGAGTTCAAGTAATTGTAAAGCTGAAAAGTGTTTTCAAAAATGCATTTCAAGAGAAAACAGCAAGTTGTTTTCTCTTGAAAGTCCCCAAAGGTCACTAGGGGACAGCTTTTGTTTGCAGATTTCCCATTAAAAAGGAAAGAAAAAAAATAGAAATGGTCAGACAGAATGGTTTAAAAATTGTTATTGCAGTCAAAAGCCACATTTCAATTAAAAAAATGCCAATGACACAGTGTCTTCAAGTTCTGATATCCATTTTTGAAGTGCTTATTGATATAAGTGCTATCACTGACTTTGTTAAAATGCCTTGTATTTAAACAGTTCTTATTTAAAGATGTAGATAACATACTCTAAAATTATGGTTTTGAAAATGATGCAGTGTTTTTCATTCATGTTGATGCAATTTGAAGTCTTTCAGCATCTTGCAAATCTCAGGTCCCTCAGTTGTTACTGGCAAGAATGCTTCACAAATCATGGTTACTCTTACTGCTTTACATAGAAATAATGCCCAGAGCCCGGGCCTTGGACAGAGCATTAGTCCAATGCACACAGGTACAAGGGAAGGACAGACAGTTTGTAAAGGTTTCAGAGAAATCACCATGACATGTTGCAATGCAAATGTAAACAGCTTTCAGTTTGGCTGAGATTAACACAGCTATGTGGCCAAGGTTGGGGCATTGGAGTTCTGTGCACGCTTATTTAATTTTGGCTGTTCTTTGTTAGCTTTATTCATGGGGAGGAGGAGTAGTCGTCCAACCCCTGTCTGAATCAATGGAATATTTATAGAGCATAAAGCTGATCATGACTAAGGTCATGCTTACAGTGAGACTACAAGTTGATGCAGAGAACCCCAATTCAGTTCCTGAACCTGGAAAAAGCAGAATACTTGTCATAGATGGAGCAGCCAGAGCCCATGCTGTGAAGGACACGGCTCCATCTCTCTTCCAAGCTGTCAACTCTTCATTTCTTTGTGCTTTTTTACATCTGCTCAGAGGTAAGAGGGTGTGTTGTAACCTACCAAAGGACTGTTCCTGTGCAAAGAGGGTAAGTTGTGTTCTCCTTGGTGTGGTCTGACAAGGGAGTGGGTGGTGTTTAAGTACACAGCCTCTGGTGGAGGCAGCCCAGTGCCATTTAATGTAGTTACACTGTTTCTGGAGCAAATATCCCAGAGCAGTGTCCAGGCTTTATTTCAATGGAGAATCAGGGCCCAGGAGTGTCCTGGAGAGTTAAGCAGTCTGGTAGAGTAGCTATATCCCCTGCTGCCTGGCAGACACAAATCTCAGGTGTGGGAGGATCCTCTGCCTAGCTCCAGCCTCCCCCTCCACCCAGCAAGGTCTAAGACACCTGACATGAGGCACTGCACAGCGGCCAGGCTGAGGGGGACACAAAGCCAAGAGCTCAGCATGCCACACTCCATTGTTAGCAGCCATGGAGAAGCCTAAACTGACTCACACTGGTCCCTGAAGAGTTAAAAATCTGCTTTCCACTCCACCTTTTTTTTCTTTCCCCCCAAAATGCCTCAATTTTTTCCCTAAACATATCTGGTTTTGAGTGTCCTATCTTCATCTGCCTCTGTGCAGAAGATCTATGGCTGCTGTGTGGACTGCTGTGTCTGCACAGTTGCCAACCATCTTGTCACCAAGATTTGGGTCACAAACCTTGAAACTAAAGGGAGAAAAATGGAATGCTTTTTCTTATTGTCTCTCTTTTTTTCCTGTAAAAAATTACCCTGGTTATTTTTTTCTAATGATACTAATGTTATTTTGTACTTCACATACTGTGTCAAAATATGTATTTCTGTCTCATCTCTATTAGATACAAAATAGCCAGTAAACAAGTAATTCTATCTGAAAAGCAACAGATTCAGATTCTAAAGTACTACAGCCTAAGTGCCATTGTTACAGCATTACAGCAAGAATAACAGCCCCAGGAAGGAAGGAAGGAAGGAAGGAAGGGAAAGAAGGGAAGGAAGGGAAGGAAGGGAAGGAAAGGAAGGAAGGAAAGGAAGGAAGGAAAGGAAGGAAAGGAAGGAAGGAAAGGAAGGAAGGAAAGGAAGGAAAGGAAGGAAAGGAAGGTTGGTGTTACCCAATGTCAGATGTGATCCAGCCATTAAAAGGGTTCTTATGCTCAATGGAGCAGAATAAGCAATGGACAGGATGTTCCTCATCTCACACTGGGGTATATATGAAAGGTGAGATGAAGAGGCTGCCTGCATTTGTTTCTTTACCCTGACAATAAAGGGAGTACAGAGCTATGCAGATGTCTATATTATAATGTTTGAAGTTAGGTGTAAACAAAATATTTACTTCTGGACTAGGATGTCTTGGTGCCACAAATACTCAAAACTTTTCTTTCATACCTGCTAATAATTATGAACTTGGCCCAAATATCAAAGATATTTAGAGATGAAACATATTTTAGACTTTTTTTTTTTTTTTTTGCTAATTTACTTTCTGTGTTGTGGGGGCAGGTTCAGCCTTCAAGGCACATTTCAGTCACATATTTAAACTCTCCCTTATAATCCAGGCAAAGCTGAAGCCTAAAAGTCTCAGGTAACCAAATTACTCTGGAAAGTCAGGTTTCACTATTCCTCTTACCTTTACTGAGATTTATGGCTGGGTTTATAATGTAAGAATTTGAAAGCTTTTTTTCCTAGAAAAATGTTTGTGGCTTCTCTGAAAAGATTAAAAAGAATGTGTCTCTTTTTCACAGAGAGTGCTGTGAGACAAATAATTTCAGTACAAAAAGAAAGGTGGTTGAACAACTACAAGCACTTACACAACATATTGCTTTTTGAATGGCACGTAGTCACTGTGGATCCTGTCTGAGGAAAATGTTGCTAGGTGGCTGATAAATAAAAACAAAGTGGGTTGGATGTGTAGCTGAGTCTGAACATGAATTTTCAGAACTAGCAAATGAATATGGCATGAACAAAGGAGCCAGCAAGGAAACAAGGAAAAGTTTCAGAGCAAAGCCAGAGCTACTTGCATTGCTTTCCAGAGGTAATTAGGCACAGTCAGGTGCAGCAGCCACCTCTGTTATGTGGCTGCAAAGATTAAGACAATCAAGACAAAAGCAAGTTAAATTTAAGGTGGAACTAAGGCAGATTTCTAATACAGAACTGCAGATTTAGCCAGTGCAAATGGTGGCCTTGGAATAGGCACAACTTAGGCAAGGGATGAAACCAGGTGCAAGCATAGCAAGAAAGAACATTAGAAGTTATTTATTCTGAGATTTACATGGGGTCTAATTCTATACAATTATTTGACATAAAGTATAAATACTCAATTCATAAATACACAATATATAAATACTCTTTAAAGTGATAACATTCAAAATTCAGTCAATTTGGGAGAGCTTACAGATGTAGAATTTGAATTAGCTTGCTTAGCAGACTGAGGTGGTTTTTGATTTTTTTCATAGAATATAATTAAAAGTTGGCAACTATAGTCTCAAAGTTAATATTTCATTACTCTTACCACATTTCCATATAAGTTTTTCCTGTAGTGGGACCCTAAAAGCAGGATCAGGCAATGCCTCCAATATAATTATAATTTTTTTGTGTTGAGAAATTTCCAAATTTTTTTAATCATAGTTTAGCACAACATACCTACAGGCCTCAAACATGGACAGATTTTCTCTCTTAAAACAGAAAATAACTTCCTGATTTTTTAATTTCACTGATCTAACAGTACAGGAGTATCCATCTTAAAGTAAGTGAAAAACATTGCCTTCTTTGCCTTGAAATTTTCCCTCACTGTGATGGCAGAGAAAAAGGAATGTTCAGAATAGGTGACATTCAGCCATATGGAGAGGTGAATTTAAAAGGCAGCTTATGCAGAACATGTGTTCAATAACTATTTTTTTCAAAAATGTACAGCTCTGTAGGGCTAGAAGCAAGAACTTCATATTAATGCTTACAGTTGAAGAGGTCCTTCAATAAATATTTTCTCCCAGAATTGTGACACTTTTATACTTGGGAGTTGAGATTTTTGAAGATTTTTATGGTTCTTCTTGACACCTGGAAGGTTGGATTCATGGTAAGTAGGGCATGTGATTTTCAAGGCTGCATACTATAGTCTCAGTAAAAACAGGCAAAACTTCCTCACTGCTCTGATGGTTACAAACCTCCTTCTAATTTCCAGCTTCAATTTATTCATGGTGAGTTTATGCCATTTGTTCTTGTGCCAACCTTATCCTTTATTTATAATAGCCTTTCAACCTCCCTGTATTTACCTGTCTAATGTATTTATAGGGAATGTTCACAATCATCTCAGATCTTTGCTAAATTTTTCAGTGTCCTCTGGTAAAATACATTTAAAAGATTATGCTCTAACATACTCTGAACATTCAGAATACATATTATGGTATAATTTTTCCTGCCACTCAGACAGAATGATCTCCACAGTTTAACCAAAGGTTTCATTCACCTCAGCTTGCGAGTTTATTTCCTTACTAACATAGTCTCCTTTACACCCATGTACATGTATACTTTGTAACTTATTCTTGAAGAAATTACATTTTGCTCAGGCTAGAATGACTATAGGACTATACAGTTTATTATTGTTAATGAATCATCTATGCTAACTTTGACCTGAAAGTAACATGAATTTCAAGGGCTCAGCACAAAGTAAACTGAGCTAACACACACACTCGTCCCATGAAAACGGGTAATATGTCTATGAGACTGTATAAGCATCCAAAAATTATAAACCAGACTCCCCAGTTAGCCATAAAGTCCATGAAATTAAGAAAAAAATCTTGAGGTTTTCATGAAGCTTTGACAGTTTAAATTTTCATGACCCAAACCTTTCTCTGCAACTTGGAAGGATTATGTATCAGCGTCACAAAAAAATGAGATAGAATTTTCTTGTAATTAGCTTACTTCAGTGGAGGATTAGATAAAAAATACAAAATATTATGAGACTTGTGATAAAATCTTAGTAGTCAGCACTGCTGAGTTGTGGAAACAGAGAACTGTAGGTGGTAGGAGCCAAGGGAACAAAACAGGCATCACTTAGCTGTTGATTACCTGGAGGTCCAGAGAAGCATGTGGCTTTAGGAAAAACAGGGGATTTAAAAGAAAAATGTGAAAATCTAAGCAGTGTTCACACTGCAGTTTTGAGAATTGCTGCAAAGAGGATCCCTTCTCATGAAGAATTGCTTCACGCAGCACCTATTGTAGGTCTGTGTCAGTAAAGAGGCTTTTGGATTCTTAACATGTCAATAAATGCATGTTTGGAAGTCCTGTGGCTGTTTAAAGGAGAGTAGCCTTGTACAAGGGGGAATTGCACAGCAGAGATGACTGCAGAACAGCTTGCTCTGGCCACAGCTGCTCCAGCTGGGAATTGGTCAGCTGCACACTTCGGGCAGTTCTTCAGCCGCTTCTGTGGCCAGGAGTGGATCCAGCCCAAGATCTGTGAGGCACAATAGCTTCAAGCAAGTGCCTGAAAAGTCTGTAAAGCCAGGGGAGTTATTTTAAACTGGATCTTGAAACCAAAAAGGAACTATTACTGTTGTTTCAATGTGGGGATGATGCACTCTGTGCTTGTGAAAAGGTGCCAGCAGCACTCCACACCAGTTCTACTCTGGAGGGACTTCTGGAGGCCAAAGAGAAACAATTGCATTGATGCCAGTAAAAAGTATAGGGTATGCTGAGTTTTGGTTCAAAAGCAACATGACTAGCACACCTTCCAAGGGAACAAATAACCACAAAAAAGAAAATCAAACAATGGAAATAGTTTAAAGAAGAAAACTCACATTTAATTGTGAATTGCTTCATGTGAGGCAAGGGAGCCAAACCCACTGAGTGTTTCAGCTATGCTTGATTTATTGAGCACAGTGGGCTTGTCTCTATCACCTGACATAGTAATTTTAAACTATCTTTGAATTATCTTTTTTAATTAAATATCTGTGGGATGATTGGATTTTCTGTTTGAGTGATTATTTGTTTGCTTAGAAAACACACTAGACATCTTGCTGTTTGACCTTTCTTTTACTTCAGATGAGGGCTTAGAAACACTGAATAGCTGGGCTATGCTAACAGCCAGTCAAGTAGTGGCAAATCAGGAACATCCTTCCCTAGAAGAGTCCCTCCACCATGCTAGAATTATCTGGTAACATGCTGGCAGCAGTCTGCATGCTTCCCACCAGCTTTTGCTGCTCATGAATGAAATTTCATGTCTGTCTGCTCCTTGCCAGCCACTCTGAGCAGCCCTACAGCCTTTTCTGTGGCTACAGCTTGGCCACAGCTGAGAGTACCAGAGAAGGTGTTGAAGAAATTTTAACTTGTTATGTGTACCCGTGACAGGTGCAGAGGAGAAGACAGGTGGTGGGTGAGGAAGGAGGCTGCAGATGAAGCTCAGCCTCTGTTTTGTATCACTGCAGCAATAGGAATTGTTACAACTAGAAACAAACAGAACCAGCTAATTTTCTACAGATCACAATACAGCCAGAAATGGGCATTTCACTGTAGTAGAGTGAAGCAAACCTGAATGTTTCTGTCTGTCCCCCTCCTTGATCTCATATCACAGCATCAGAGGCACAATATTGCCAGTGGTTTTTGGCTGGTAAAAACTAAAGAGGGGATTAAGCTACTTGGCTACATTATCACTAGAAAAGCACATCCTAATAGAGACTGAACAGGCAGCAATCATTCTAATGTGAATGCTGGAATAAGACCAGAAACAAATTTTAAGAGTATGACCTTTCCAACCACTCAGCCACAGTTAACACTGGAATTAAGGTCCAGCTCAGATTAACACTGATCTATGGAGTCCTTAGATATTATTCCGAACAATGCATGAAATTATCAAAACAGTGGCCATTGCTGTGGTCTGGGGTTTTTTCCTTCCTTTAAGGGAAAGGTAAACATTATCACTGTTGTTAATTACTAATATTACTACTAATAAAAAGGATCATAAGCAGACCTGGTTCCTCTGACTGTTTGCCACACTCAATTCCCTCTTTTGTTAGAAAGTGCTAAGCAAATTTTTCCAAGTTGAGTAGGGGTCTGGTGAGCCATTTGGGAAAGGAGTCTTCTCCCCTAATTTTGCCCTTGTACCATGTAGGCACCTACATCTGATCCAGTCACACTAGTTATTGCTGATGAGTGGAGTAAGTGCACAGAACGTATTTCACCTGACCTGGCTTTATGTGTCTGCTGTGACAGACACACATCACACACTGCAAGCACCTCTTTCACCCTGGTGGCTGCTAAGGAGAACCATGTGGGTTAACTCAGATGTGAACACCTATTCTACAGGTTATGTGTTGACATTTGCATGCAGCTATTATTCTCTACCCTTTCTTACCCTTATGACATAACAGCACATGTGATCCTTTCTGCTTTGCCTACTTAATTGTTGTTTGCTTGTTTGTTTATAATGCATCGAATACTTGCGCATAATCAACTTTGCACACACCGCAACTTTTTCATACAGACACAGCAAATTTCTGACCACACAAGGTCTGAAACGTTCATTCATTTTGTCACATACAAACATACAAGTGCTTGCTCATGCCCAAGTAGAAATCACGTTATGGCAGTTGATCTCATAATACCAGCAAAAAATCGTGATTGTTCTGTGCTAAATGACCTCAGCCATGACCTGCAGATTATCTGCGGATGATCTGTCCTCTGTGACTTCCTGACTATTTCTCTGGCTATTCTGCTTCACAGTTATGACTGGCTGTGATGAACTAAGCCAAATGACTCAGTTTCTTAGGATCGCTGATTAAAATGTTATGCTTTCAAAACCAGTTAAACAGTTTTCATTTAATTCTAATATGAAGTTTTGTTTCTGATGGAAAAAAAGATTTGCTTTATTTAAGATTTTCCAATTTTCCTTTTAATGTTTCTGTCTCTCCCTGTTGGTTTGGGGATGGATTTCCATGCTCTTCATTCACTGGAAAAAATCATCAGAGATTTTTTAGTGATTGGAAAATATATTTCTCACCTTTTGAATCCTTTGATACTTTATTCTAGAAAAGTCTTGTTACAAGAACACTATTTGGTCTGTTCAGTCCCTTTTCCCTTGCATTCTTCATGTTTTTAGTGGGAGAAAACACAGGGAAAGAGGAAAAGACAATAAAACTGATACCTTATTGAAGGAAGAGGGCCATATTCTCCGTCTTAGTATCCTTTGAAAAATTAAGTATTTGATCAAAAGATTTTTTTCATAATTTTTGTGTCTTTTTTATATAAATACAATATTTCCTTGAGAAAATTATAATAAATTATAATGAGTAACTCAGAGTCTTTTAAGATAGACTCATATTTTCTTATATTGCCAAAGACAAAAAAAAAAAAAAGAAAGAAAAAGACAAAAAAAAAAAAAAAAGAAAGATCTTTTCTGCTTTAAAAAATGGCTTATTTCTTGAGGATTTTTGGCTAGCCAACACTGATATCTCATCCAGCTCCTGTGTTTACTTTCCATTTTCAAGCAACCTAAATTTACATTCACACTATAAAAGTTTTTGACCATTAATACTGTTCCCAGAAGAGAAGGTTTTAGCTGCTACACCCAACCAGCCAGACAATACTGTTCCAGAGGGAAGGAAAGCAAAAAGTCTTTGCAGGTATTTATACTCCACCAGATTTCTTAAGCCCTTCATGCAAGAAATTTTAACTAGATTTATATGGAAAGCACCCTCCCCTCCTGCTTCTCCTCCCGAACACTGGCTTACTCCACCAGCATTGTATATGAAATTACTGAGGACACAGAGACAAAAGAGCCCGTGAAGGCTTCTGGAAAGTTTCTGAAAGTTTCAGCCAGCTCCTGACTTCCCTAGAGACCCCCAAGAGATGCACAAGGGAGCATAATGAGCCTGAATGATGAGCTGCTCTTTGTCACGAGGACCTTTCCAGTCTCTGTCTGCAGAGAAAGAGCTTAGCAGCAGATAACCTTTGCATTGTCCATCCTGCTCCCAATGGGCAGATGAGAAGAAAATAGCTAAAATAGCTCTCAGGAGATGTAAAGCTAGAGATAGGCAAAAAAAAAAAAAAAAAGAGAGATGATAGAGCTCTGGAAGAGCTCTGTGAGCATAGTGGGAAGCTCAGGACATCTGTGCAGTGAGGAAAGGCTCTCAGTGAATTATTTGTCCACGTGACCTGATTTTCGAGTTCGACATTCATGTGGCTTAAACACCTTTATAAGATGGTCCTTCTCATAATTTTTATTCTCATTGCCAATGGTGTGAAGCAATAGGGTACAAACCGAGGAATTTAACTTGCCCAGCAATGTCAGCTCCAGTGCTGAAACCCAAGATTTTAGCAAGCCTTCTTGCTTTTACACAAGTACACAAGTTGTGCTACATGCATACCATTCCAGAGTTAAGACTGTGTCTCAGACTAGGTATAGTGCAGACAACGAAGAGGGACAATAAAGAGTCAAGCTTTTTTCCAGCATTCACTAAATCAAACTTCCAGTTTGATACGTTTTGAAATATTTCTCACGGAGATGAAAACAAGCCATTGTTTTCTCTTGATTTTTGTTATGAAGTGTCACAACAGTGTTAATGTGCTGTTATTTGGCATAACAAGAGTATGACTGAGAAAAACGTCTCAAGCCCTTGATTGCAAAGGTGTTAAAAGGTATGAATTAATGGATTTTTCAAAGGTAAGTATTTAAGTGCTTACCCATTTAAGTCCTTACCCATCTTTAATCCCATTAAAGAGCTCTCTGCATCTGACATTTCTTACAGGCTGTTTTAAGGACTGACCATCTGTTGTAAAGGAGAGTTTTATCAGGACAGTCATCTCGAAACGACTTGTATTCCTCTTGTTTTATAAAAATGACTGTAATTCTAGGAGGTAGCAGACATTAATGTACCACACAATTAAGCAAACAGCATAGTATCTAGCAGAGTTTGAGGTCTGTAGAGTTTTAGTAGTTTATGAATAACCTATATGCTCAAACTTACTTACATAGAGCTTTTTCAGAAATATTTCCGAGATATTTCGCAAAGAGAGAAAAAGAATAATTTTTTTTTGCTATTTTCCCAAACCTACAAGGCAATAACAAGAGTTATCAAAATCAGGGTTGGGTTTTGGGGGGCTTTTTTGGGTTGGTTTTGGTTTATTTTTTTGCTTCTTAACACAAGCTATGCTTTCTCCTCCCCAAGGTTACCTCCTGTATTTTGTAAAAACAAAGCATGTAAATGTCTACTTTAGAAACTGGAACAGGGAATTAAAATGATATTCAAAAGGAGCTGAATTCATCTAAAACTAAAGTACATTGTCAACCACCTCCACTTGCTCCAGGCACTGATGCCATGATTAGCTATGCAAGAAGCTACCTGCTGGTTTAGAATTATATGAAGTCACCTCGGGGTATCTACAAGCTTCTCACGCACAAGATACTGACAGTTTCTTTACTTGGCTTGAAACACAGTCGTTGCTACATCCAAGTACTATATCATAGATTGTTATTTCACAAGCTGTCATTAAAGTAGCTTGCCTTATTCTCACCAAACAATTAGTCTGCAAACAGTAATGGTTTGTTCCAAATACCCTCAAAGACTACAAGACCTCTAGCATTTTTCAGGTAACAACTTCTCATCTGAAGTAAGAACGTGCACTGTTTTTTTAATAGTAGAGAATTAGGGGGGCAAAGAGTATCATAATCTCTTTACAAAGCAACTGAAACTGGGGAGTGGTGGCAGAAAAGAGGAGACTTATCGTGGTACAAAGATGCCTGGTAACAAAGGTACCTGTGAACCTGAACAATAACATGTATGTACAAAAGTTTGAAGTTGAAAGTGTTTTTACCTGAACTGGCCAACTTACTTTGGAGACCAAATTTAACAGTGACCAAAGCAGTATTTTATTTTAATTGTTTATTGTCAATTATTGCGTACATGACAAGCAAATCTGGACTGTACTGGGAATAAGATATAAGAACATATATAGTTTAGCTGTCTCAAGAAAAGCAGCATAGATGTTTTTTTCATCTTTTAAAAGATAATACTTAATTCAGAAGGGGTTTGACCTGCATTTGTTGGTGTTTTTGCACACTTTGTCTGATGATTCTTGGTTCTCACCAATTTGCACCACACAAGGAAAGGATCAGCAGTTCCAGTTAGATCAGGTGTTTTATGCCTGTCCGTATGCAAATGCATCAATAAAACTCACTGTGCGCAATCAGCTTTGTCTTTCAGTGTCAAGGTTTCTCCTAGGCTGAAGTCAGCAAAACTACTGCCTTTTGCAGCTCTCCTCTGACATGGACACACACTTCCTTGAAAAGGTGCTTTGGTAACTGCATACTCCATTATTCAAGATTTAGTTTGGATCAAGTGACTCATTTTTACTTGTAGTCTAACCAGCTCTTCATTGCTATAAAAATCTAACAATCAGTCTTCGCTCTGATCTTCCCAGCTTCTGTGCTTACTTACTCATTCCCCCTGAAGTGGGTCCATACAACCTTCCTCATCCCAGTCCTTTTACATTTGTCAGATGGCACTCATGATATTTACATGTGTTTGCATGTCAGGAATCCCTGCTTGGCACAGAAGGGCACAAAGGTGCCTGCTAATAATTCTAGCAGGGAAGATGGGAATAGATGCTGTCAGCACCAGACAGGAGTAATCTGCACCTTTGAAAATGAAACCAGTTATATTTAGACACATAAATATAGACTGAAGAATCTAAATTTAATTCTTAGGCTGAAAATGTTGACCTCAATGAACAAACCCCTCTGGTAAGAGCTGCAGAAGAATGGTATTAATAAACAGTTGAAGAGGATGATCAGAACTCTTCACTGAATTAATCTTCTGGTACAATTCCATGGCCCTTAAGCAAATACTTCCTTGAAAATTATCTTCATCTTAGCTAGAACAAAGGATTAATATTTTAAAGTAACTGGCATTAAAACAAAATCAAGTGCTGATCAATTAAAAAACTGTATTTTTATAAGTGAGGAACAGTAAGGCATAGTGTCACTGGGACTATGTATCTGGGCTTTGAGAAATTCAGGAGTGTGCAAAGGACTCAGAACAAATGAGATATCACATAAAGAAACAGGTACACAGAACACATATGTATGTGTATACATAAATAGGCAGTCTCCTTGTCTCAAAAATTTTGTGCTGTAATCACCAACAAAGCACAGCACCAGAAAACCACAGAAATAGGAAGCAGAGGGAAAGAGGAAGAACGGCAAATAGTCACCCTAATGCTAATGTATTTAGCGCTTCAGCTGAGATTTCACACTCTGTGTTATTCAAAAACATGCTCATCAGTGACTTCAAAGCACGCGGAAGTCGACATAAAGGCTCCTATTTGTCTGCCACAGAACTTAGGGCAGGCGTTTGGAAACACACGGCAGCGACCTGCTTTGTGTCAGATGTGCTAACCAACGCAGTGTCACTCACCAGCACACACCATCCGCACGAATACCTTTTCTGTTCCTGCCACATTTTGCTGTCAGCTTGTCATACACGAGTTGCTTCACAATAACAAACAGACCATGGCAGGTTGGATTAATATCAGTTTTTATTACAGCGGTTGCAACCATTAATTATCTGGCTGACTAGTGACGAGATGCGGTTCTTATCTAATAGGTAAGGGTATCAAGTTCATTAAAGTTCAGCAAATATAAAACTAAAAAAATTTGGCTGCTGCAACTTTTCTAGAAGTCCCATAAGAGCAAAATCCTCATGCATGCACAGTCACATGACTTTTCCTTTTGCCGTTCTTGTATAAAACTCATGCCGTTCTTGTATAAAACTCAAGCTTGCATTAAACAAGAAGAGCAAATGAAAATTAGCTGGAAGAGTATTTCAAATTGCTCCCATCTTAAAACCATTTTTCTTCCCAAAAAAATATTTAGTAGCTTCCTTAGTGGGTGTTTTCTGTTATGATTTAAAATTATGTCTTATAAATCCCTTGAAGAATTATCCTAAAAACACAGGGTGAAACTCAGGCCTATTGAAGTCAATGCCAAAACTCCCATTGACTGCAGCCGAGCCAGGATTCCACCCACAAAAAGATTCAAAACAAGAAATTACGGAACGTCCTTTTTTTTTGTAAATGCTTAATCCCATTGTTCAGTGCCCTGTTCTTTGGTGGTTTTAGTCTTCATTTTTACCTTGTCTTTGAATGAGGTTTTTAAGTCCTAACTCAGCTTACAAAACTTACCTTTGAGAGTGTTTTTCAATGCATTTTTGCTGATATTTGTTAAAATATTCACTTTGTGCTTATACAGTATCTAGAAATAAGGACAGTATGTGCACTTATTTCTTGCTTTTGTGTATCCAAACATTTTGCAGCTTCAATTTGCATGTATATTAAAAAGCTTGATTAAGGCAACTGAAAATATCTACTTGTAAATGACTTCAGGGATAACTGCCTTAAAGAAAAAGCACAATTTCTGCAACACAAGATAAGAGTCTCTCTTAAATGCACTACATCTTGAATTTTAAGTGTTTGGCATCCAGCTGACATTTTAAGAATTTAATGTTATTATCCAGGAAATAATAAAGTTGTCATAATTTATACAGAAATCTTGCTTGTGAAGCTCACAGGACTGCTTCATATGCAACATATCCAAATCAAGCCTAAGCAAGGAAATGAAACCATAAGCTACATGAAAGCATGCAGATTCTACTTTTCCTTTCAAAACTCATAACTGCCAGAGCACAAGCTGTCTGACCCCTAATGGAACTTCCTTAAGTACACCAAACTCCTGCCCATCATTTTAACCACTTTTCCCAAACAGTCATTTCACAGGACTTAGCACACAAAATGCAAAAGCCGTGGGGTGAATACAGGGAGTCACTATCACTGACAGACAGGCACATGGAAAACTCAAATCTCACACAAACAGAGCAGATGCCTGGACACAGCAGGATGGGCATATCTGTCTCTTGCAGTGTCCAGAGGAAAGAAGTCCAAGCAGCCTGAGCCAGGCAGTGCCTCCTTCCAGAGACATTGGGACTTGAGAGTCTGACCTCCATTGACAAGAAAGGAATAACTGATGTTGCCATACAATTCAGTCCTGTCTGAGAAAGTTTTAATGAGATTAGGAATCACACTGAAAATGTGTAATTAATCTACTGTTTTCATTCTAGCTCTTTGCATTTGCTTGCCAGATGAAAATGATAATAGGATGATATGGTCTCTCAAGCAAGAACCTAACTGCCTCTGGCTTCAGGGTATTAGATGACTTATTCTCACAAAAGGAGATATTAATAGTACTCATTAAAAACATTAAAAACTGACTTTCTCTCTATAGAATTATAATAACTCAGAAAGGCAAGAAGTGTCTATTTTAGTGGGGCCTGGGCAGTGCTTATCAGCACACTTGGAACATTGTCTTGGTGAGCCTGAGTTTTTCAGGCAGAAAAAGGAACCTGTTACCCTGAAGAGCTTCTGGGATTCTGGGAAAGCAACTTGTCAGCAACTTCAGCACAACATTCATCAGAGGGAAAATTACTTGATGTCACCCAGGAGTATATTACCTGTCACTGGTCTGAATTCTGCAAGAAACAAAGGTAGCATAACTGCATTCAGTTCTAGGTGACATCATGTTCTGAGTTAGCTTAAGACCTGAATTCTACATCTGACCAATCTCCACTCTTCTAGATGAATTCAAGAAGGTGGCAACTTTCTAGAGAGCTGCAGAAGCACTTTACCCTTTGCAGCTATCTCACCCACCATATTCCACATTGCTCTTCTCCTACAATTATGAGAATCACCATTGCCCTGTGTCCTCAAGGTGTCACAGAGACAACAGCACATTCATTCCTTGTGCTGAGGCTTCACAGGACTAGAAATAACTTGCTCCTATGACCTCTCAGAGCCAAACCTATTGATTTTTTCGAAGGTGGAGCAGACTCATTATTAATTGTAGCATTTCCTCCATGTAGATCTGCTATCACAACTTCCTTGTTTCAGTATTCTTTCTAATCTATAAACTCCTGAAAGGCTTGACATGTGTTTACTTCGAGAATCACCTCTTCCCCTGCTCTGTGCTGCTGCTGCTGCTGAGAAAAGACAGCTGAAACAATACTCCCAGAAGGAACAATACTCCCAGAAAACAACAAGCTCTCAGCATATCATGGAGATGAAACAAGTTTGGTTGGATATCTGGAGGATAAAGGTTATTACTTTCCTGTTATGGTGAACTGGACTGCACTTTCAAGGATCTTTAGGAGATACTTGCACCCCATTACAATGAACTGATACATTTATGGTATCACTGTTGGATTCCTTAACTCCACTGTGATGCAGAATGGGGAGCACAGAAAACAGGCAGCAAAATTGCCATGGATCTCATGTGCTGCTAATTCCCCAGGAGGACATTGCAGACCCCTCCAGTAGATTCACACAAAAACTTGGTCCCTTTTGCTGCTCTCTCCCAGGAGCAAGGTATCATTGCCTTTTTATGCAGCCTGGCATTTCCAACTCCATGCCTACAGGCAGGAATCACAGCCAGCAAGTTTCTTGATGATCCACAAGTATTTTTGAGGGTGTACCTGTAGCAGTTGGACACTTGTGGCTTAACTGTGCCTGGAAGAACGCATCACCAATACTGCCTCAGTCCCTTCTTTCCTCCTTGGGATCTCCTCCTTCTCCTTTCTTCTCTGGATATCTTCTCACATGAAAACGTGGCAGCCAGCATGAAGGCAGCTACAGGTATATGTATGACAGCTTTAGCCTCTCTGTCTGTTGAAAACAATTTAACTCATTTCTCTCTGATGGGAATAGTCTAGACCCTTTCCCCAGAACTATTTGAAACAGGTGTTGTGGAGCTTGCACCGACACTTCCAGTGGTGTGTGGGGAATCTCACAGGTATTTCAAGCATCCCTACCCTCACTAGTCTGTAGGCATGAAAGGTCCTACAGACCCTGTCTGTCATGGTGAGACAGTACTTTCTCTCATCTGAAATTGCTTAAAAGATTAATTGATAAGAATTTGCTTTCATGTCAAAGCTGTGGTTGCTCCTTCTCAGCACACATGAGACTGTCAAGAGAAACAGGGATTTTTCAGGTGAAGCTGTGAAGACTGCATGGCACCTAGTGATGGGACTGCTGCACAAGGATATAAGGGCTGTGCACAGATAGGCTGATTTTAATCTAATGAGCTTCATCACCCCTCCTGAACAGGCTCAGGGCACTTAAAGCCAGGCTTCTGCTTTGCTTTATCTACAAGGCAGATTGTCGAAACTGTCCTCCCAAACTTGATGTCCACCTTTGAAAGCATGTACCAGAAAACAGTTTGGACTTTTCAGAGTGACTTTTCAGAGTGAATTTCCAGAGCAAGTGCCTACAGCAGACATAATCCCAGCATCTGGGAACTGAGATTGCTATTGGGGACAGGGAACTCATCTGTCAGCCCCTCTCTGAGCTGCCTGCCTGCCAAGGACCCCATGCATTAAAAAGGGAGTTAATAAAGCAAGGAAGGAACACACAAAGGATAAGTCTCAAGGGATAAAGCTCAAGTAAACACATCAGAACTGCTCATTAGTTCAGGCAAAGCTAGAAATGTAGCGGTGACAACAGAGAACTTTGGGCAAGGTGCAAAGGTGATCAAAAAGCTGACAAAATACTTGGGTAGTTAGCTCATGCATGAGCTATGTGCTAGCAGTACCTGGGGAAGGAGGCACAATCGAGGATGACAGAGGGACAGCTCGAGAAACTGAAGTTATTGCATGAGGCTACACAAGGCAACAACTTTCCTGTCAGAGATGTGTGGTGGAGATGGAGCAGTTCACTTACCTGAAGATGTTATTTTTTCTTACTCACTGCAGACAGAGATGTCCTTCATACTCAGCAGAAGAGTATCTAAGAGATAGCAATATTGTACAAGTGCTTGCACGTTAAAACTATTTGTGTCCTTCAACTACGGACTTTGTTCCACTAGACTTTTCCTCTTGGCTTTCTGGAAAGTTAGAAAAGGTGAATGCACTTCTCAGGCCTCATTTTGTCTGCCAGTATTACCCACGGGGGTCAGAAACCCCCTTACATCATCTTACATGCTTGTTGCCTTCAGAGGAATGTTCCTGCCTCTAAGGAAAGCTCAGCTGTGTAGACCATGACCAGACTGATTGTGTTTCACAACACAGAGTTCAAGTTGGAGGGAAAACAAAGCAAAGTACACGTGTTCCTGTCCTACCCTGCCTCTGACAGAGGTGGTGTTTTAGAAACCAAGTAAAAATACCATCAGTGCTAAGCGCTGTTGGACCCTAAAGCTGTATTCTGGCATTCGGGGCATAATTGGCTCTAAGATCAGAGCTGTTAAGGGGCTATCTGTAAATCAGGACAGTGGCCTCAGGCCTACCTTTGGAATAAAAAGCTCCACTTTTACAGCACCAAATCCCAGATCCTCAAAGACATTCAGATGCTAAATTCCCATTGACCTCTCTTTAAGGTTTCAGGCTTCAAATTTCAGCATTTTGGAACCAAGCACACAAACAAGTTTCTCAGGTCTCTCTAAAATCAACATTAACTTTCCATTTGTTTCCAACTTACAATTTATATCAAACAGTGATGACAGAATTCAAGGTAGAGTATTTGACAGGTAATAATAACATCACATCTCCTTCTTGTTTCTGGGTGAAAACCCAACAGGAACAAAAAACACCAAATTCTTTCACTGAAATGTAGTCTTTACTCCTCTGACTACTGAAGCAAATTGCACCTACAAATGCTAAAGGCATATGTGCACTACATGACACAAGTAAATTCAAATTTGAACTGACAGGATGCCCTAAAAATTCCACTCCTAAAATATGAAAATGCTGAAAAGTAAAAAGGTCAAAAGTAATTTATTTTGATGACTTGTAGAAATTTACAATAAATCATATAATCATACAATGTGTGTTATTAAAAAAAACAAAGAAAACCCAGTGATAAGATGCTTTGAACAATTTGAAGTTGCATAAATTTAATGTTGTAAATAATTTATAATTAATTTTTAAAGTTAGTTCAAAATAGCGGAGATGTTTCATTTGAAAACCTTGTAGAGATATAATGGTGAAGAGTATCTGAGAACTTAAAATGTCTTGTTATGCTGATCTTGTCAGTTCATATACACTGGTCATGTGGATGAGTATAATATTACATGTAATGGAGAACGAGAAATTTGCTGAAATCCATGCTTGAGGAGGGATGGAATACCAATTTTCAAGAAGTGCCTAGTAAATACTGAATATGAATGTCTGTAATACTATTTTAAAAGGAAGACATGCTGTCAAATTAAAAAGAAAAATAAAACAACAAAAACAAAACAAACAAAAAAAAAACCAACAACAAAACCACCCCCATGATTCCTGACTGAACCAAATTCATAGTCTTTAAATGGAAGTTCACCAAAAACTTTTTCCTTGCCTACTGGCCAACAAGTTGTCCATGAATATTTTTGGCAGTAAGTAGTTTAAATTAAAACCACAGTGCTCTGTTTCATCATGATTTTTTTGATACCCAATGCCAGACACTATAAGGTTTGAATGACAGAGCCACATCGCAGTTTTTAATTCCAAGTGTAACCTGTGGAGAGGCGCGAGCATTCCAACTGTGTCTAGAGTATCTGGATTGCCAGACTTCAAATCCCCTGTAAACAGCCTGTTGCAAGCCTAAAAATAGCTGGACATGTGTAGAGCCTGATGCAGCAGCTTTTAGAAGGAAGATTCCCCAGCCAAGGGACAAGCAGAAGGCATTAGGAGTTCAATGAGCCATTATAGCTGATTTTCATTTTAGGTTTTTCTTCCTTTCTGTCTACCTCATTATCATGCTATAAATAATACTCTCAATCAAGGTAACATTTCGAGGACTCTGGAACATATTTTTTTCAGCCTTTTCCATATGCAAGGTGTAATTTAATTTTAATTGGTTTTTATTCCCACTTAAATATTCACAGAACATTATAGAGAAGGTTTACACATGTGGACCTTGTTTTCTGACAGCTGAACTCCAGCTATTACAGGAATAGTAGAATTTAATCTTCTTCCCCTCACTCTTGTGAACTGGTCTTTTGGCATCTAAGAACACCTCAGTGTCAGAGTCTACAGAACCTGTCCCCTGAATTTTCAAAAATTCTCTTACCATATATAGAATTAATTTGTGGTATTGATGTGCATTGGGTTGCATGAAAGTCATACAGAAAGAAATGCAAATTGCCACAGGCCCTCTTAATTGTTCTCTTGCAACAGCTGGTCTAAGTGTATGGCATACATGGCTTTGATCAGACGTGGAAGTAAAGTGTAGTTCTTTAGTCATGATCTGGCATGCAAGGGAAATGCTGGGAGCACTGCTAGCAGCATCCACAAAGGATATGCACCTTTAAGCACACATTCTGAGAAAAGCTGGAGGTTCCCTTAAGAAATGCTCTTCCATAGCACTACACTTCCTCAGTAAAGGTCTCGGTATCAGCACGTCTTTCCCTTCAGTAATGCAACACTATGTAATAATTAGCACAAAGGGATAAAAAGAGAGATAGCAAAATACCCACTCATTGGTCCAGGAGGAAAGTGCAAACAATTGCAGCTCTGTCAAACTTGTGTGGTTTATCAAATAAGTACATTTGAAATATGATTTATGTATAAAGCTCATGATGTTCTTTTCTGATGATTGCTTTGCTGGAATGACAATGTAAACACATTATATAAAATGTTTTCAAGTCTTAAAATAAAAAAGCCCTGGCACTTGTCATGTATTGCAAATATACATGCATGCTGAAATAGGCATATTTTAGTGTCTTATAGAACCTTACATATGCAGTTCATCCTTTCCAAAGAATTTCATTGCATGGATCTTTTGAGCACTCTCTATTTATATTCATCCTGCAGCAAAGTAAATTCAGAAATTACTTCCCTGACTTCAGTACCTATTTTGAAAGAACTCTGTTCTGGTGTGTTTATGTCTTACATATATCCTTAAATCTGGCATAACAACTGCAGTCAGCTGTCATTAGGGTGTGTATTCCAGAGACACATTATGCATTACCTAGATGGACTGCATCAGTCATTTCACCCCACACAGAGACAGAGGAGCTTTACTATTTCTGTGTGATACAGACAAAGGAGCATCTCTCAGTACATCATAGAATCACAGAATCATAGAGTGCTTTGGGTTGGATAGAACTTTGAAAATCATGGAGCTCCAACCTCGCCCACCATGGGCAAGGCATGTCCCCTGCTAGAGCAGGTTGCTCTGGATCCCATCCAACTTGGCCTCAAACACTTCCAGGGATGCAAGTCATTTTTATGTCACAGAAATTTTAGTAGGTTCAGATGTGATTATGAAGCATAAAAGTTCACACCAAATTTTGAAACATGCAAGACCTCAAATCAAAGCAGAAGCAATATAATTTTATTTCTTGCAGGGGAAAGCAAATCAGTAAGTCTTTTTTGCACTGGAGAAAGTCAAGGTGCTACAAATAGCATAACCTACATTTTCACAGTGGCTCCTTCCTACATGATAATCCATTTCTTAGCATTTACATATGTGAACATTTCTTCCTCCAAATTTATGTAACTGTGAAGACAATAGACAAATTTTAGAACCCTTTGATACTATCATTTTCTCTTTGTATGTCACAAATACAAAATATTCTATTTTGAATTGAAATGTGCCCTGAAGCACACCATTGTGTCACGGCTCAGGGTGGGCCAAATGCGAAGACTCAAACACAGTCTTACTGAAATTTACAAAACTTCAATGGATTCCAAAACTAAACTGCGGTTGAAAGCCAAGCTGCCATTCAGATAGATATCAAATCTCATCAGAATGAGTCTCCTTACTTCTTGTTAGCTTTTCCATCATGCCTATACTTGAAACTTCACTATAATTGGGTTAAGAACCTAATCTATTCCATATGGAATTGACAGTAATTTTAAGGGGTTGTTTTGTGGAATTTTTTCCCAGTCATCTGCTTTACTGAGGGTAAACACAGGAAAGAAGCACACTAGGAAGTTAATGTGTACTGAAGCCTAGGATGTGATTCAAGGAAGTGATCATGAAAATAAATACAGGGAAGTTGTGAAATACGGCACAGAACTGTGCTATTAATTAGCAAACAGCACTTGCTTCAGCAACCAAGAAAATAATGAGCAAATGGAATGTCTCCTCCCTTTTGCCTCCCCGTATATATCTCTGCACTCGAGCAACTTGCCATCTGACATTCAAACCATGCCTCGCCTGGAATTGCATAGTGCCCATACTGAACATATATTCCATGCACCGACAGACACGAGCGACAGAGGAGCCACAGCACCCGCAGAGGCAGGGGAGCCCAGAAGTCAGGGGGCAAACAGACCCCTTCTCTCGAGTAACTCTGGGACTGACTGGAAACCAAACAGCTCTAGGCACTCACCCAGGAGGCTGCTGCAGCAGGATTCAGAGTACTGCCCAGGCAGGCACCTGGGACCCAGGGCATGCTTGCCACAAATCCCAGCTGAGGCACCTACAGGGAATAGTTAAGATTGGAAAAGACCTCTAAGATCATCGAGGTCTTGAGGACTTCTGCCAGGAACTGCATGGAAGAATGTTGTCAGGCCCAGGTCTTGCAAAGGCTTTGGCTAGCACCCTAACCACCAAAGAGTCTTTCCTCTTGTTGTTCTTTATCATTCAGATGTCGAAGAATGGTCTTGCGGTTTAGCCCCAGTCGGGATCAGAAAACATGGAGCCAAGCACCCCAGGCGTAGGCAGGAGCAACATGAATTGTAATCACTTGGAGGCACACCCGCCCTAAATCAAAGTACATTCGCTTCCTGGCTCCTGTTCCTGGCTTGGACCATGCACAAGTCACTTGAACTGTTGGTGCTTCTCTTTCCTTTCCTGTAATTTTAGGATAACAAAACTGGCCTCTCTCCCAAGGCTGTTGTGGGCATCCATCAATGCAGACTCCCAAATCTCCTGGTGAGATTGTGGGTCGGGAAGTTGTGTCTGAATGCCTTGTTTAACATTGTATAAATGTTACTCGCAGAGGACTCGGACATGTAACTACAAAGCACACAATCATTTGGCTTTATTGCTTCATTATGTTCCAGTGAACTATCTGCAGATAACTGTGTCAGTAGTCTTAAATAATACTCTTTTCAGAGTTAGTGATTTGCTTGGTCACGTGTCAAAATCTGGCTGAATATCCTTAAATAATTTAGGTCATTTTTGGCTTCATATGAGTGGCTGTGGTTTTACAAAGCTGAGGACCTGACTCCCAAATTTTTATTGGGTAAGGTTTCAATCCACGCTGTCCAGCATCACAAAATGTTCTAAACCAGCCGAAGATTTTGTGAAAAACCAATAATCTGCACTGTAGCCCTTTTCCTGCCCCAGAGCTGCCCATGTGGCCCAGAGGCTGAGCACGTGTTGGGTGAGGATGGGGCTGCAGCCTGGGTCCCCTCCCAGCAGCAGCTCCCAGGCTTTCCCGGTGCAGCCCAGACTGCTGCTGCATCACTGGTGGCACCAGCCCAGCTTTAGATGGGGCTGTGTAGCTTGTTGCTGCCTTGCTGTGCAGCCAACATATTCCTGAGGAGCCCAGTCAGGAGGAAAGTGGGAAATGTTAGTAGCGTAAAAGCCAGCCAATTCTCTAAAAAAGGCATTTGTTTCCCTTGCCAAAAGTCAAAGTCTACTATATACAAAGGAGGCATTATATCTTCTCATAAAAAGGTCACAATAATCTTTTGTAATGGAAAGTGGAGTACAGACTAAATATAGGATCTCTCCCAGAATTCCTATAGCATGTAGATTAAATTCTGTTTATTACTAATGTGTGGATTGCTGCTATGCTGTGCTGTACAAAACTCAGCAGCTGAAAGAGAAGAAACCCAATCTATTTTGTGTGTAGCTCTGTAACTGGAATGAGATGTTGTTATATATATTTTAAAGCAGAAGAATTTCAATCCATCTCTAGAATATTCAAAGAGTTACTGATCTCCGGCCTCGTATGGAAAATGTGTTTGCTTTTTTTCTCTTCCTTCATCAGAAGTGTAAATTGTGCAATGTGCACGGACATGAGCTTTCAAAATATATCATAAAAATACGTATTATGGGGAGTTCCTGGACAACACCTGCCATCATGTAAAAATTCCTGAGTATAGAATTACATCACAAACTCTTAGTATGTCAAAATATGGAAAGAATGGCTCTTAATGGCCCCTCAATCAATAATGAACACATGAAATGGTCCTGAATACATATTCACAAAATAAAGTTTTGCAGGCTTGACAGAATTCTGACACAAAGGTGATGGAAACTGATTAATTACAATTAAGTATAATCCTGTTTAGAAAGCAGTAGCCATTTAATAATCATATGCTGCCCAGGGAAATGGGAGCCGGGATTTCTCTCCAATCTATCTTTTGCTGTTGTGTTCCTGAAAGCTTCTCAAATCCCAATCCTATGTTTCCACTACAAAAACCTCATGCAAGAAAAGTACCCTCAAGTCAACTTATCCACTTAGCCAGTGGTTTAAAAAAAAAATCAAGAAAATGATGGAATTTACAAACCTTATCTTGGCCCCGCTAATCTAAAAATCCTGCTTGGCCTTTCAAGTATTGTTGAAAATCTGGCAAGCATCAAAAAGAGCAAAGCAATACACATTATCTGTGCTGTTAGACATTCACTTCTAGGAAGCTCTGTCCTTTTGACATATCTTGAAGTGGGGAATTACTGGCAATTTTAACATCAGAAAACTGAACCAGCATTTTGTATGGAATAGCTTTTCCTCTTTCTGGCTTTATTTCTAACCATTCTAAAGCAAAACATTCCTTATCTACCAGTACCTTTTCTATTCCTCTTTTAATCATTATTCCACCAACACCCCCACTCAAAAAGTGTGCAGGTTACTATTAATAAAGTCATTTAGAAGAAAATCAGCTTTTGCTAACTGATTCTTTTTATTTTTTTGGTGGCAAAAAAACAATCATTAACTTTTATAGTTTCAGCTCATATAACTGCTTGCGTGAAATGGGGCAGCAGCCGCTTCTACTGCAAACACAGCAAAGCATTTGCAGAAGGCACGTGTCTTTTATTGGTTTTATATAGACATTTTTATTAATGTATGCTTGCACATACACTTTTGTGCTATATCAGATCTGTGAGAGAAAACCTGAACAGCAACAAAAATAATCAAACTAGATTTTCCAAGCATATATTTGGAAACTGCTACACTGATACACGGAACACTATAGAAAAGTCATAATTAAAAAAGATATTAATATGTACAACATGTTCTGGCCAGCCATGAAAGCCTACAGTATGTTCATCCTGCATAGCTTGGCTGGGATATCAGTGACTCTGACTTCATCTGACTTACACCAGGAAAAGAAACAAATAATGTCACTGACAACAGAAAGTGCATTTTTTTACAAAAATATATGGTTGCTGGAGGCCATGACTCTGGTGGGGTGAGATTCCTCTCCTTATTTTTGCCATCTAAAAATGAATTGTCTTATCTAAACTTGTCACCTTGATTCTCTCTGGGGAAGTCAATGGGAAGTAGCAATTCATCTTATTCCACTACAATTGTCTAAGATAGGTAGATGAGCTGCCCTTTGTAGGCATCTAATTCTTTCCATTGACTGCAGAG
Organism: Melospiza georgiana; assembly: GCF_028018845.1. NCBI lineage: Eukaryota > Metazoa > Chordata > Aves > Passeriformes > Passerellidae > Melospiza > Melospiza georgiana. The sequence goes on from NC_080431.1 coordinate 42,405,158, forward strand.
AGCCAAGATAAATTATTTAGATCTGGTCTTTAATTTTTAGGTGATTAATGGTCAGTGAGACAAACACCACCTGACTCCCATGGGAGAAGAGGCAAATTTCTCACTGCAAGGCCAGTGGAAGGAATGAACAGACCACGACTGGGAGGCTGCAGACAAGAATGTGCTTTCCTTACACCAAATCAGCAAGTCTGGAGGGAAGGAAACAAAGGGTATGACCTAATTCAATAATCAGGGAGAAAGATTTGCATTTCCCATAATATCACTGCCTTTGAATCCCTCTCTTCTTCTGTTTCTAATGACAAAGACCGGCTTTCCAAAGAAAAGGACCAGACTACTCTTTTTAACAGATCTAGCAGCTGGTTTTATGGTGCCTCTTAGTCATAGGCACTATTAGATCTCTTTCCAAAAGCATGTCCTGGCACACACTGGTCTTTTGGAGAGTATAACAGCTCATGTGGAGGAGAGACATCCACTAACAATCAGTGGTTTTTAGCCCCCATAAGCAGAGTGTCTGTTTGGCCCTGCACCCTCTGAGCTGCCGGGGGATGCTGACCAGGAGCACAGGGTTGTGCAGGGGTGAGTGCCACTGAGAGGGAGCTGCACGTTGCACAGGTAGACAAGGCAGTGGGAGATCATTTGCTCTCTCTGACCACACCATCACACCTAGGGAGGGGAATTCAGTGTATCATTATGGAAGAGTAAAGAGGTTCTGGTACCCCTTGTAACTCCAGCAAACCCAAACTGAGCGACACTTGATACTTAGACAGGCTTCCAGGGGAAGCTTATCCAGCTCACTAAGACTTACCTGTAGCAAGACTAGACCACTGTCCAGAGACCAAACTGGCATCACACACTGCACAAAGGCCTGAAGGAGGAACACAGGCATGACAATTTGGTTCACAGTTAGATTAATTACCAGAACAAACACAGTGCAGTGCACGGAGCTGAGCACTGATCTAATCTGCTTGGCATGCATGTTTTATTCTACCACTCTCCATTGCATTAATACCCTCTAAAACAGGTGTCAGAAGGAATAACTGAAAGGGGTAACTCCATTGTGATGGTTAGCTAAAAGTTTTAAGTAATGTCAGTAGTTAAGGAAGAAATAATTGGTGAAGTTTTCTTTGACAAAATTCTCAAAAATACATCTAGCAGGAGCAGCTTAAGCTGAACTAACAGACTGGTTTCTCTTTGTGTCATCCTTGCAATTCCACTATAAAATGCTGACTCCGTCAATGAAACAGTTGTAGAAATTTTGCCACTTTCTTTGCACTTCATGAGGAATTAGTGATGGACACAAGCCCTTTTTTACACATTCCTATTTCACTCCTTTTTGTGGCAAATGCTGAAGCTGCTGTTTCAGGAGGATTCAGATAAGGGCAGCAGGCCTGCACCATGTCCTGAGCCCCTTTTGCCAGTCATTTCCCAGGGCTGCTTCTGGCAGCTTTTCTGGTTTTTCTGTATCTCCTCTGCCTCTGTGGTATTTCTCACACTCTTACGCACAGATGCAGCTCACTAATCCCTTTGCCTCTGGGGCCTGTCTTCCTGATACAAGCCAGCAAAGCCATACCCCATGCTTGCCCTGAGCTCCAGAGAGCAGCAGAGGATGTCAGTGTGGCTGCATTGCTCAAAACCTGGGCAAGGCAAGCATCTGCACTGTGCAGCACGTTGTGTGCTGCAGACACACTCAGCTAAGCTTTCCATCATACACCAGTGACTTGGTAGTGCACTTCTTGGCTGAAGTGCTCTGCTGTTTCAGCTACGCTCAACTGCACCTTAAAATTATCCTGAGTCAAAGGAACTGTGATAATAAATAATGCCAGTGAAGGTTAGCTTACTAAATAAAAATTTACTGCACTACATTGGAAGAGTCCCTGACCCGGCGGAGAAATCACTTATAAATCTCTGGAGTTCAAAGCAATTAAAAATAAATACTGTAAAAATCTGCTGCAATCAACTGAAATTTGTACTAAATTCTTGACTGTTGTTGTTTATGCAAAAAGAAAAAAAGTAAAAAGAATTGGTTTTGATTTCTTAATCATCTTAATCTCTGTTTTATATCAGCTTTCTGTTTCTGGAACGTAAAGCAAAGATATTAAGTATCCCATAAATCTAAAACCATGCTACTGGGAAGGAATCCATGAAAAGCAAATGCTGTAAGAAATACAAAAGCTGGTTTCTTTGTCTAGTCAAAAAATTTCTAGTCACATCAAAATAGCTTCTCCTAAACAAAGTAGTACTTGCTTGCCATTAGTCAGTTGTACACTAAAGCAGTTTAGAATTTTGTCTCAGAAACATGTATACTTGTGACACACATAGCTGCAGGTTGCCACTTTAATTTGATTTTCTTATGAACAAGACAGTTGTTCCAGGGGACAGGAACAATGCATTTCTTAATAAATTATTGAAATAATAAATAAAACAAAGTCTAATCAAAGAAACCCCAAGAAAAAATGTGCACTCTGAGCACTCAAACTGTTTAGATCAACTGGAAAATCTTCAGTTTTTAACATTTCAGGCCTAGGGTATGCATTGGCTTCAGCAGTGACTGATATTTGTACTTAAAGAGGATACATATACATGAAGACATACTGAAGTGATGTAGCTTATAAGTCCAAAGATAAAAAACCAAACAAACCTTAAACTGTACCCTGCACAGTCTGCCCTTGCAGAGAAGATCTTGAGCATCACACAGGTGTAGAACACTGCATGCTCACTGAAGGGCTCCGGAGAGGGAAAGCATTTTCAGAAAGGGACTGGGCCTCACCACAGCCATCATGCACACTTGGTTTTGCTCTGGAGTCTTTCCCAAGTGCACTACTTAAAATGAATAAAGTACTTTTTATTTTTGCTTACTGATCTGTTTATTTTTTGTTACCCTCTTCCCCAATGAATTTCACAATGCCTGTGCTTATCAAATAAAAACCCCTAGTACTTTCCAGCAGCATGCAAAAGACCTTTCTCCTGTCTGTCACCATGAATGGTTGCTCTGTTCTTTACAGTTTTCTTCCAGAATATTTTTTATTGGACACTGTCTATGACAGGATAATGCACTATACGGATGTGCAGTTCATATTCAGTGGGGCTGTTTTTACACTTTGTTCCTAAAATAAATACACAGAACTTGTGTACACTGATCTGCATGTGAGTAAGGCTGCATTCCATAAACTATGTGTTTCTAAAAATAAAGAGGCAAGGAACTATGAATAAGGAGAGTAAAATCTCTGTCTTCTCATTTAGGGATTGAGAAGAAAGCAGCAGCCCATTTAGCACCCACAGGGGGACACGATGCCCTCCAGCACACCTGAGGATGTGTATTGACTGAGGTTTGGCTGTGGCCTGGGCAAAAAGAAGGAACAACAAGCAGCAAGCTGCTCTGCTCCACGAAGGCTGAGGTGCTTTCCATGTGTGTACACAGCCGTAGAACTCTGAAGTAAACAGAACTTTGAAGGTGCTGACCAAAGGGATCTGTGAAGTTTCGGCACCCTATAAATGTGAAGAAGCTGAATGTGGGCTTTCGAGGTGGTAACTTCAGTATTCAGATACATGGATTACCCTTTCTCTTGAAACATAGCAGCAACTGGTGGTAGTGCTGCTGCTGGTTCAATTATTCTTTTTTATAGTATTAGGATTGTTATAGGTCCTGCACAAATTCCAGTAAAACTGCTCTACAACACCTGAGCTGGAGGATAAAAGTGTGTTTTTGTAATGAACTGTATGACTACTGGTTTGATATCCTCAGAATTTAGATGGTAAAGAGCTTGTTCAGTGGCTGAAAATGAGGTGTTTCATCAACAGTGTTCTGCAGGTACAAGCAGGTAAGTGTCCCAGGATGATCCAATAAATAGGGCCATGCTTGCAACAATTTCTTCACAGACTACATAGGATGTTCAACACATTAGGATCAACATTACATTAATTTCTCTGGTTTTTATAGAAGAGGAAAAGGAGACAGAGGAGATATAATTAAATAAGCTGATATTTCAGAGTGGAATAATGGAAAGCTGTGGGTATTGAGTTTGGATAGACTTGGGCTGTTTTTCTAGTTTTTTTTCTTTAACTCATAGCCTCAGTCAAATGCAAATAACTTTGAAATTTATACTACAGAAGACCTTGTACCTTACTCTTTTAAAATATGGAGCTTATACATTTTCTGGGCAGAAGCAGTACTTGCTGTTGGCAGCTCACAGTTTTGCATAACGTCTGTAATGAGCTATGAAAATTAACAAATACCATGAACTTTGTCTTGCCTTCTTTTCTTTTTTCTTTTTTCTTTTTTTTTTTTTTTTGTAATCAAAACAGAAGATCCTGATTATGTTTCCTTATGCTCCAAAATATACAACTTAAGAGGAGGGGGTTGTTTTTTCAAGAATATTTTCCTTTTCTTATCCCTTATATAAACTCTTTCTGGATCAAAACAACAGACTTTCATTCCTGAAGTCAACTATATATGGAATCTTCAAAATACTCTCCTTGCTTTACAAAAAAAAATTTAAAACCTCTTCCCCTTGAGGGAAAGGTATTAATAAATCCAGGTTAAAAAGCAATATGTGACAAATGGGATAGACTGGAGAATATACTTCCTTGGGCTTCAAATTTTATAGAGTACCAGCATCACTGGTACTCAATTTAAATTGGCAATAAAGACAATAGTGTATGGAGCCCCTGATAAGGAGTTTGTGGAACCCTCAAAGGGAGTGAAGCAATCACAAACACTCATGCCTGATAGATAAAAGACTTCAGGAGACTTCACCTCCAGATGTTCTCTCTGCCATCTTTAATTACAAGAAGCTATCCACAGGCTGTGCATAATTTTATTAAGTATGAGGAATGCATCCTGAATAAGATGCAGAGAACTGTATGAAAGAACTACATACCAAATACAAAAAAGCCCCTATAAGATTCTAATCCTAAATGTGGCAATTAATTTTACTGTTCAAGTTTGTTTTCTACAGAAAAAAGTTATATTTAAAAAAAAAAAAATTGAGAATCTCAGACTTCAGATTTAAATATTTGTGTGAACATCTGGAAAATTTTTTTGAAGCTCTCATAAACAATAAAAATAATTATGTAAATTGTTTATTGTAAAATAAAGCCAGTAAAACCCCCAGCCTTTTATGCTTTGTGTAGCTTGTTTGTTTTCTGCTAGGAATTTTCACAAACTTCTGAAGGTGCTTGAAACCCATTTGCCACATTATAGTTACAAAAAAAAATCAAACTGCACATCTCAAACTTTCTCCGGAGGCCTTCTTCCTCTGTGTCAGGAAGGAGTGGGAAGAAGGGGAGTTAACCAGATTAATGTTTGTCGAGCTAGCAGAATGCTTGTCATCGTTGATCAGGACTCTAATTTATGTGACCATGAGAGACAGAGACTCTCACTTACTACAGGAGGAAGACACTGGCCAAAATTCAAAATTATTATTTATTTTTGAAACTACAAATACAAGTTCCACTGGGATTTCCCTGTTTGTAAGTGCAGTCAGAGAGGAAGGCAGAACTAAATTAACATAGCAAGAAAGCCACATGCTGTAACCACTAAAATGGCTGATGAAAATCCTTAACGTAAAACAAGCAAATCAATCATTTCTTGTTAATTATGATTTAATACTATGGAAATTAAAAATTCCATACCATATCCTAATATTAAGCAAAAAAACCCAGGTTTTCTTTCTTTGAATTGAAGGTGAGCTAAGAAAAAGAACTTGCCTCGGGAAGCAAGCATGAAAAGATGAAATATTATTTGATATCATGGCTGAAGTCCTCAGTGATAATAGGCAAGGAAGGATGACAGTGGAGTCATTAAGTATGCACGGAAAAGAAGAGTGGCAGGGCTTGAAGACTGTATTTCCAGGTGGGAAGAACTGAAATGAAAGCTGGTGGCTGGGCTTCACAGGAGAGCTGCAAAATGGCAGCAAGCTCTGTGAAGCATCTGGGTTAAATACAGCGAGAGAAACTGTCCAAGGAGAAGGGTTTTGAGGATGTGAAGCGTGTAGGGTGAATTTCACCTCACCTCACTTTAAAAGTCTTTGAGTTAGTCATTCAGATTCCCTTTATAGTCAATAAGTACTTCCAGGGAGTGAGTCACCTGACCTAAATTAGACGTCTATCTTGAGATGGGATGAATCACACACTCAGAGTGTCTATTGATATCTATTGACTATAAAAGGAACCAGGACTTGCTTAGATGCAGGCATCTACGCTGCAGATGAATCCCATCCTTAGGCGTTTTACAGAGTAGTGTGATAAACACCAGGAAAATCCATTATTTGGGGCCAAGCTTCAAACACAGAATGGGCACAGGGAATCTGGTACCCTCCCCCTCACAATGTAACTGGAAATAGGATTAATAGAGACTGGGTTTTAGGATAATCCTTTATTGAGTTGAAAAGGAGAGGCCACAGCAAGGAATGCTGCTCTGCAGAAAACTGCTGCTAATGACAATAATTAGGCTGAATCAGAGGCTCTGCTTAAAAGACAGAAGTAAGATATGTGCTGGGAGGAGGAGAGAGGGAGCAAATAGCCTGTCTTCACTTTGGAATGTGGCAAACTGCATCTAATCAGAGACTGATATCAAAGTGTTAAAACTTTATTAAAAGCAGAATCTAAACAAATGCCTTTCTACCCTGCTCACCCTCCCAAATTCCTTAATGGAGAGTTTAAATGAAAATAAAAGTTCAAAATAAGTTCAGTCACTCTTGAGAAGCTCTTATATCTGAACATTCTGCAATGAGAGCAATTTGTTATGTATTAACTGGAAGATTTAAGAAGTTAAATTTTAGAAAGGTGTGGCTTGTGCTAGCAAAAAACTACCACATATTTCAAATTTCCCATTCTTTTAAATGTCATATATTATAATTACACCTTCAGATTATTGAATATAATCTGGTTTTAAATCTTTGATTGTTTTCTGCTCTGCAGTCTGCTCTGTGCACCATGCCATCACTTGGTTGAAGTAGACACTGACTCCTGCGGGTGTTGTCTCACATCTGTTGTATATACAAACACAAGATTTCCACCATCAGTAATATTTTGCCCTGGGTGCAGAAGATCAAGCAGAGGTGTTGATTTTGACTGCCTTCTCTGGTGATGATGGCAGTTTGAGAACCCTGGTAGTACCTCAGGTGTTATACAATATTAATTATTATATCCACTATTTATATATACATACAATAATCACTATTTCAGTAGTGGAAGTAGTAAAAAATTCCAATTTTGCTTTTTATTCTACCTTTTCACATAGATATATGCTCTATTGATATACAGCTTCCCTATTTTACAATTACCTGTTGCAGAATGCCCTGCTTGGGACCACCCCTCTGTTTTGTGGAGGAACTGTTTTCGGAGTGTTCTGGGCTTTGTGGCACTTACCGAGCTGTAATATTTAATAAGCAGAGAAACAAGGCATTTGTTGAAGGTAGTCATGATAGAGTTAAAATATAGATATCTGAGTCAAATCCTGTCATTAAGCAGATGCTGTACTTACAAAAAATTACATTGTGTCTACAATACAGTCAGGTTACATCACTGATGACAGTAGCTTTGTTTTCCTTAATACTGTACAGGAATTTTTTGAACGGGATTGTGACTACATTACTGATACATCAGCAATAAATGCCAAGCAAATTAGCAATAGGTTAAATGAGGTATATGGTAAAATTTGCCCTTTAAAACTACAAAACTCAGACAGGCTAAAACATGGAAACATCCACATAAAAGTTGCTTGCATAATTCATGACAAGGCTTAGTATTATGTCCATTAGAGCCAATATAAGGAATACAAAGACAATTTTAAAACAACCAGTGAAGCATTTAAATGTGCTCTGCATTCAGACTTTGTGTGGAGATTCCAGTGAATCTTAGAGTGCATTTCTTAGTTTAACATTTGTTTTGCTAATTCCTCCATGTCTCCATGGATTGTATTTACTGTTCTGTTGCTAATGCATTTTAAAGCTTTAAAGCTTTTAACCTTTAATCTCCACTTATTCAAGTGAGGTTAAGTGATCTTTTTCCTTACCTGATGTCCAAAAACAGGTCTTCAATCAAACATTCTTCTGAAAAGACCACACTCACACTTACCTATATCCTCATAAGCTTCCTTTTAAATGTGGAATCCTTTCTTAATGGTAATTCATAAGAAACATATTAAACAGCTTGTGCAGCATTCAAGAGCAAAATAAACACTGTTTTTTCTCCCGTCCTATCACATTTAAAGAGGGAGACACAAAGCACATTTGAGGGATACACGCAGACAGGGTGCTTCAGAGAGAAATGATATTACATTTATTTGAACAAGACTGCAATACTGCCACTGCACTGCAATACATAGATTTTACTGAGATAAGAGCAGAGCGTCAGGGAAAATAACAGAAATGCTGTATCCAGGCAGATGTGTTTTTAAACAAATCAATTTCACTATTAGTTTTGTCAGTGTAAGGGCTGAGTTACAATTAACTCAACAGAAACTTCAGGAAATAGCAATGTTTTTTAACATTCAGTCAAATTTTCCGTTGGCATTCCTCCCCGATTCAATCCCCAACACATTTATCTGTTTTGGAGATGCCTTCTTCTTTCTCTTGATGAAGAGGAAGCCTGGGAGATGAGTTCAGAGTCAATGCCCAGCCTTTAGACAAAGAAAGTTAGGAGTTAGTCTTCAGCCACCCTACACTACAGAGAGACACACATATCCCCTTTTAAAGCAAGTTTTGCACCTTTGTTCTTGTTGTCTACAGGTAAGAAAGGAAACTGAGTACAGCAGAAAAAAAAAAGGCCTGCAGAAGAGGAAGCTTGCGTGCAGGAGGCTGTACAGATCTACAGATTTACAGAGCTATAGATCTGGGTCTCAGAAAAAAACCCTAGTTCTTCTAGAGCTGAGGTTCGCAGTGTACCTAAACCAAATTCCCATTCACTCCTCTGCCTCTAGGTTGAAATTCTCAACAAAGTCCCTAGTTAGCTACTCTGAGACTTCCTAGTGGAATCTCATTATATGATCTGACCATGAAATCTGTCTTCTAAAATTTTCCATATTCTTCAAGGTTCTATATTAAAACTATGTGAAAACAGGGATGACATGGAAGCACTGGCTCAGAGAAATGCTGACATGCTGTTTTATCCTATATGCATTACTGAACACAGACAGTCTTAAAATGAGGGCAAAGGAATGAGAAATATAAGATGACACATAAACTGTGACTTTCAGTTATCAGAGACAGATTCAAAGCTGATTGTTGACAGTGGGAATTCTTCTGTTTACCCTGAAATCTTTCAATCGGCTTCCAGATAAATCATACAGCAAAATATCCTTTTGGTATCAAAAGCTCAGGGCTGTTACTTGACTATTTTGTTCACATGGTAAAAAGTTAAGGGAAATTTGAAACCAAATTAGTCCAGTAACTCGTGGAGAGTGTAAATGCAGTTGATTCTCAGATGATGTAACAATAAAAATATCACGCTCAATGACATGGCATACCAGCAAATACTTTATTTCAGTGTCCAACAATATTTAAAAAAAGAAACCTTTAAAAGAATCTTGGGCAAGTTTGTTCAAAGATAGTGTTCTGGAATGTTTCTTTTTTCATTTTGATTTTAATTATAGCAATTGCCTTAATAAAAGTTTCTGAGGTAAGTACTTACGCATTCCATTCACTCACTGCCGCGTTTAATTCCTATCACTGTTCAATCACTTGTTACTTTATTTTTAGGGGCAAATTTATAGCAAGCTGCTGGATCACATGTACCCAAGTATTTGAAGTATCTGCAGCTGCTTACATTGCAAGAGATCCAAGCTGCATTCCTGTCATGAATCATAGATTTGTGAGGGCAGAGCCACAAATATATATTAAAAAAATGCAGCATACATGGATTGAAATCAGCTTTTAAACAACCATTCTAAAGGATTCATAGTGCCAAAAGAGCTGGGGCACTCATTCACCCAGGTTATGATCTATTTCTCAACACAGGGCATCTTTATGTTCTCTTTATGAGCTTCTGCTGGGATGTTTACTGGAAACACACAATAGTCACTGTGTGACTGTAGGTAGAAAGGACAAATAAGAGATAATTAAAAGAAAATCATTCAGGGCAAGCTACCCAGGGGGTTTCCACTTGCAAAAGCCAAGGGAAAATAGATTTTGCATTGTCACTGATGTAAATTCTCTTTTGCAGGATTTGCTTGTGCAAACAGGACTTGGACCTATAACTTACGTAATTTTGCTGTATATTAGAACGTCACCAAATTGCACTTATGAGTTACTGGTGGTGAAACAGGTGAGATGGGAAAGCTGTGAAAAATCATTCTGTGGTGAATGGATCTCTGTATCAGCAAACGTGTGTGTGAATGGACACGGACAGTGCAGTTCATTCTCAATCACATTCTCTAGTCTGAGAATGCTGACAATTGCCAGGTTACTCTGAAAGTATTTGGGACTAAAAAAGTTTTCCAACTGCTGCTGTGACTAGATAATAAAAATGAGAGTAATTGCTATTACTCACTAGTGATTGTTTTGTGATTCATTTTTAGCTTCCGATCATGAAGGAAAAAAGTTATCATGTGACACAGATATCAACCCAACCAATACAAATAGAGTTAAACAAACAGTTCCTGAACAACATGTAGTCTGAAATTAAAGTTTTCCACCACTCCCTTTGTTTTTCTTTCATTTACAGAACGAACAATTCTGAAGAGAAAGAGGGTAAGTTCATATATGAGTCACTAACCAGAGAGGGCTGAACTGCTCGCATAGTTTGAAAAGTTCTCTGTATAATAAGATGAAAATAAATATGTTCGTTCAACAAGTAATGACTGTAGCATTGTAATATGAAAATTAGAATGGATTAGAATCCCTTTTACTTCATAAGAACTTCTGTAATTTTATTATATAAACCAAGAAGTGTCAAATATTGCACATGCAAGACAGGTGAGACTGCTAGACTGTAGAAAGTTCCGATCTAAACAAAAGCTATCTCTGTCAATTTTTATTTGAGTCTCAAGATGCATATATTTTACTCTTTAAAATGGCCACAAAACAACTTGTGCAATTTATTTTCTATTTTCCAAATCTTATCTATCTTTCTGCTTTTCCTTCCTAACCTACAATGCCATTTTATTGATTCAAACCTAATTTTCCTTCAGATTTTTTTTAATACAAAATTAAAGTTCAGTCCCTTGATAATTAATATGAAGCTGTGGTCATCTTGCTGCTTGCATTCTGATATATATATATATATAATTTCTTGAAGCAGGGACAACATACAGACCTTTGTCTGAGATAATAAGAAGAGAGTACAGAATAGTAAAGAGGATTTTCATGAAGCAGTATCTTGGGAAGATGAGAGAAATGCTTTATTTCAGTATGTAAAAGCATCTGTAAAATGCCATTGTTTAGTTCTAAAAATACACCATTTTTGACATGTATACATATAAAGAAATTAATATGTACCAGTGCCTTTCAAGTATCATGCATTTGAACAAATAGTTGCTAGATAGACACAGCAGTAGTAAGCCTGATATCAGAAGCTCAGTACACAATCACTCAGAGTAAAGAGCACCTGAGAATAAGGGTGGACTGGGAAGGAGCCTATGCCTTTTACTTTTCCTTTAAAGTTTTTCTTGTCAATGCCTTATCTACCCTACAGAAGGATGGATAGTTATGAGTTCAAATACCATTTCTGAGTCCTTTCATGCAGCTTGCCATTTGAGTTTAACTTCTCTCTAAATCAGCTATTTATGTGATCTCTTAATGTTGGGTTTGGAGATAAGAACAAAACTTAGGATGACTTTCGTTTTTTTTTAATTTCTAACCATTATTATAATGTTTTATACTAGGTTTTAAGGCACACACATCTGCTCAATGTCCATAAAGTGCTATCAAATAATAATGACACATTATTTGTAGGTATTGCAAAAGTGCTTCAGGAAAAGGGTTTTCTGAGAGCAGCAATCCATTACTGTCCAACCTATGCTTGACCAGCAGCCCTTTTCAGACAATTTCCCACATGTGGTACATGTGTGTGTATGTTTCCATGGACACACAAAACATCTCGGGGCTCTGCTGAGATTCTCTGTCGAAACCAAGGGCAAGCTGAGTGCCAGCCAGCTCTGCAGCTGGAGTGCTCCTGAGATGAAATAATCAGAGGAGGTTTAGATTGGATATTGGGGAAAAGTTCCTTCACCCAGAGGTTGGTTGGACACTGCAAGAAGCTCCCTGGGGAAGTGGTCACAGGACCAAGCCTGACAAGAGCTCAAGAAGCATTTGGACAACATTCTCATGCACATGATGTGATTCCTGGCATAGGTCCCTTCCAAATCAGCATATTCTGTGATTCTGTAAAATTCCCTTTCTTGCACAGCAGTTCTTATCATGGAGATAGGCTCTGTCTCTGTCTGTTGTTAAAGAACAATATAAATTACTCTACAGATTTTCCTAAGATTATTTTTTTGAATTGATGACAATGCCTAAAGAAACACATAATATAATTTCCTTCAAATTCCTTATAAAAGTTTGTTCAAATATTTGTTAAATAATTGCAGGCCAGCATTTTCACAGCTAATTTGAAATCTCTTTGATTTCTTTTCTCTTCAAAAATGTTGCAGTTAATCAGACAGCAGAAGCAGCACCATATATTTAATCTCAATAAAATTAGAGAACAATTTTGTAGAGAATAAAGAGAACAAAGGTGTAGTCAATGGAACTATCCTAATTTAGACCGCACTGTTACCAGACCAAGAAACTCTTTTCCAAGAAGTCTAACACACCTATGGCACCTTTTCCCGTAGTCTGCTTCAGACTTCTGGCTGCTACAATACAGGTTATTTTTGTCAGAAAATAGTGAAAAAATCAGAACATGCCCCAGTCTGATTCCTCAGCAAAAATATTAAACTAGTTTCTTACTACTCCTATTTTAAAATATTTGCAAACAGTGATAGAAAAGGAATAAATTAAATCACTTCTTATGTGAAGTTACAGAAGATTATTTTGTTGGATATGACATTTAGTGAGACCAAAGAACTTCTCATTTGCATATCCTAGTTTCAGTCTTTGCATTTAAAGTAAATGATCAATCAGCATAGAAGAGACTAAAAATCAATAAAGTAAATACATTTTCCTTGTAATTTGTCCAAAGGTTGTGATTTAGTTACAGTGCAACTTAAGTTGTTGGTTTAGTTGCAGCATGTACGACAGCAAAACGTCTTTTTATTGATCACAAACTATGTGGCTCACAAAACAAAGACAAGGGGGTTTAAAAGTGCCAGGTCCAAAAACCAATTTTGTCCTAATGGGTATACCTGTTTCCCAAAACTGTGTCTTGACCTGAAGCCTATGGGAGTCAACAACTGTCTTCCCATTGACTGCAGCAGGTATTAAAATGAGGTTTTGAAATTTTCCCAATTTAAAAAACAATAAATAAATAAATAAAACCTACATATGAGAAACATTCATCAGTATTCTTTTACCATTACCATATGAGGATATGGTGCTTATGTTGATGACAATAACATTTTGCCATACTGAATGCAAGCAGAAGATCTATGTAAAGAAGGAATAACTCACTGTGAAGAGGAAAAATTCACATCTTCCTCAATTTGTAAAGCAACCATGCCTCTTCAATATTTTAAAAAGTCCTCTTTTCATGGAGGACATTCTTGTCCCTTCCCTCATCAGTGGAGGACTTGGAAGATCAAACCAACTGAGGTAACAACCAGCACGTTGTGCACGGATTTCTGTGTGTGTATGCACAAGTCTATATGCATCAAGTGTAAAATGCCTCTTCCTAAAATCAGTTGCAATTTCTGGCTTGGGAAGGCTGGCTAAGGGCAAAGGGAGAACGATTTTGTTACCATAGGCATAAAATAATTCTGGCACCAGCACTTGCAACTGCAGAACAGAACAGAGTAATGATAGTTTACATTTTTTAAATTTCCAGGAGGACATATTTAACATCCTATGGGCTTATCACTTAAAAATATATGCCATCCATTCCCTAAATAAAATTCCTACTTTTAATAACTTCTGCTTTGACCTTGCAAAACAGACAATGCCATGACCACTTATCCTCAAAGTCCTCATTAAATCTCCTCTAAAATATTGCATACCCCTAAATAAGATTAGGATTTTTTAAAAATCCAAAGTGAAGCAGTAAGTGACTGTCATCCTTTAAAATCAGGAAGATTTGAACATGAATTTCCATATGACCCCTTGTTAATGTCCATCTTTACCAAAGAGACTACTGAATTTGCCTTCACACAGCTTGAAGTGCCCCAGAAGGTTCAAAGAAAGTCACACTGAGGAAATGAAGAGAAGTGTGTATTCCTGAGAAATTGCAGTTTTTACTCTGCAATTCCTTAATACAGAATAGGTTTCATGTAATCAGCCCATCAATCAAAAGACAGTGAGATTCTGGAAATTATTGTAATTGGAATCCACTCACTGTCTGCTTAAGACCAAAAGAGAAAATGTTTTTCCAAGTAACTGGTGAGACAATTTGCCTCAGGAATGGGACATTCAGGTACAAATCCTCACTTCAGAATACTTTTATAGCAAATGAAATGGTTATGGCAAGGGGACGTGAAACCAAGGAGTGCAGCAGAATAGGTATGTGGATGGCCTGAATCCAGCTTCTGCCCTGTCAGGAGAGCCTCTTTCACACTCACTCTCAGAACAGCCCCATTATTTGTGTGAAGGGGAAAAGCATTCCCTGCCTATACATTCTGACTATATATTTTGCTGCACTCTGACCATATTTGCAGGATCAGACCTGGGACAGCCCTACTTTGAGATTCCTGCTTTGGCTCAAACTTAAAAAAAACTTCAGGGCCTGTTGGGATTTGGGCTCTAAAAAGCTTTTCAAGTCAACCCTACTAACTATATGTAGGAATACTTGCTATTACTTATTAATCTTCATTTGCACATAGTTCTTTCAGTGTTAATTCTTGTGATTTAGGAATTGCTTAGTTCATCAGAGAGACTTGATCACTAACATGAAGTGGGGGAAAGAAAACAGGGTGCGTGCTGAGATAAGTGAATTAGCTAAACGTGGAGCTCCTCATAGGCAATCTCTTGCTTTGGCCTTTCTACACTCTGTGACATTTCAGCAAAATCAGAGATCATGGTACATTCTCAAAGTACCTTAAAATGGGTTAGCCAAACGTCAAAATGAAAAATAGAGCAACACAACCATGCAGACTGGAGGGGAAGTGTTCAGACTTTGAGTAAAAAGAATGCCAATGCTCTAAAAAGTGCAGTCCGGGCTGTAGGATGCTGTGTCTCTTTTTTTTTTTTTTTTTTTTGTTTGCTTTTGTTGTGGGATTTTTGGTTTTTTCTTGCTCCTTCTTGTATATTCCTGAATTTGCAATCTGTAAAAAAAATGGTAACACATCTTGGATCACAGCTGTTTACTGTTCCACAATGCAGTACTGAATTTGTAAGAATGCATGGCAGATTTTAAAATTACATATACCACAGATTCTGCAATGAAAAGGATTGGCATTCCTGAGAGACCAAGTGCCAAATCAATCAAGGACTTACCTGTGGATGTGGAGGTTGAGCTACTGATGGCATCTCTCCCCAGAAGATGATATGAAAGACACATTTAGCACCTTTGCTGCAAACTCGCTACTCTCTTGCCTGGAGCAGGGAAAGACTTGGAAAGGATGTGCCCCATGTATTTAAAGTGTACAATAAGGAGCTTCTAAAAAGACCGAAAACAAAAGGCAAATTTTAGGAAAATCTAATAACAAATAAAGATGAAATGAAAGAATATGACTTGCATGAACTTGGCAGACGTATGAGAAAACAGTTATCTGCTGGGGAGTGAAAATGTAAGAAGATAAAAGACTTTGAAAATATATCTAAAAGACTTTGAAAATACATCTTTGGTTTATTTGGCTGCTTGGTATCATAGTTCTTTGTCATACTAGTTTTTTTAGTACAAATAAATTTTGTGAAGAGATCTGTTGCATTAAGGGCTTTGATCATGAACTGACCTGCTAGAACAGTATAAATATGCTCTCATTCACATTACCCTGAATTGAATAAATAGCATTAATTTCTTTTCCTGTGGAAAAAAAAATCGCTATTATTCCTCTGTCCAACAGTTTCTCACTTTCCTGTATTGCAGGTCAGTTGCAGTTATTCTCACAGGGTTGTGCTGCCAGGAGGTTCTTTTTTATAGCCAATAATTATTCCAAAACATTCCACTTTATTTTCCTTTCTGCTAGAACTTTGTCTACAAATAACTTTGGCCCACATAGTCCTAGATTTTTCCCATTCAGGTTTTTGATACAGGAGTTTTACAGCTTCCTGAATATGCAAGAGGCACGTTCAAAAGTTAGATTCAGTTTGACTCACCACAATACTTCCTATTCTCATTTCACTCAATACTGAGAAAGGCTGAAGTGACTGCTATAGGCACCTCAGTTAGGCAGGATCATTTTGGGTCCTGAAGTCTTTAAATCTGTGCTGAACACCTATTTTTAAAGACTTACTATCTTTCACAGAGATACACAATTTTGTATCACTATGACTTTGATACAAAATTTACTCATGAAACTGTTAGACATCGGGCAGACTTGACATCCACAATGACATTTATCACCCTTAAATCCTAGCACCCAGAAATTATGGCATAAGGTACAGGACTGATAAGAAAGAGTCTACAGGTAGCCTGGTTACAAGAACTTTCACTAGGTGAAAAGTATATGAAATGTGTATAAATGATATATGCAGTCCTGTAATCACCCAATCACAGTGGGATATAAACTAGTGGGCTGCAAAATAAAGCAAAGTTTGGGCAACCAACTTCAATTTGTAATATTTTATATATAACATAATCTAGAACAAGATACACCAAGATTTTTGGTTTTCTTCAGATAAATTAGGTTGCAAAGATTTGCTTCCCTTCCCTGTATAAGTGCATTTCCCTTTGCTTTAGAGGACATTTCCTGACAAACTGACAACTGATATTCAGCTGATTGCAGAACTCTTTGTTACTGTGTAAATGAGCTCACTATATACAGTTGCTGACACTGCTGAGACTGCTGCAAAAACTCTTCACCAAAGTGGCTTTTATATACAAAACTGATGGGAACATTTTCTGAACCTTCAGTACTTGCCTTGTTCCTTCCTTTGTGCTTATTTGTTTGTTCTTACTCAGTCCCATCATCTTCTGGCATTGTTCTTGACTAATTGTAATGGACTGATTCCTAACACGTGTTGTCAGTGGATTGTTTGCTGGCATATCTGTCAATATTATGATCTACTTCAAACTCTTCTAAATTCTGATGGTTTTATACTGTGGAAATTTAATAAACAGACTGGTAATTTAGAAAAAGAAATGTCAGCAAGATGTGTGGGATAGTACAAGGCCTACTCTCTATCCCATATTCTTCAAATGCAATTGTTTCTTTTCAAAGCATCACAGCTGTTCAGCAATCAAGGACTATCTGTATCCCATATGCTAAAGCCAGATGTCAATATCACTGTGTGCAAATTTGCAGTTCACTGTTCCGAACAGTCAAACCATATTTCAGGGGAGGACATTGTCCAGGGAACTGAAATGGGAGAGTTTCCAGCACAGCTCCCTGCCAAAATAGTAATAAATCCTTTCTTTGGGGATTGGACAAAAGTTTTGCATTATGTGGAAAACTAACTTTTCTTTCTTTACCAATAAAGCAGCAAACCAACAAACTAATGCTTTAAAAACCACTCACCTCTCTCCCCTGCCTGTGAGAGGCACAAAGCGTGAGCAGCTAGGATAAAAACATTGACTTTTTGTGAAATGAATCCCACCCTCAGTGCACAGTCACAAGTGACTATGAAAGCACAGATTTACTGCCGTCCACCCCTACAGCACATGCTGTATCTCCCCCTCATTCCACCCCCTTTCATGAGGTATGTTCATCATATGTGTCTCCCCCTGTGATCCCTTTAAACTCTTTTTGCTCAGCCAGCACTGCTGAGATAGGTGGAAACCACCACCACTCCGGTGACCCCAGCAGCACTTCAGAAGCATTGCTTCCTTGCTCACTTACTTTCCCATCTACTAACAGTCCTAGTAGACTTCCACTCTTTGTCTTGCTCCCTGGTTGAATGCTATCACTACAGACCATTTATTTGGGCAGATTCAGGGAGGTCCCTGACGGATCCTTTGTCCTTTGGAGCACAACATCTGTGTGGGAGGGGTAGGAGGTTGGAGCAGAACCCTTCTATTAAAAAAAATTGTCACTTCAATGGAGATCCTCATAGAGACCCATTCCTGTGATGCCATGAAATAATTTCTTTCTGGGGTAAACCAAATGTTGGCAATAAGGCATAGAAGTTCCAGGCAAAACTAATGAGAAATGAAAACAGAAGTGATGTGGTATTCAGCCTTCAGAAAGGCAGATCATAGGCAAAATGAAGGGGAAAAAACTTAGAATACATGCTGAATAAAAGGAAATACATTATTGGATTTCCTTTTTACTGAGCAAAACCCTAGGGTCCCATCACATACTGAATTCTCTACAGTTAATTATAATATAAGTCTCACCCATTCTCCACACACAGTGCACCTATTCATTGTCAATGAACTATCCTTACACCAATAATTTTTTGTATGTTTGCATCTGGGACTAATGCTGGCATGGAAGCCTCTAGACCCCCCAGGATGCAGTAGAAAATTGTACACTGAATCATGATCATTAGAAGTTGCATGAACATAAATGAATGACCTCACATCTCAAATAGTTTGATCTGGGATGGTCTTTTTAAGTAAGAAAGTCTGCAAGGTTTTTTGCGTGCATGTAAATCAGTAGATTACATGGAAATGAACTGCATGTAACAATAATTTGTAGAGAATTTTTGCTCTGTGTATGCAAGTAACAGTTTGAGAGGCACAAAGCTTTCACCAAAGTTGAAATGAGTCCCTTCTTTTTTGGAAATGAATATAGCTGTCACTGCCCTGTTCCCGTCCCCCATACCATGCAAAGGACAGATGTAATTTACATTTTTCCTTTCCTGGATGATACCAGATGGTTAACAGAGTGCTTCAGGAGCTGAATTCAGAGGAAAAGAGATGGATCCTATTTCCCAGAACTGTGTAAAGTAAGAATTTCTGTTTGAAGGTTTTTACAGCACTTTGTTCCCAACTGTTTATTGTTTCCTGACTAAAGCAATTTTGGCATACAATCCCAGTAGGATATCTGTGTCCTCATATATGTTAAAACAACTTCAAACCTTTGCCATCTGACTGAAAATGTTAACTTTTTATGTGTTATCTTTAGCTTTGCTAGCAAAAAAATAAAAGAGAGCACATATTTGGCAGCACCCAGAAGAGTGACATCAAAATAGTCCCCAAAAGTAACTCAATCTCCTCTTACTTCACAATAAGGCACATTTGACTCTTTAAGGTATTGTATCTAAAGAAAAAATGTTCTAAAGCAGCAGAGTAGCTTGACAGACCAGTTCCAAATTTCAAGGATGTGTTTGCATATTACCTGAAAATTGTATCTACAACTTGAAGCATGTTAGTAACTCAACAGTTTCAGTCCCCATGAATGATAACTCTGAGCCTCATAGGAGTTGAAACACACTCTTGATTTTGCAAGGAAACCATTCCCAAGGGATTTGGTGATGTCTGCTTGACTTCTGAATTGATTAATGCACTCAGTAGATAAAAGGAGATGCTTGTACTGCATGAATGAGCCCTCCTTCTGACCAGAAAATGGCTGGGATCCAGACAGCAGAAGACAGTATTGACCTGTCCCTTCTCCAGAACTTAGGCAGATAACCCAGGATCTGGGGAGAGGCACCGCTAGTTACATAGGTTTCAGGCTCTTGCATCCCATTTGAGATTAGGCACTCACAAAAGCAGAGCTTGCTTTTCTAATTACAGTCTGCCCTCTGCATATCAGTTTTATGGTTTAAACACTCATGAAGGATGCAGGAAGTTTAGATGCCTGAGCCTTTCTAGCTTGAGCTGTGTCCTAATCTCCATGCTGTAGAGCAGCTACTCACTCTACTTTCTTCCTGTTAAGGCTTTGTTTATTTAAGCAAGATTCAGATTTAAGACAGATCATTCCCTTACTGCAGGGAGGAGAACAACAAATAATTCAGGAACCTCTTGGGTAGGTCGCTCAGCTGGGAGGGGGGAGACCTGGTTCAGGTCCTGATCCCAGTCTCGACTTTTTTCCTAAATCTCCCGCATGCACAAACATATCTGGGAGGGGAACCAGGCATCTCCCTACTCCCTGCAGAGAGCACTAGCTGTGAGGCCTCAGAAACCTGGGCTAGCTATTGCCCAGCACGTGGGAAACTGAATCATCCTCTCAAGATGCCTAACTTTCTAACTTGTCTGATTAGGCTGCCTAAACACCTGATTTAGGTGTTTTGACATAGCTCCCTAAGCACTGGGCATAAACTTTGCGTGCTTTGGGCATTATCACTGCAAAGATAAAGTTCAAAACAGTCATTATCAAACTAGCTCTAAATCACTTTTCAAAGGTCTTGCAGAAGTCCTAAGTCCACTAAAGGTGCATGAAAAACAAAATCACCCAGAGTAGTTTCTATTTTTACATATTTGTTTTGCCTCAGTTGCTCTGGCATTTGTTTGAGTGGTGGAAAACTTTGCATTAGTGCAGACACTTCCTAACTGGATATGCTCTATCCAATTGCAGACACTTGGGGTGGCCAGGCAGCTAAAATGAGACATCATCATCATCATCATCATCATCATTGTCATCATCATCATCATCATCATTGGCATGAAGGTGCACAGAAGACAGGGCGAAGTTGATGATCTGTATGGCAGCGTGCCTGGCAGGATGTGACAATTCCCTACCACAAAGACTGCCCTCAGATTCTTATCCTAAGGAGAAAACAAGAGAAATCAGACCACTCACAGGGACACAATGTCAAAGAGGACAAAGAGCAAGCCTAAAGAGAATAGCAGAGCACAGTATTCTGCAAAGAATACAGTATTCATCCTCTGCTCTTGCCTCCCAGTAATTTTGCTGCCTTGCCCTCTGTACTTTTTATTCTTTAGCTATTAAAGGAATTAAAAATCTAATAATGCACATTAAAAACTGCAGCCTT
Organism: Melospiza georgiana; assembly: GCF_028018845.1. Lineage (NCBI taxonomy): Eukaryota > Metazoa > Chordata > Aves > Passeriformes > Passerellidae > Melospiza > Melospiza georgiana. The sequence goes on from NC_080431.1 coordinate 42,426,223, forward strand.
AATCTGAAGGAATGGAAATAACTGTTGAGGCTGTCTAAACGTTCTCAGAGAAAGCACATAAAACCATTTACAAACCTGCAATTCATCAAAAACCAGCAAATTATTTCTTATATATCTTTATTCTATGCATCTTCAAGGCTTGTGTTAGTTTTATGCAGAAGGTCTAATTAATTCCACATGTAATTCAACGCAGCAAGTGAAGCTGTATTGCAGCTTCACATGGCCATATAGATTATCTAGACTATTCTTTAAAAAACAACAAATTACCGGAGTCTAAAAGTATTTGCAATAAAACAAATAAGTGTTTCATCATGTTCCTTCCTGTGGCACATGGAAGCTGTGGCTGTTAGTCTTTTACTATTATATTTTAAATCCGTGACAGAGTATTGGAACTGGTTTTTTGCCTGTGGTTTGAGGGGGTGTTTGGAGTAGATGCTTTGTGAATCCTTCAGGACTATCCTGTCTTTTGCATGCAATTGGAAACCATGGGTCTTGATAATCTAGGTGGTCCCTTCTGTCCTGTGTTCTTATCCTTTGGCTTTTCAAAGTCTTCACCATATACTTCACAGAATATGTCTTTCATACTCTTGGACGGGATTGCTACTCTCAAACTGCTGATGTAGAAAATTTAACTATTTGTTACAGAAAAAAATATGTTTGAAGGGTCAAGGACTTGGACAATATTCCCTTCCAACAGTGGGATATTAATCAGAAAAAATACATCTCACCATAGGCTAAAGAAACATCTTTCTCAGTTGGGTGACTTTAGCTCTACTTTGTTTCTACTGAAACAAAGGTATTTTTCCATGTAAGGCAAGTACTTACTACTGTATCTGGCTTCTACTTGAAACTCTATCAGGTCATCCTGATTTATTCCTGTCAACTAGTAAGCCCTTTGGCTAGAGACTTATTTTCCCCACAGGTGTTAAAAATGCAAAACTGTAATTTATAAAACAGAAGATGACAGAATCTCATTTGTACAATACATCTAGGTGCCAAAAGGTAATCTTATTACAAATAACACAGCCTTCTCACAGCACTTGCTATATTATTTTCCGGGTGGTCTACAAAGTTGATTCAGACAATAATGCCACAACAGCAACTTGTAGTTCCTAAGGCCAAATAGCCAGATGTGTCAATAAACAGTGCAAACTGGAAACAGATGTAAGTCCTTGTTGAATAACAAATATAATGAAAATACTTCCTTAGCTCTCTCATGCTTTCACACACACAAAAATTTATGTCTTCCATATTTTTTTAAATTGAATTATTTGCTGCTTCATTTTTATGTCAGCAAGATCTCTTTCAAAATCTTAGTCACCCCACAATGAACTAATAAAGATTAGTGTATCTACAGCAATTGCCTAATATCTGGTCAAATTGCTTCTACCTAATCATTTTATCCTGGAAATTCCTTATCACTGAGATAAGATGAAAACTGTTAAAGGCATATGTGAAGGCCAAGTCTGGGTAGTCTCGTGCACCTGCATAGTTTCTGCCTGTGAATGAGAGTAGAGTCTATACGAATGATAATACATCTCAGACCACTGGCAAAATCCCTGACGTGACTAAATAGACTTCAGTATTGAGTGAAAGTCAAAACAACGTTTCAGGAGTATTTCACACCATCAGGATCTCTGTGAGACCTTGTATAAAGCCACATGTTCAAACTTGATCTGTACCTTCAGTCCTTGTCTGCAAGTGATGACAGCTCAGTTATGTGAAAAGCTACTTTAAAATGGAATACTAGCTTAAAAAACAAAAAAGAAATATTTTGTTAGCTAAGAATTCTGGTATTATTTGCTTATATTGTCATGTTCAGTACCAATCAAAAAATGCCACCCCTAATTCTTAAGAACAAAGAAGGTACATTTTTCTTAACTAAAGTAGTTTTAAGATTTTTGATCAGTATTGTATTCCAGAAAAAAAAGACAACTTCTTTCACTATGCAGAAAATACTGGATATTATGTCTTTTGAGATTAACTGGAACTATCACTTTATGAAATTAAACAGGAAGCTGGGAGAAAAAAGTTATCTGTCTTGTTCCCGATGCCAGCGTGCACATTGATCCTCATCAAATCTCTACCGGAGAAGTCATGTCTGCATATGAAAAGGGCAAAGAGCACGGAGGAAGAGCTCGAAGATGTGAGTCATCCCCACAAACTGAACCAGGGAAAATATTTCACATGCAAAACCCCTGAAAGGTGTTCGAGCATTCATTACTTCTCCTAAAAATGAGGACAGGAGAATAACCAACATTTCAGAAAAAGGATTACAAACTTATTGTCCTACTGTTTTTCAAGGTGCTTTCATCCTTCGGGCTCTGGCTGTGGTCTGTCAGCAGACACACTCAGTGGCAGGGCTAGTTTTGGAAATTCCCATCCCACCCAGCTCCAGCTATTAATTCTTCTTCCTGCTCCAGCTCCAGCTCCTGCTCCTCCTCTTCCTGCTCTTCCTTTCTTCTACACCTCTTCCTCCATGTCCTTCTTTTTCTTCCCAGTGCAGCAGTGCCAGGTGCTCTGCACTTTATCAGCACAACTGTGTGACAGATGAGGCTTTGAACCCCATTTAATCAGAGCTTTTCTTTGGCCCAGACCATTTCAGAAGCTCAGTGCACGCTGTAGCTCTGGGATCAGTCAGTCAGCACAAATGACACGGCCTCTGCTCTGGGATGGGAGCTGGGCAGGAGGGCAGGCAGCAGAAGAGACAAGCATTTTAGCTGTGGTATTGCCCCATAGCTACTGTGTCCTGAAACTGCAGCTTCAGTAACTTTTTTTTTTTCCCTTGGGATTTTATCAACAATGTGCTCAGAAGAACAAAACAAAGTGTGAGAAGGGTATACTAATATTTATACATACACAAGATTATTACCTAGCAGTAGGAATATGACTTACAAGCAATAGATGTACATCAGCTCCTATGTGTCTCCTTGCATGCTGATAACATGATAGAGAAAAAGAAGGTGGGCAGATGTAGGCAAATGGAAACAAAGCTGCACTCTGATCCTTGTATTAAATTTATAGTCATTAAATAACCAAAAGCATGGCGAAGTTAAAATACGCCCTTTACCCTAAAATCAAGTACAGCAGAGGGCTAGATTTGATCTAGCAACACTAATTGTCATACAGCCACAGGAAAGGTTAAAAAAAAAAAAAGGTTAGTCACGTTTTCCAGATGACTTCTATTCGGAAGTGACACTAAAAAGAACTCAGAGGTCAATGTCCAGAACCACCTGATCATGATTCCCAATGCATGTTGTTGCAAAAGCAAACTAAGACATTTTTCACTTACACATGTAGATTTATTTTAAGCAAGAGTTGGCCAGTGATGTTATTGGTGTTTGTGAAATTGAAAAGTCGTGTTTCATGAATCTAGTTCTGCTGCCCTAACTGAAGTGGATGCTGTAAACCTGGTGAGGACACAATAAACAGGGATCTGTGATTTAGAAAATATGCCTTGTGAAATCAGATGGAAGTCGTGCCCACAATCTCATAGCACTGCTCAGTCTTTGCTGCACAGCCTTTGGGGCTGCTCTATCAAGCAGCAATATCCATCTGCCTATCACAGGCTTCCATTAGGTCACTAATTAAAAAGCCAGAGCTCATTATGCGGTATTGTAGAAGCAGCTGATTTTAAAATATAAGTTCCTTGCAGAAGCAATCAAGAATTGCTTAGGCCTTGTGGTGGGTGGCTTCCAGCTCCTCTTTCAGTCTCCAAGATCGTGTCTCAGGAATGACTGGAGGCTTCAGTCCTCTTCCAGCAGGGAGGAGACATCAACTTCACTCTGCCACAAGCTAGGTGCATGCCATATTTGGGGGATGCTTTGTGAGAAAGCTCTGCATCTCATTAAACCTGTTAATTTGGCCAAGAGGCCCTGCTGCTGCCTCACTCTGGAGCCACTCCATGCCACTGGTCAGGGGAAAACTGTGATGCTGAATCTGAGTAAATGCTAAAAATATCTCATAGGGTGCAATACCTCTCTGTTTCAGAGATTTTTAATGAGGATTAAGACCTCAAAAGTTGCCAGACATAAATACAGGACCATATAGTGGCTTGCAGAAGCAGGTAGGTAATAACAGTCACGAGAAAGAGAAATTAAGGTAGATTTTGAAGCTGAAAGAGACCATGGCTGATAGTGTGACCCTCTTCAATTCATAGGCCCCAAGGCACAGTGACAATTTTGTATAACATTACTAAAGTGGAGATATCTTTTGGAAATATTTCCCACCTTGCTTTATACTTGAGGGTCTAGAGAACTTGTTGTGTGTATAGTCTAACAAGGGTTAATTAGCCTTGTGAAAACCTTCATCTTATTTTATGCTTAAGCTGTGTTGACTTAACTTAGAGCTATTAGTTCATGTAACAGCTTTGATAGATTGCAGAATCATTGCAACACTGAACTGGAGCAATGCCTAAATACCTTTGAAAAACAGGCTTAAGCTGTGTGCCCAAGGAAGCCTGCTGAAAGAGTAATCTTGACTTCTCAGCTCTTGGACTGGCACTGAAATAATGTGTGCATTTTTTCACAGAGTACTCACTACCGATTGGTATATAAAAAAAGTATTCAAAATAATATAGAACAATAAAAAGTAGTATATCTATAAACAAACAAGAACTAAAATTGTTTTTTATCAAACTCTCAGTAATCTAAAAGCCCTTTGAACTCAGAATTTTCCTTCACTTGTGATAAGTGATGAAGAAGAGGAAGTCTTTTCCAAGAGAAGATTATTTACTTTCTTAGAAACTCACAAAATTCAATACAGCTAGCAATGAATTAACAAGCCATTTTTATAATTATTTTATTTTAGATCTTCCTTGTTCCAAGAGTCACAAAGCACATCACACTAGGCAGTTAATTCCACAGTGTCCTTTAGCACGTTAAATGATTATTTCCATCACGCTATTCTGATTAGCAAGTTCATATTTTTAATGCTAGCTATCAAAAGACTAATTTCATAGGATAAATTAATTTCCACTGTATTCCATTTTACCTTAGTTACAAATGTCTGGCATTTGAGATAGCTGAGAAATTCATTGCAATGCAGAGGCATCAGATAGGATTGATATGAGTGAACTTGTGACATTTCTGTTTAAGTCAATCATTGTCATCTCTTAATAAAAGATAAGAAACATAAGGCAATATAAGTAAAAGGTTAATTTCATACTTCTGTAGATACAGAAGAAGGAGTATGAAGTAAGTTCCTGTTTGTCACCACTGTTCCTGTTTGTCACCACAAAGTGGTGACTGGCTTGGATATTGCTGTAACCTTCATTGCCTAAAGGGCAAAGGTGAAGCAAAGTTTGTAGGTAGAGGTAAAATCTTCTATTTGAACAGCCATTAGAGTTGGTAAAAGTAACAAAAACTTCTGGGCTTTTCAGTCTTCTGATTTGGAAAAGGGCTTGTAGGTTTGAAGCCTTGTTTTCCTTCCCAAGTTATAACAATTGACCTAATAAAATTTCAACTTCTGCCAGTAAGTCTGTCCTTAGCTCGGGTGGAAGCCTCTGACTCAAAAATGTCTCTCTTTGGTCAAATCCACCTTGACACTGATGAATGTGTCAGTCAAGATCAATCTTTCTTCAGTATCCAGATGAGCAATAATTACTGTTTCAGGTGCAAATTAGAATTCTGAATTAAATACAGCCCACTGGAAAGAGTCTTTTTCGAAGTTCTTGTTTACGCTGCTCTTACAGTCCTGTACCTTGCTCACCTAGTTTAACTACCTAATAAATATCTTACTCCCATAAAAGTTAGATATTCAGCACTGACATAGCACTTTATGGGTAGAGAAGCATTATCAAAAACAAAACAAAACAAAACAGGAAAAAAAAAAAAAAGAAGAAAAATTAATAAAAAGGAAAAATAAAAGGACAACTGTGCTGGGAAGGCAGATTGACTCATGGCTTCTGAAGGTATTGATTTGAGAGTGAAATTATTTAATCCAGAGAGACATGGCATTGCCCAGTGTGTATTCTGGGCAAGCTATCAAAATGCAACCTTTACTCATATAGGAAATTATTCCTAAATCAGTAAGTATAACAATATCTCTGGGCATAGTTTTCATCTGCATTTTTCACTCTTAGTACATAATGTTCTCAAATTTGTATCTTCCCTTACTTGAACTTGGAAGTTGTTAACTTCTATGTCTTAATCAAATATCAGGCCTTTCACTTTATCTAGGATAATGGAACTTTTAGTGAAATAGTTTTACTCTGAAAAACTTGAAATGCTGTCAGTCATTGCTATGGCCCTGATTAATTAATGGACTGCAAGATGTACATTCCTCACTGGTATCTGCTGCTGTGCTTTCAATAGACATGTTAAGGAAAATCTTGCAGAGGGCATGGGAGTTGCTATCTCTGATGGGAAGAAAAATAGAGATAAATAACAAAGCATGGTCTTCCTGTTTTAATTTTTCACAGTTTCCAGAATGAAAAGATGTGACTTTTTTTAATTTAGGATCTAAGTGAAGAAGCCATTAATCTCTGTGATACCACCTCAGTCTCCTGTCAAAACAGGGCCAGATGAGCTCTTTCTGCAAAGCATGCATTGTGTGATACTGACACAGAGGCTGAAGCAGGGTCCTCAGCCAAGTGGTGCAGAAGGATTGCATCTGCCCTGCTCAGGTGGAGCCTCTTTCAGAGAAAGCTTGACACTTGTGATCTGATGTAGCACAGAGCATCTCATGGCACTGCCACAGCTGTTAAATACAGATTGCATTTTATATCTATCCACCTACCTATTTGTAGTCAATATTACAAAACAATCTGAAATCTCTTACAATAATAGTTTAGCAGCGATTGAATATTTATGCAACATGTATTGTGAGGAAACAGAGACCCAGGAATGAACTGGGAACCTAAGTTTTTTGATAGTGTAAATGTAGCCAGAGAGATGTAAAACATGGTTGATGCAGGTTTGACAAATAAGAGTATATACCTTACACAGAAAGCATCTGCTTTTTATACCTACCACCTTGAAAATTCTTCACCTAAAGTGATGTGCAGTGATGTGCACTGTAGGACTCCAAACCTAGATTTAAAATATTGCTTCAATCTCATTCTTCATCTGAGCCAAAGTGAGGTTTTGCAATGGACAATGCTATTTAGTCTATCATTTATGCATGTGGAGAAATGGATTTGAATAGAACTATGAATGCAATGTTTTCAAGATATAAATTTCATGCACTCCTTTCAAATGCTGTGAGTCTCAAGTACTGCACCAACTCTATTATGCTGAGCTAATGCAAAGATTGGAGTTGGCACCTACATAATTTTACAGCCTCGTTGTCCTAATTGAGAAAATATCAGGCATCATTTTCCTCATTTCAAAATTTCCTACTTGGTTTCTCCAGAGTCAACATTACATCTGGTCAAAAGGTTATAGCACTTCTCTTTGCATTTTTACATTCCAAAATAGGGGACTCGATTCAAAAAACTTGCTGAATATAACAGAGATGTCTTTTTAAAAGACAGTAGTTCTGAATTCCCTTGGATTTCTCAGGGTTTTTATTGCAAAGGGAGAAGTTTGCAAGCCTGATTTTAAAGCTTGCAAGCTGACTTCTGCAAAAACAAAAATTAACACTTCTTTTCCTTATACCATGGAGATATCTGTTAAACAGTAGGTTTTGAAAAATTCTCTGGGAAATGTCAAATGCTTATTTCTAGACATGATATCAAGTGCAGTTGCATGAAATTAGCCCACAGTATAAAAGTGTTGGCAAAATAACTCCTCCATGTTGTTGTAACAAACAAAGAGCTGTGTGGCTGATCTCATGTCCTACAGATAATTGTGCTGTCTCCATAACACTGGAATTGATTTTCAGTGGACATACAAATTGAATATTGTACCAAATCCAAATCTTTGCATGGTTGTATTGTGCAGCACATAATTGCACACTGGGATAGGTTAAAGGACTGCCAAATAATGTAACTCAACTTCATCTCCTCTTCTTTGCAGACCAGACTGCAAATTATGCTAATTGCAATAAGTCAAGAGGTTATATGTAGAGAGGCAGTGAGGTCCACTCAGTGAACAGTAAGTTGATCATGTATCTGTACATTTCATACTCTACAGAGTTCTAATTTAAAATTCAGCTCAGCACACAACACAATTGCCTATCTCTATGCCCATCCACAACACAGTCAAATCTTATCAGTGTATATGATCATTCCTAACTCAGAGGTTTGGTTCTAGGAGTCAAACCAACATGGAAGTTGTTTTTTATTATTTCCATTCATTTTCAATTCCACAGGAGTTTGTTTCTCCTTTTCTCTTTTTATTTTATCTTTTTTTGTTTGCTTGGTTTTTTGTGTTGTTTCCTAATTTCACAGTTGATCACAATCTTCATCCAAATTCAGGCTTGTTGGCAAAAAAATTCCTGCATTTTGGAACAGTTAAAACTTATCATTCCTTTAGTAGGTTTTAATTGAACTTCTATCACTCAAGACAGTACCTCATTTCAGTTTAATGAGATGTACCCTAAATCTGTTTTGATGCATTTCCATAAAGACTAGGAATTCTACAAGAGCAGATCATTTCTCAGCAATCACTTTACCAGCTATTCTGCTGGGGCATTTCAGCCAATGTTTAGTCACAACAGGGAGACCTCTTTTATTCTGTAATGCAATGAGAAGACTGGAAGGTCTATCCATCACAATTTCACTTAGCAGCTGAATGTTGAGACTCGTTAGCAACCTGGAAGGCAAGAGCTGACAGATTCAAGTTATCAATGCTTCTTTCTTCTGGTGACAGCAAATATTCTGTTGGGGGTGGCTTGCAGGGTTGGGAAGGGACAAATAGTTTGGTTTCTTTTTTTTTTTCCCCAAATATTTCAATTTTTTTTCTTTTTTTTTTAAGCTCAATGAGCTCTGTCTCATTTTAGTGTGCCTAACTCAGCACAAAGGAAATCACAGCTGCCATTATCATGGAACATGAACTTACCTTTATTCTGTCGCTAAAGGCCTGGGCCAAAGGGGAGTTCTTCATAAACTTTGTACATTGACATTTTCTTCCCACTTACAAAAAAAAATCTCACTAGGGATGAGGAGAAAGATCTCAAATTTCATCATATTTTTGAAAGAAAACAAAAGAACACAGAGCTCATATACTTTGATATGTTCAGTTTGATAATAAGGAAATATTTGCTTTAAAATCCTATGTGAACCACATAATTGTTATTGCAGTCAATATTTCTAAATAACAAATGAAGAGAAGAGGAAAAACAGCTTTTTTTTTTTACATTTCAATCAAATGATTTTCAAGACTGAATATATCAAAAAAATAGCTATTATTTATGAAAATGAGAAGTTTTGGCTTTGAAGAACTACCTTTTTTTTTTTCTAATTAAAACCATTTCATAATAATTTAATTCTACTTCAAAATCCATTGAAGTCATTACAAACTTCCTTTGATTTCAGAAAATTTTGGATAAGGTCCATAGGTGGGATTTATGTGGGCAGGGTAGAAGAAAAAACCCAACCATTCCACTCTTTCAGACCTACAGACATAGTTTCCCTTGACTTCAGAGAAAAATACAGGTAAGGGCAGCATTTGGCCCTGAAATGTATTTCCAGTAGTAAATTAAATAGAATGCAAGAGCTGCAGCTGGGAAAAGAGCTAATTTACTTTTCAAATTAGTAATATTTATGACTTGCACATTAAGAATTACCCACATTATTACATGAAAAGAAGTTAAGTGATTACAGTGCAGATAATATTTGTTTTATTAAAACAGATCTCTGCAACTCATTGATTTCTTGTTCTTGACATCAGCTCATTAGTCACAACACAGTGAGTGTCTGCATAAAATAAACATTATAGCAAGGACTGTTTTAAATCTGCAAAATTTAGGCACATATTCCAAATAAATTATTTTATGGCTAGCACACTCTTACTTTACTTCTCTTTTCCTTTTGCTTCTCATTGATGAGGCCTATCCCCAGCTGTGCTTAGTGTGTTTGAAGTGACATTGAAGTGACTGTGCCAGTCCTGGGGTGGGATGGTTGCACTGCTGAGCACCTGGGCTGGCTTTAAGCTCACATCTCTGTGGGGATGGTGGCATGTTCTTTGGCAGGGTAACGGAGCAGCCACGCCACCCCTCCTGCCCTCTTGTAAACACCTTCAGCAAAGTGAACAGAAAGGGGTTTGGAGCTCCTTACAGTGCCTTTCACCATCTTAGGCCAAGTGAAATTTTCAAGGCTGTTTTCCAATTGCAGAGCATCCTGATGGAGTGCTGAAGTGTGGAGCAAGCCCTACCAGTGCTGACATTGCAGGTAGGTGTGTGGACAATCAGCCACAGCCACACACAGGTGTACATCTCCCTGTTTGTCTCTGCTATGTCAGGGAGCTAATATGCCAAGCTAAACTTGACTCAGAACTACTATTACAGATACTAGAGAATATGTAAGTACATCTATTCAATTGTTTTTTTCAAAACAGGGAGATTTTGAAGAGACTGCATGTAATGTTATGACATGTCATTAAAGAATGCAAAGTTTGTACTTGGAGTTTAGATGTTTTTGGGTATATACATATATTTACAAAAAAAAAAATAGAAGTTTTGTGTGCCCAGAGTTTTTTTCACATTTATTCAGCTAAAACAGGTAGTTTCACAACACACCTTAATTTTTTTGTGTACGTGAACAAATGCACAGGTGCACATAAAAACCTTCTTTTCCTTTTTTGCTAGCAGGGTATATTGCACACATATGAGAACAAAACTCAACAGAAATGCTGTTTTAGTGTGTATCTGGATTTTATTTCTTCTAGTAACACTTGTTCCACTTTGTGATCTGTAATCAAATAGCTCACAAGTAAGCACCTAGGCATGGATTAATCTCATTTAAGATTATACCTCTAAAAGTTCAGAAGTTAGCTGATCAGGCACTGTCTTCAGTGAATGGCAGGAGACAGGCAAATCACCCCAGTATGGGACAGGAATCTAGAATAGGCAGTTGAGTCACCAGCTGAACATGCCTGTTTCTCTCCACTAAAGCGCAAAGCAAGTAGATTACCTTTAGACAAGCAAACACTAGACACCTAAGGTCAGCAGCTCTGAGTCACACACCATGAGGCCACCAGGAAGTATGCATGGAGAGGCAGAGCAGCTCAGTACCTCAGCCTGAGTGGCACTAACACATTGGTCTCCTTGTAGGCACCTGCAGCTGGGCACAGGCTGCTCTTCCACTCATGGAGTGGTGGGGCAGTGATATCCGCTGGGTTTGGAGTGTGGCAAGTGTATTTGGTCAGGCACCCTAAACACTCATTAACCCTGCCCTTTCAAAACAATGGGGTACGTGCAGGCCATCATGCCACAGGCAGCAGCCAAGGGCTGCTCCAAGGGCTCAGCTGTGGCTTGCCATGGGCTCCCTCCATGGAGCAGCCCCAGGCACATGCCGCAGAGCTGCTTGGTGGTGGGATGACCCACAGGACCAAAACATGCATCTCTTCACTACCCTTATTGTGGATGATGATGATGATAATGATGATGATCATGAGGAACCTTGCTGCGACCCTGCACCCAATGTAATGCATGCTTCCTGGTTAGAGGCTCTCTCTCATTTTCTTTCCTACTCACTCCTTACCCAGAGGAAGTCAGAGAGAGAGCAGTGTTTCTATGTGTTTTTCTATCGCACTTTTAATACTCTCAGATTCCACCATTGAAGATCACATGGAATAACAACATTTGCAGGCGAGGCAGATTTTCTTACTTCTGAAAAGAGTCCAGATAATATAGAGGTGAACAAAGTGCATATGAACTGACTGGAACTGTGGCACAAGGAATATGAAGCCATTCACTTCATGTGTACTATGTACTATATAATGATATTGCTGCCTGGGAACCCAGTTTCATTCTTTCCTGTTATGCAAACTAATTTCTCTGAAATGTGTGAAGCTCAGTTACAAAGTATTGCTTTAGCTCCTGCAATTGTATTTGGAATACAAGAGTACAAAATCTTCTCACTTATATGATTTGCACCATCTTTCTTTGTACAAGAGAAAGCTGTAATTCACTCTTTAAGATTCAGGAATGCCATAAACCTCCAGAGCTGAGTTAACGTAATTAATCACCAGAACCACAAAATTAATTTCTTTTTATTATCATGATCTTTGTCCATTGTTTTATCGTACACATTTAAAATATTTTTACCTTGAGATGCTCTCTAAGACATGTTATCTTAATGATAACTGAGTTTATTTAATGTCAGTCATAGATTACACTTTCTCTCAAAACTAAACAGCCATTACAGGGCTGGAGTAAAAATTTTTGTGACCATGTAAACTATGGGTGAAATGGTGCACCTAAATATTTAGGAGCCAAGCACCTGACACCACATTTCCAGGCTACCACATCAGATACCCGTCTCTGTTTCTACTCCTACCTGTCTAGAGTAATGTAGCTCAGCTTCAAAGGTAAGTGCAGGTGCAGTAGAATATTGTTTCCCAACTGGTAAACAACATTACATACTAAATTACATGCGTCTTGATCTCATCTAATTTTAGTAAATAAAACATGCAAGTTAATAATGTTTTCTCCTCCACAACTCAATGGAAAGAGAGAAAATATTTTTCTTTGGGATAATTAATCCATGTAATTGCTTTTTACAAAAGACTCTCATTTCTGATATCCAATCCCTTGCAAATCAAGACCCTCAACTAAACATTCCAACAGTTCTGCCACTCTTTCAGGTGGAGATTGTATCATTCAGACATTTTGGCAAAAGGCTGGGAAAAAAACAGCTCAGGTGAGCAGGTGGGAGGTTGATGCTGTGCCTCTTGGTCTCCAAGAGGGCCCATTGCCTGATTTTCTCTGTGTAGGGAGTAGGGCATCGTGGCTTGCTCCATTTATCCAAAACACTGTGTTTGCTTGTTCCCAGCTGTAGGCAAATGGGATAGCTGTGCTGGCAGCGAGCCGCCTCTATTCCAGGCTGTGCTGAGAGGCAAAGGAGAGCAGGCTGCCTTTGCCCTCAACCCCCCCTTCCCTCATGTAGGGCTAGGCATCATCTGGCCAGGGTGAAGACTTCATAGTGAACTTCTCTTTGGAGAGAGAACTTGAGTCACACAGCGTGTGGAATCCTCATTTTTCATCATTATGAGAATGCTTCCAAGTGCCAGGGTATCCCGGTGTTTATTCACTCTTCTGGCACAGCTGTCTAGGGGGAGGATGCCAACACAAAGCAGTCTGTGAGAGGCAGACAAACACTGTGGGTGAGACTGGTTGGGAGATACAGACTAGACACCTCCCTCAGGAAGGCCAGTCTGCTGCCAGTATGACTGGGAGCCCTTGGAGGCTTCAGAAATGTGCCCTTCGGTGTCTTGGCTCGTGAGTCAGTTGCATGGGGAAAACAATACATGGTGTTACTGTGCCCAGCAGCACATCTCCTGCCTGGAGCAGAACTATCTGGGCTTGCTTTTTGAAAATAATGGGGGAAAGCTCTTTGAACTGATAGACTGATTCATGCATTTGCAGCTATAGAAAATGTATGATTTTCTGGAGCATCTCATTATGCAGCCACCATTTTGGCGTGCCAGTGTGATGAGCATGTCAGCTAACCACATAATTACGAAGGAGATGCAAACAGGACTGTCTCTTGTACCTTGGCCTTTCCTTAGAGCAGCAAGTAATATCCCACCTCCATGTTAGTAAATGTAACTTTTGGAATTAAATCAGGATTTCATGCATAACTTCTTGCAGCTACTGTCAGTTACATCTGTTAATAAACTATGTCCCTGGCTGGCAATAAATCATTGTATATGTCAGTTATTACTAATGGTCTGCCTGAAATTAGGATTTCAGTAACTTTTTAATGCAAATACCTCCATCAAACTATTATATTGTCAAAATCTTACACTGAAATAACTTCTTCCTTTCTCTCTCTGTGTCAGAACTACACAAGGCTGTTGAAACATTGAATGACATATTTTAATGGTGGTGAAAATTCCCTTTTACCTAGATCAGCCACATTTGAGTTACATAGTGTTCACATTTTCAAGCATTTCTGCAATCTTACTTTATTGGAAACAAACGCTGAGACTGCTTTGTAAGTACAATACTTCAAGGACCAGAAGTTTGAAGAAAGATACTGATTATCAGAAAGGTTCATAATAAAATCTTGAGATATAGCAACAAATAGCCATTTTCAGAACAGAGGCAAGCAAATATTCTTTAATTTAAGAGAATACTGACCTCAATTTCTGGTTAGTTGCACTATTTTTAGATGATAAAATGCTTTAATTACTCAAAATTTTAATTTTTGACTGATACTAAAAGTCTAGCTACATGATGTAAGAGAGTATTATAGAAAGAGTCCCTCACCCCCTCCAAGAAAACTTTAGAACTGGGAAATATCTATGATTATAATAATGCAAAGCCACTTTGCACATATGCTAACAATATCTGTTTAGGGGTAGACTGAATAAGTATGAGTGCCTGTTCCTATTCTGACTGCTAGTTCACTGGGGTAGCTATTAGGTCTGGAGAGTGCCTGTTCACAGGATTTAAAGGCATGACATTTACTGGGAACTGCATCTCAGAAATGCAGCCATTGAGCTTTAGAGATACACCTGAAAAGTAACTAGAATAGATTCTTGAACAATATACATTTTTTTAATTGTTCAAGAATAGATGTAATGTATATTGTTCAAGAATAGAAAGAAATAGAAAGAAATAAATATATAAACACATAATGATTTGAGGGCTAGAAACTTATACATTGTGTGATTTTAAAAATAAGATTTAGAAAATACTATCATTAAGGACTACGTTTTGTTCTGTTGTGTTTTGTGTTGCTACAGAAATAATCATAGCTCTATTAATATAGCAAAATTTCCACAGTGATGATCTTTCTTAAAGCTTTTGAACTGAGAAAATGCCAAAAATAAGAATTAAATGCATTAGATATTAGTATCATAAGGTTTTAAAGTATAAGTAAATTTTATACTTTTTTGGGAAAAAACCCCCAGATTTACTTGAAGCAATGTTCTTGTCTTCTGGAGGTTCAAAAGCAGTTCAGGTACAGGCTCCATTGATGTCCTGTGAGCATCCTTATTGTTCTATGCTGTAAGACACACCCTGGGTTGCTTTTGGTGCAGCCTGGTCGCCTGTCAGAAGGAGCGTGGACACAGTTTAGAGGATAACATGGGCCAAGGAATGTTCCCTTGAGGAAATTATGGATGCAATTACTTTGTTTTGAGGATGGAGGACCTTTGAGGTGCTTGTGAGCCACATATTGACATAAGCCCTCAGGTGCAGAGTACAGTCCTGTCTCAGCTACCTGTACACAGGCAGAGTCACTAGGCCTCTAACCATACCAGATGCCCTGGGGAGTTCGAGATATCTGCACGTGATGCCCCACCTGTGAGCAGCCAGACTGAGCCACCTTGGCTTAACCACCAGGCTTCCACATAAATACCTGTGAGAAGATGCCTGCCTTCAGTGATCTGAGCCTGTGAGGGGAATCCCATCCCTGGGACTCACGTTAGCTGCCTAAACATTGCCATTTAGCACCATTTGAACACAGTGTGCTATCCTGCCTGGTCAGCAGGGTACTGCAGGGGTGTCTGCTAGTGCCATGCAGGTGCTTGGATATCCTTGGATGCATTACACATCTGAGTCTGCCTCAGGGAGCATAAGGCAGCTATGTTTGGGCAGCTGAATCCTTTGCACAGTAATAAAATTCTGAGTCAATTTCTGTAAGGAATTAACTTTATATGACTGTTGGCTCAAAGTGCAAGAGTAAAACATTTTAGCTGCAGATCCACAGAGAGTTTGCTCATGATGCAAAGAATATGCAAACTTCTGAGATAGCAGAGTTTTGTACCGTAAATGACACTGCTATCTCCCCCCCCAGAATGATGGTTGCACTGAGGTTAAAGAAGGACCTTTCATTGTTTCTCTTTAGTGATAAAACCCATATTGACTGTGGTTCAAAAGAACTAAAAGGCCCAGTCAAGGCTTACCATCTGTGTGGCTCAAACTGTTTAAATATGATGGCAATATTGATATTGCTCTAACCTCTGTTATGCCTCTCTCTGCCATCTGCAGAGCTGGGAGAACAGGTTTTCTTTATACTCACCATGAGGAACTGTGTGATAGATTGAAGGAAATCATGTTTATATAAATACATAATGTGTATACAATACATATAAAATAACTTGAACAACTTGTCTGAACACCAAGTATCCAGGAAAGGACAGTAAGTCACCTCTGCTATCAAAATGCAAACAGAATTTTGTCCAGCCGTAACCTTTCTGAAACAGGTGGCACGCAATTGTATATTTGAAGGTTACGTGTTTTGTTAAGCTTACCAACAATAACTGGTAAGAATGGAAAAGTCAATGTAATCTATGCTACCCAGAAGTCCAAGTAACAATGTTGAACTTCGTTTTGATGCAGTAAGAAATCGTCAAGAAAAGGAGAGGTAACAATTTTATACTGATGCTGAAACTGAGAAGTAATATTGTCTGTGTTGCCATAAAATGTGCCTTTATGAGTGGAATGGTAAGGAAGAAGTTCATACATTCACTTCAGTAACTGTCAAGCATATAAACACATAGGCAGATATAAATAAATGAGAGAATCTCACTGGCTTTGGAAAGTGTGTCACAGTGAGAGATGCTGAGAGAAGCTAATCAGTGTCTGAACACAAACCTTTGTCAGCAGGGCTGTATGTAGCATCAGGGGCAGCCTTTTGCCTAGGTAGCATGATTTTGGAGTTAAAGTGTTATTTTAAGGTACTTGCTGCTGGTCTTTGTCTCAAAGATGGCACTGTAGGGTGAAGAAGGAATCTGAGAACTAAAGTGTTTTCTTTTTGTCACTTGGAAAAATTTTTCAGACCCATGCCACAAGCTGCTGAGGTCATTACAGACTTTTGATTGACTCCAGAAGTCTCTGAATCATAGATGTCATGTAAGAACAGTGAGAAAGAGGGCAATTAGTGCTAGGCACGGAATGGCATGACATGATAAAAGAGGAGAGGAATTGAGAAGATGTTGACAATGTTCATTTCAAACAGCAGGAGAATTTTAAGGAGGAAAAGCTAAATGTGCTCCTCAGACTGGGAGTTCACAGAAACCACTAGGACACGGGCTATTCACCCAAAATGTGGCAACTCAACAGAAAATGCATCAAGACGAGCTTGCCAAGCACCAGCCAGGTTCTGACTCAGAACAAAAGGTACAACCTAGTGATTAATCAGCATCACTTCCTTCTGCACAATCCATTTCCTGAAGAGTTTCCCATCGACTCCTGCTTTCCCTTAAGACCTAGAAATGGCGTGGCTGAAGATCCACGTATGAAATTTCACACTGGCAGAATAGAAAGAGGAAGAATAGCTCGTCTCAGAAGATGTAACACACATTCTATTTACCTGTATTTTATGGGAGTGGCAGCAGAAAAGCCAAGTCAATTTATAAATTATGCCTGGTTTCACAGTGTTGTTTTCCAAGTGAATCATCACACTGAGTTGATCACATTTTCTAATTTAAAAAGTTTAAACATGCAGAAAAATGTACTTTTTCGCTCTTTATCTTATCAGGTACATCATCAGCACACTACCACCCTCTTCCACTAAAAATATTATCCACTGTGCCAACTATGAACATGCCTCGGGCTTATTTATTAAGAAACACTAAGCATTACCTCATCCAGTGCATGAAAATATGTCCAATAACAACACAACATCTAAGAAAAATGCAGAAACCATTATTTGCTGTCAGTAGGGTTAGCAACTAATTTTCATCTTAGTCTGGGAAAGAAAAAAGGGGACAGTTTTCACTTTACCGTTTGATTTCCTGATGCTGATTGCATAATCATGTTCCTTTCAGCAGGCTTACAAGTGAGACCAGACTGGTCAAGTCAGTTGATTTTATTGTATGTCATTGTCAACACCTAGGTTTCAAATTCCTATGGCAAACAACAGATAATAAAATCAAGGGTTCACCATGCAATTATTATTCCTTAGAGCAGCTGGCACAGCTCTCACCAAGTCATGAAATTATGAAAACTATGGAAAAGTGCAGTGAGTAGGATTTCCCTTTGGCAAGTGGGACTCATTACTTACCCTGCACTAGCCATGGCTGTTTCAGATGCATTGTCCATCTGCACTTCTCTCTTGGCATGCCTGAATTTCTCACATCTGCGCTTGCCCAGCTCATACACCAAGCCTGCACCTGCACACTAAAGCTCCCCCACTTCACCAAGACTGAATTTTCTTATGCCGCTACAGAATTCAGGCATTATAAAACTCCCCAGCAGTAAGGAGAGCTGGTTGGGCAACATCTCAGAGAATCTTCATGGTTACTGCAAACATTCTATTATGCCAAAGGGAAACCCTAGTAATGGAAATTTCCATAGCTGACATCCTTCCTTGACATCCTTATGTTTTCTGCTGCCATGACTCACAAGCAATGACCTGATGTGAAGGAGGTGGGACTACTGGAGACTACCTTAAATAATGGCTATGGGACAGCTCAGTGAACACAAACTTCAGATTTTAATTTTTTGACCAAATAAAAATGATGTGTAAATGTATGGCCTGATCCTCAATCTTCTCCAGATTTCAGAGATAGGCACACTTCTCAGGGAAACCACAAAGGCTGCCAGTACTCTGGTGGTGGCATGATCTTTAGCCTGAATTGGTAGATCTAATCTGGTTAGCTCACAACAAACTTAATGCAATTAGACACCCACTTAAAATAGCCTCTGGCTAATTGTCTGACTTTCTGTCCTATCTGTGAAACTGGCAAACAACATTGGGGTATCTGAAAACTTTGGTCTATCCTGATTTTAAAAACACCTCTGTATATACCCAGAGTGCACAATCTGGCTTCACTGTGTTAGAGTCAGGTTTTGAAAAAGAATAATCAAGTAAGTAATCTGGTGCAAAGGTAAGGATGAGACCATGGTATGTAGAAGCTCTTACATGAGACATAAACATGACTCTGTCTTTGTGGAATTCAGTGTTACTGTGGTGTTACCATGCCAGCATTTCCTTGTTTCATGGACAAAGGAAAAGATAAAAACTCAAGAGTTTCATAATGGTTTCTTTACAGTATCTGGTTTAGAGGTTATTATTACATTCGTCAGCATCCAATACACGTTTCTCACCAGCTTCCTTTGCTAACCAATTAACTATCTGTAGTATGTGAAAATATCCAAAGGTATGTGAGACGTGGTTCTCTCTGTGTTGTCTCTAGGAATTTCTTAGTATGTCTGTCTGAAGAAAGGAGTCCTGAGATATTTGCCACTTGTCAAAATGAGAGGTTTAGGAATTTACTACTTTTGAGGCTAACAAAAGCATGAGTTAGGGGTTCATGGAACACATCTGCCAAAGCCATTCTCTCAAAAGAGAGATCTGTGGCCCACCAGTCCAAGTGCTGCAGGGTGACTTATGGCCATGTTGGCTTGGATCTCTTTTGCATGAAGTGGGAGCACCAGAGCTCCCTTGAAGCTCTAAGGCAAAATGTCATGATTTAACCTGCAAGTGTCAACTCAGCCCCACACAGTTGCTCACTCACTTTTCCCCACTGGGATGAAGGAAAGTATTGGAAGAGTAAAAGTGAAAATAAAACTCGTGGGTTGAGATAAAAACAGTTCAGTAGGTAAAGGAAAAGCCACACATGAAAACAAGTCTAACCAAGGAATTAGTTCACGTTAGGCAGGCAGGTGTTCAGCTGTCTCAAGGAAAGCAGGGCTCCATCATGCCTAATGGTGACTTGGGATAACAAATGACATCACTTGGAATATCCTCCCCTTCCTTCTTCTTTCCCCAGCTATACATGCTGAGAATGATGCCATATTGTGTGGGTTATCGCATTAGTCACTTAGGGTCAGCTGTCCCAGCTGTGTCCTCTCCCAGCTGTTTGTGCAGCCCCAGCCTCCTCTCAGCTGGGGTGGAATAAGGAGCAGAAAAGGCCTTGGCTGTGTGAGCAGTGCTCAGCAGTAGCTAAAATACCCCTGTGTTATCAACACTGTTTACAGCACATAGCTGTAGTTTTCAGTGTGGCCCCTACTACCTACTTTGAAAAAAATTAACTGTGTCCCAGCCAAAACCAGTGCACATACCGATCATTTTGTGTGCATTTTTTAAGTTCAATGTGTCTGATAGGAAGATTGCCCTACAGCCAGTGGAACAGTGCTTTCTGAGGGTACATGTAATGTGTCGTGCAAGGTGACACATATTCACTTGGGGAAGATTGGGACATTTTTTGGAGAGCTGAGGAGGACAGAAGGAAACAAATTTTATAGGGATTTGTCCATATTGAAATCAATGAACTACCCCCTGAAGTGGATATCATCTCAGAGAATAAGTTTGTTCAGTCCACAAGATTTCAGCAGGATGAATGAGGTGCTTCTTTCAGCACTTAGAAAAGGTTTATTATTTTAGTTGCATCTCAGAGGCTGCAGGCTATAGAAGAGGCACGTTTGGCTCTGCCAGGGCAGCTTTACGACCCAGCACTGCAGGGGATGCAAGTGTGAAAGTCCACTCAGGGTCAAACTCCTCTGTTAGTTGTCCAAAGTGATGTGTTATCAATGGTCCTCTACCAAAAACCTGGTCCAGGGAAAAGCTGCTACTGCTGCTACTACTATTTTTGCCTACAGCTGTTCTTCCAAGTGTGAGCCATGAGCTACTTTTTGAGAATTACATGAAGCCTTTCCCTTCCACAGGCCAAGGAATGAAATCCACCCTTTCAATACCTTGAGGAAAAATGTTTTTTCCAACCACAGTCAGGACATTGTGTGAAGGAGGACTTGGCTGCTTTTCTGGTGCCCTGAAACCTTCTTAGTAGAAGGCACACAGGAGCCTTGTCTGAGCCAAATATCACATCAGGACTCCTAAAAAGGGCTGGGTCTCTAACAAATTTTGAGTGGAACAAGGATTTCAGCACTCCTAAACTGAAAGGAAATGTTTGCAGCAAGTCTTCAGCTTCCTGTGATCTTTGGGGGAAGGAATGGGAAACAACATCCCTGTGGAATATGCCTCTTCTGAAGGCCAGAAACAGCTTCTGTGGACCATTGTTTTAGCAACAGTAAAGGTGAAAGAGGTAGTTCTAGAAATGAAATACTCAGTTCAGTTATAGAACAGTCATCAATACTGGAAAAAACATTTCCCTCACCTAACATTAAAAAACTGCTTTTGCTGTTCTTGAAGTGATTAACAGAATGCTACACACTATCTCTAGCTAAAGAAACACATAACTAAGTATTTACTGGAAGAGAAGAAAATTTCCTGCTCTAGAGTGGAGGATGCTGCCAAGGGGTTTTATCTGGCAAGCACAGAGTCACAGGCAAGACTCTAGGGGAAATTTGCTCCTGCTCCATCTCTTGTAAGTGTCAGTGAGGTATAAGGACAGCCACAGGGCAGATGGAGTTCCAAAGGCCAATACTGAAAACGGGGGCCAAGCTCCCTGTCTTTGGGGACAGGCCCACCACAATTAGAACAAATAAATCAGTGCAGACTTTCCCCATTAACAGTGAAGCTGCTAGCATGTTTGTAAGGCAATATATTTTAATGTTTACTTTTTAAAAGAAAATATATAGTGTAGTTTTGTCATTGGTGAAGAAATAGCTTGCCATGACTGCAAATACAGTTAAATAAGCAAATTTAGCTTTACAATGGATTGAGTCCTGATGGATCTATTGGCACACGCTTCGTGCAGAGTACTAATGCTTTCTTGGAAATAAAATTACAAGGAAACAAAATGAAAAAATACTTGATATTTAAGGGATCTAAATAATTCATTGTTTCTGATTCTTGGAGCAGAAGTTACACATTTCTATGTGTCTTACATGATGTGTGCAGAAGTTAGGCACTGATAATTGCACATGCAGAGGCCACTAATACGACAAACAAAAACTTAAACATTAAAAAAAGCATGGAGACGTGACTAACCTAACGTAAGCTGGATGTCCCTTTGAAATTCTGCTTCATAGCCACTGACTCCATAGGCACCTGATTGTACAAGAAACTGAAGTCCTTACTTTGGATTAAGGTCAAGTGTTCAGATTTAGGTGGACAAGACCACAAGAAAGAAACCTTGTAGAATCCTCTCTGAATCTTGTTCTCCTCTGAAAAAAATAGGACCAAGGCATCAAATTTATCTGTTTGGGACTTAAGAGTTGGCTGGTTTTAATTTTAATGAATGACTAATAGTAGCAATGTGCACAACACTTGGAGCATTCATCATACTTCCAGTTCCTACATCTGTATTTGTTATATATTCTTCTTTGTGTTCCTTACCCCTTACTGCAACTACAGAACAAAGGATTCTTCCCTTTAAAAAACAGTGAGTGAAGAACAGAATATATACAGATCTCCATTACTGTTAGAGAAGGACAATTCCCACAGAATTCATAAAATGGAGATTGTTTAATGAAGGGACTAGTAGAGGGGCCACAGAATGTTTTTATACAATGACTACATATTCCCTGTATATAATGCAAAGGGACAAAAATATGAATGGGTTCAAAGTGGAAATCAGTCAAGCATGGCAGAAGAGTTTATCAGTGACTGTTACATGCAATGACTTGGATACAACTCCAAACTCTTTTGATCATGAAAGTCCAGAAAATTATTTTGACATCCTACTCATTTTTTGAAATGCATTCTAAGCAACTGTTCCTGAGCGGTATCAAAGACAGAGCTGTGGGGATATTTGTTGTATTTAGCCCTGTATTTCTTATGCTCTTATTCCCCTGAAACCACTGACAAAGGTGGATGTGGAAGGAAGTTTATATCATAATTATATTACCGCATAAACAAATTATTTAAGAAGGTTCACTGTGTTACATCTTCTCTGTGCTCTTTTTGCACCCTACATTTCTCCCTGATGACCTACAGAACTTCAAACTGTTGAATACTTTTGATTGGGATTCAGTGATTTTTTTGGCAATTGTCTCTCATTCTGTCACTTTGCCACAGCTATGGAGATAATTTGCCTTGCCATCACCTATTCCTGGGCCACTATCATGTCAGGGTTGTGTGTGTGCTACCACAAAGCCCTTCCCATAGAGCTGCTCCCTGATGTCCCCATTCTAGTTGTTTCTACAGCTATGTTTCTACCAGCTAGAGCTTCTGGTTGTTGTTTCTGTTCTTCTCCAGCAAGTTTTCTACCAAGGAGCCCACTGCTAAATGAAAGAATTATGCTATCATCTTAGGAAAGGGAAAAGTCTTCAAAGGGTAGAGGCATAAACAAGACACTTCTAAGAAGAACTCCAGGTTCTAGCTCTATACTCTTTCTATTAGAATAATCAATGGTTTGTTTTGGTTTTTTTTCACAGAAAGAGTGATAAAGTATTGGAATGGCCTGCCTGGGGAGGTGGTGGAGTCACCATCCCTGGATGTGTTTAAAAAAGACTGGATGTGGCACTCGGTGCCATGGTTTAGTTGAGGTGTTAGGGCATGGGTTTGACTTGATGATCTTGAAGGTCTCTTCCAACCTAGTGATTCTGTGATTTTGTGGTTGTATGGGGCTCCTTCAGACACAGGCAAACACAAACTTTTCACTCACTACTCATCTGCTTGCTGGGTTCTGGAAGAGATGTGAAAATATGAACTTCACATTCTGTCTTTCAGTGGTATAGGAAGTACCAAGCTCTGAGAAATTAAGAGAGCTATTTGGGAAGGATTGCTTTGTAATTAAAGTGTAAAACCTTATCTACTGCCAAATGTGCTACAAACATGGAAGAGAAAATCAAAGTTTTGAAAAAAATACAGTATGAAATCTCTAACATGGAGAATTAAATGATCAGAAAATCCTGTGGGAATTTCCTGAGGGGAATGTGGAGACATTACTTCTGTGGAAGACATGTTTCTCACAGTGAGCGTTGAAAGAAGCAGTTGATTATAGTACTATATTGGGGGTACAGTAATATTTACTGTTTGGCTAACTACAGAAAATAGGCTCTACCTATTCATACACTTTATTGTTTTCAGTTTTCTCTCTTGTATTGACTGAAAGCAGCTGACAAAAAATATTGTTTGTCAGAAATATCATGATTAATTATTTTCTCTAGCTCTTAGTTCTTACACATTTGCTTTTTAACATTATTTGAATATATATATTTGAAATGTGTTTCATTTTGTTATAAAAATTGTTGAGAGGAAGCACATTTTTCCTGGCCTCATGTGAAGTGAAAAAAATAGAGAGAAAATGGTCTATATATTCTATATATATCTTATCTTGAACATATACAATATATATATTATATTGAACACGTATATAAGCTCTGCAAAGTTTAAAACTTTCATTTATAGTGAACACCACCAGCCATGTGTTTTGAAGTTGTTTCATGTTTATGGAATTGTACAACCAATAATAATAACCAATAGTAAAAAAAGTTAAAATATTTATGTGAAGGCATAGGCACAAAAGCATCAGAGCAGGACATGTTATATTTTGGTTATGGAGACAAGGATGGAGTTCAAGGGTTTCTTCTTCAGTGTCCCCTGCCCCTACACAATTATTTTTTAGTGATAGCATGGAGATATCATGCAGAATTAATTTCCCTGATATTAATAAAAATCTCAGTGATACCTTAAATGATGAGGTAAATGATATCTTATCTGTGTTGCTAATTGAGGGCCAAATTGAGACCTGAGAGAAAGTGAATGGATTGGGAAATAAGGGACTGTTTGATGACAGCAAGAGTGGCAGAATTTGGACCTTGGAGCAAGCTTCCTCAAGTGAAGACCTGGAGGCCAAATGCAGATCATAATGCCCAGCCAAAGCTCCTGACAAATTTGCCTGCCTGGGGAGTGGCCTCAAATCCAGATGGGGTGAGCGATAAGAGCCCTGTGATTTTACTCACACGTATGCATGAGGCAGGGAGACATAGCTGCAAGCAGCATCCACAAGGCAAAAGCACATCCCACTCTCCCACTCCTCCCATTCTCATGTGCTTCTGAGCATACTCCCACTTGGGTGTTGATTTGTCTGCTCTTCATGATGTTTTGATCCTTTCAAAAAGGAGTATACTTTTTTGTTTGTTGTTCCAAACTATTCTTTTCTTCATGAAAACTTAAAAGCAAATTCCTTGAAGTTTCAATAGTACTTCACCTAATTTTTTTAAAAGACGTCAAATTTGGATGTCCCATGAAGATTGTTCTCCATGCATCTGGTATTTGTGCTTCCTTATTTCTTTAGCTGGTCCATCCAAAGAGCTTTGGCTTTAATTAAAAAAATACCATAACATTTTTTATATAAATGCTTCAAGCATAGTTCCATGTTTGTCAGTTGCTGAACATGTTTAAATCATTGTTATATAAGGAGAAGCACAGGACTACAACAGTCAATGGAGTATATGCCTATGATACATTTACATAATTTTAATATCTAGAATAGGATTACCTGCAATGACTGTTTCCCTGTGAAAAACCACAATGGGTACATTTATAGAGACAATCTGCTGGAGATCTTCTTCACTAGATTCTTGATGGTCACACTGCTTGAATCTTAGCTCACTTCTTGGCCTTGTCCCAAAGATTGTCCCTCCGTGCAGTCCCTGGGATGAGTCATGTGTGGAGAGGACTGATGCAAGGCAGCCAGTGTCACCTGGCCTCCAGGTCAGGGCAGGGTCCCTGCCCTCCAGCCAGCACCATTTCATACACACGCCGTGATGCTCACGCATGGGATTAGCACACTCTTATTTTTACCTGGCATTACATATGTCTTTATTTCAAACTGGTAATTATGGCATTAGCTTGATAGGAAGACAGATGGAGTGTCAGCATAGCAATCAAATTTTGCATGCCTTTCCCTGAAGTTGTCCTGTAAGTGTTGAGACACCAGAGGCATAAAGGCTAAAGAAACCTGCCTGCCTGCCATCCTCTGCTGTGCTGACCTGTGGGGTATTATTTTCAGAAGATACTGAAATAAATGAAGTTATATCCCACTATATGCCCCTTAATACTGGAAGTTATAGGGCACGGGATATCCTGTGCCTCTTGAGTTTCCATAGAGAATGTCTTGGATGATGGGACTTCTCAGTTCAGAGCTCAAAGTTGTGAATGAAGGCCAAAACCCTACTGCTCTCCTTACAATCAAAGTCTGTCCTGCATAACATACTCTCCAATATTATTTCAGCAACATGTTTACGTTGCATATACTTGTAAGGCCCACAGTTTTATTATTCTAGCTGTCATCTTTTTTTTTTCTTTTAAAAAACTAGATCAAGTATGTTTTTTATGCTACAGTTTCATGATTCATTCCAGCTTGGCTTCAGCACAACATTTTTCCACCCACATAGAAAAGCATGCCAAGTCTCCAAGGTTTTGCAATATTCTTCTGTAGTATTACTTTTATCAGGCAATCAAGTAAATATTAATATAACTCCTTTTTTTTAAGGAAAAATCAAGTTTTGCTGCCAACTGCATGACCTTCCATATGATAATTTGAAGTATCAACATGTATCTTCTTAGAAAAATTCAACTCATATATTCCTAAATATATATAGTGTTAAATTGTTCATGGGTATCAACTCAATATCAGAGGTATTTTTACCTTTTTTTTAATATGGATTGTTTTTGTTGATCAGGACTCAAAGTCTGTTCATTTCATTCACCTGAGAATTCCCATTTGAGTAGGTAAAATCTAGCAGCTTTACAAGTACAGGTATATGCTGTCCTGCAAACACAGTCATGTTGGGATGTAAGTTTTAATGCCGTTATAATTTATTTTAGATTCTGAGTGAGCATAACCTGCAGCAGTTTCAGTAATTCCAAAACTGCAATAGCATCATTTAAACTGACATATTTTACCAGTTTAACAATATAATTAAACTAGAAAAACTTTCAAGTCTAAATCTGATGTCAGAGCACAATAATCTGGCTCATATATCCCACAAATGATGGGTTTTACATGATTATTTTAGAGACGGGTGAAAACATAGGATAATACATAAGATATACTGCCTGGTTTCACAATCTTTTTGTGTGATGAGTCACTTTTGCTCACTTACATAGGTGAATAAGTATTGTGGCACTTCCAATGAACACAATCCAAAGCAAAAGTTGCAGAGTAGAACCCATAAAATACGTAATATGGCAGATAAGCTTCCAGTCATGCTGTAAAAAAAGATTATTTATTCTTTCCTGTGATATCACTGGGTGGCAATTTACAGTTCATGAGCCAGTAGTTCTTACCTAGCATCCTTTCTAATCCACTGCCACAGGCTACCATGCCTAACTCAGTGCTGCAGCTACATAGAAGCTTAGTTTCTTGTCATTAACAAAGCTGATGAGACACATTTCTTATATGAGTTAAAAACACACACACAGAGGCAAAAAAAAAAAATCTATTTCAGGTTAACTAAAAGGAATTTACTGTATAACTTTCAGTCCAACCACCAAACCCAAAAATCCATTATTTGCACAGGTCTATTTCCAGCACACATAAATATGCCACTTCTGTTCATTAATAGTACCACAACCTACCTTTGCCTTTTCTTCCCTGTGAACAAGGCTATTCTTCCCACTCCCAGTACTTCTTTACCACTTCCATTGCATTCATTATGAAATACTGAGAAGAATTTATCTTGCCTGAATTTAAGCTATGTATCACAGGTGTCTGTATCTGGGCTTGAACAAGTTCCCTTCAGAGTTAAGGGAAAGCTGATATCCAAGCCAGTTTCCTAGACACAGAAGTCTTATTGAAGTGTTAGATGCTATGTGTTGTCACCCTTAGGCTGCTCCAAAAGAGCATGGGTCACCCCTAGGTCTTGGGTGTTATCTTTAGGCTTTATGCAGATATCTTTTATTCTTGATGGCATCTCAAATGACACTAGAAGGCTGTGCTTAGGCAACCTTCAAACTCTCCATTAATTTTAATAGGAGCTTAACACCTAATTGAGGTGCAGATATCTACACTGCAGACAACATAAATTAGGCTGAGCTGAATCCTGCACACTCTGACCTGAGGAAAACAGACACTCATCTGTTTAGGGGCTTGTGAAGATTTCTCTGACCTATCTTGTCTAATTTGGAACTTTTCTGAATTCAGACATCCTTCTCATGAAGTGCTTTTTCCTTTGCAATTATACCTAAAATTCTTACACATAGACTGAAAAATTCCATACTACTTGTAGACAGAAAGTGGAAGTAATTTATATCTTTAATGCAGCCATTTACATCAATGTAATCCATGACTACATCAATGTAATCCATTGCTATCTGGCATAATAAAACAACCAACAAAGTCAAGAGGATTATCTGCACACAGAGTGTGAACTCTGCCCCAAGAAAATCAACCAATACTCAACTATCCATAAGAACTTCCTCTAAAAAGAAACACACTTTTCCAGACCACAATCAATCCCATCTGTGGCCTGGTTACATTCAACAGCACACAGGAGAATACTCAGAAGTGACCAAAAAAAAATGGGCATTCCTAAAGGCTCTCAGGACTCCGAGAATAAAGGATCTATGACAGCAGACAAAATTTTAAATGGCATTCATATTGCAGACAAATGGAATACCTGCAAATTGCAGTGAGGTGGTCTGGATCATTTATTGACTCGCCTCAGAGCTCCGCAGTGAGTCTCAAAACCTGAGCTAAGCCTCCAGCTGCCCTAGCAAATCCAGACTAGTGGGAAGAAGAATGCTGGGTACTCTGCACACATTTCTGGGCTTTGACATCAGACTAGTTCTAGGTTGGTTCTGATGACTGAATTTCCATTAGCAATGGAAGAGTGTTAGGTATTTTTTTGGAGCACATTATTTAGTCAGTGTCATCCGAAAGGAATCTAGCTTCCATGTTTTAAGAGGCTCCATGATGCAAACCAAAGCTGCATTGACCAGCAGGTTGAGGGAGGTGATTCTGCCCCTTCACTTTGTCCTGGTGAGACTCTGCCTGGAGTGCTGCATCCTGCTGGGGTCCTCAGTATGGGAAGAGCATGGGTTCTGTTGGAATAGATCCAGAGGATGGATAAAAATGATCAGAGGTCTGGAGCACTTCTCCTGTGAAGAAAAGCTAAGAGGATTGGGATCATCCAGTCTGGAGAAGAGAAGGCTCCATGGAAACCTTATTGTGATCTTTTACTACTTAAAGGGGATTATAAGAAAGGCAAAGACACTCTTTTTTGGTAGGGCCTTTTGTGATAAGACAAGGGATAGTGGTTTTAAACTAAAAGGACAGATAGGAGGAAGAAATATTTTATGAAAAGAGGGGTGAAACAGTGGAACAAGTTGCCCAGAGGGGTGGTGTACGCTCCAACCCTGGAAAAAATTAAGGCCATGTTGGGTGAGTCCTGAGCAACCTGATCTAGTTGATGATGTACCTGCTTGCTGCAGGGGTTTGGACTAGATGACTTTGAAAAGTCCCTTCCAACCCAAACCAGTCTATGATTCTGCACTAGCTAGGGGTGGTCAGGAGATTCCCCTCAAAGCAGCACTCCCAACCTAAACTGAAACACTAACAGAGGCTTGTCCTTAAACATCTCCTTCTCCTATGTTCTGATTTTGGTAGTATGTTCTGCTTGTAGTTCACTGTATATATTCATTAATTTCCAGAGAGATTTCTGTCCTCTGACAGGAGTATTCATTGGGATAGAAAAAAATTAGAGGTCTGAGCAGATGTGGGTATCAGTGTACTTTGTAAGATACATTTGTGGTTGCCCAAGTCCATTACCCAAATTAGAGATTTACATCAAAGAAGTTATTGTAAGCAACAGTCTTCAGGCAAAGTTCAGCCCAATCTCCAGAAAATGAGTTGTCAGCACTCTATGACTGTACGAATGGCTCCTCTTGCCACATTGAGTGCCTGCCTCCTTTTGCCATTTCTCTGCATCGAGTGCGTGTGCGCTTTACCAATTTCACAAGTCACTGTGTTCCCAACACGCTTCATTCACGGCGTCTTTGTTTTACGTGTGGTGGTGATAAAGAGAGGATGAAGGGTTAAGCAGTTTCCAAAGGCTGCTGTTTAACAATAGTTGTCCTTCTGAATCATGGATTAGCAAATAATCATTTGTTCTGATGATGTAATATTTGTAACTTACAGTAATGTAACTGAAGGGAGGAGTTCTGTGGAAATTCGTTTGAACTGGTCTCTCTGGTTTATGGTCCTTCCTGTTCCCCTGCTCATGCACTGGCTTAATCTTACTCAGTAAACACGTTTGTTTCCTAATTCTCCTTCAGACTTGAATTTGCAAGCATCTTGGAGAAATCCTGCTTTCAAACCCAAAATCATA
The DNA here is from genome assembly GCF_028018845.1 of Melospiza georgiana. NCBI lineage: Eukaryota > Metazoa > Chordata > Aves > Passeriformes > Passerellidae > Melospiza > Melospiza georgiana. The sequence goes on from NC_080431.1 coordinate 42,456,406, forward strand.
AAAATAAGAAAAAAAAGAGCTGCTTTAGCACTAGAAAGCAAAAAAAAATCACTGGTTTACTTTGTCATTGCATTCTAACTCAGCATAAAATTGATTCCCTGGAGATTGCTGATAAATACATTCATCTTTCTAAGCTCTCATTTGGCTAGGAATCTCTGGTATACCAAGGATTTCTTTTTAAGGCAGTTCCTGAAAAGCTGTACTGAATGCTACATATTGTTACTAGAGATAAAAAAATGCCAAAAAATAGATTATATTAATATATAGACAGCAGGTGAAATTTTTCTGATGTAAGTTACAAAAGAAAGTTACTATTCACTAGGGCTGCAGACTTTCTCAGGAATACCGTGAATACTTACTGAGAAATCCTGAAATGGAATTCTACATTTTTTCCTGATTTTTCAGTCCTTACCTACCACAGAGAAGTGAGTAGGAGTAAGGATGATCTCATCACCTTGTACTTATTCACCCTATTGGTGACTATTGTTGAAAAATCAACCATTGTCATCTGTTGTCATACCATAACACGTAAAACAGATGGTTACTTTCAAGTGTCATATACCAATACGGAGAACATTTCTGCTAATGAAGATTAATAAATATTTGCTTTCTAAGGATAGCATGGTGTGCCTCTGATTGTGTGCAATAAAATAAAGCATATGTGAAAGACTGGTTGCGTTCAAGATGAATAATCACATTTAGACCGTGGAGTGGACAGGAAGGAGGAAACCATTATTCTGCATGATGGATTGTGTTTGTGGATTTGACAGTTGCAGGATGGATATTCCTGGCAAATGCCAAGCCACCTCCTCTGCATCCGGCTGGAACATGTCTCAACTTACAAACCACCTTGATTACATAGTCCTGACCACAGTCCACTGCTGACTCGAATATGTTATCTGTAATAGCACCATGACATCTCTTCCTTCCATCACATGAGAGATTTCTTGCTAGGCAGGTAAAGTGGACTTTAAAAGAAATTCAGTGAAATCAGTACCAGCCCCATGCCACCAACAAGAAGCATCAGAGCTGCTTTTTTTACTATCACAGTTTATAAATTGTTTTCCTAGCTGAACCTTGAAGATTATGTGTACTATTCAAAAGAAGGGTGAGTTAACTCCAAAAACAAGTGCAGTGAGCATATATGTAGGATTATGTGAGAGTGTTTCCAAACTGTGAAACAACTCAAATAGATTGGCATGCAGTGATGCATAGGTCAATCAAGTCACAGCATGCTTCTCTTTAGTTTAATGGTAGATGCTCTAAGATTTTTAGTTGCACAGTGCGTAGTCAAACAGTACGGCAAATGGATTTTGTGTGTGCATGTTCTTCAGCTCACATTCTATTCAAAGAAATCTAAAGGGGTTTTTTGTTTTTATTTTTGCTGGGTTTGTTTTTTTTTTTTGTTTTGGTTTTTTTTTTTTGTTTGTTTTGTTTTGGTTTTTTGGGTTTTTTTTGGTTTTTTTTTGTTAGTTGGGTATTTTTTAAGGTTGTATAAGTCTCTGGTTACTTTCTTACTATTGTTAGAAAACACTTTGGTAAGGAGCTATACTTAACATCCATTTAGATTTTGTGGACCTTGAACTTTTTTGAAAAGTATTCATCCTATCCTTAAACACTTAGGTTATTTTTGCATCTTAAAGTCAAATTATTTGAGTAGTATTCAGCAGTTAGTGGTAATGCTCTACCCCAGTGACCCACTACCAACAAAGATCACTGGAATTTCTCATTGTTTTCCAACTGTTCACTCAGTCTTTAAGACGAGAACTAGTACCCCAATGCCCTCTTGTTGCTGAAACAGAAAAGCTGTTTAAAGTTAGGAACATGGTTCATGTTAAATATAATTTCAGAATTTGTTTTGGTGCTGAGTCACAACTGAACCAAATATTAGAGAAACTGCCACAGAGAAAAAAGTATTAAATTTTTTTAAGAAGTTGACTTGGAGGGGAATTTGCATTTCAACCCAAAATTTCTTATTTTTAGTAACAGTTAGGGATATATGTTTATTTTTATGGCTTCACTGTGGAAGTCCATAATAAACCACATGCCATAATATATTATTTGAACCAGAATTGCAGGATAATGGAAAGATACAGTAAACAGCTGGCTTCTGTAATTTGTATGTTGAATGTTTATGTGGTCTTCTTGTTAAGTACCAAACTGTTTCATCAGAACAAAAACACGAGATACTTTGATCTGGAAAATAAGGTAAGATGTTTCAATGATACACTGCAGTCACAATTCATCCTACCTAACGTTAATCAGCCATGTAAGGCACGTAAATTAAGGGCTTAGTCATCTCAGACTCCCTCTAATGTCGCAGGAGGATGATGGGCACTTTCTCAGGCTGGCAGGGAGACTTGGTGGCTCCATAAGAGTGGAGAGAGTCAGGGTGCCTGGGATGTAACTCTGGTACCTCAGCAGTGGAGCAAAGTTCGGGTTCAGGCACTGCCCCACACCCCCTGATTTCCAAAACAAACCAATGAAATAGTATAATGATGCCTACTTCATAATTTATTCTGGGGAGGGGTTTTCTTTGGTAGGAAAAATAAGTAAATTTTTTCTGATTCCACAAAAAATTCTCCAACATTACAAAGCAAAGTGAATTTGCTCCAAATCCTCCCATCAGCTTTAGCTGTGAGCAACACAAAAGAGCTGTATTACCAATTCATGGAGGAAAAGCTGTGCTTTCATTCTTCAGCAAACTATTTATGGCTTCAGAAATAGGCCTTAAGAGAATCTGGAAAGATCCAAGTCAACTTGCTCTTTGGCCCACAGACAGGTCAAGCAGAAGTTGTGATTTTGAGGGCCAAAATGGGGAGATTAGAAAGACGCCTAAACTGCAAAATGAATTTAGCAAGAGGCACATAAATTCCTCAGATGGTCTTCTTTATTTTTTCTGAATTAAGTTGTTTTTTGTTACAGAAATGAGAACTCAGATTATAGTATTGCAAGCCTATTAGCACACCAGAATTATGAGATATTGCAGATACACGTCTGTCATCTTGAGCAAAAAATAAGGGCAATGGAACAAGGATATAATGTAAGGTGTCAAAGATAAGGAAGTCTCCATGCCTAAAAGTTTTCTAGATTCTTAGAACCATGGGCCATGGGAAAACCTGTAGGAAAAGAACCCTGGAGGTCATCTACAGCAACTACCAGGTCAAAATGGAACTATTGCAAATATGGAAGTATTTCAGCTGGGCCTTCTCCAGCTGAGAGAGTGTTGGAGTCCTCCAGGGATGGAGAACCCATAACTGCTGTAGTTTTTCTAGAGTAAATCACCCAGAGGCATTAAAGGTTATCATATCAAACATATCTGTCATTTCAAAATCAAAAATTGGTGCAGGATGGAGAAAGAGGTTTTTGTTGCATCACTGCTTCCATTCCAAAATTTTGAGGACCCTGGAGGTAGAAGCAGGAAGGTGGGAAAGATGAGAGCCTTCCCCCTTTCCCTTAGTTTCACTCAGTTTGATCTCAGAATCTCTTTCCGTCCAGACCTTTCGGATGTACGTAGTTGTATTTCCTCAGAGGACTCCACCAACTCCCAGTTCATCTGATGTGTCTTTTTCCTGAGGGAAAATTTCCTCCACTGGTAAAATTCCCAGATCTTACACTTGTCTCTTCTAAATGTTGCTTATGTCTGGACTTCTCCTTACCCTCCCCCACTCTAAAATGGGCTGGTGTTGGAAATGTTTCTGTCTATTTAGTTGATTTAGTCTATTTAGTAGAAGTAAAATCATGAAGGACAAAGTGGAAGACTAGAATTTAATTTCCTCTAGTCTTTTAAATATCAAATATCCTACCTGTCTGAGTGGAATTGAAAGGATGTTGACCACAAAGTGTATAATCGAGTTTCTGCCCAGAAGTACTTTGTGCAGTCTGCAGTATGAGGTACCTCTGTGGAGGTGCCTGTCTATTGACTTTTGAGAGTTTTTGCTATACATTAATATAACTTGAAGAGAAAAAGTAGGCTGTGAATGAAACAGTGTAGTCCCAGAGAAGAGGACATTTTCCCGGGAAAAACATTGGTTTCAACCCCTTCAGACAGACCAAAGTGTTGAATCTGTGCCTAACTTCCTAAGCAAATGACTTAACCAAGAATTTTGTATGAAAGGTGGGTGGCAGACCCTCCTCCACTGTCTGTTCTAAAAATCACCCACAAATCATTTTCCAAGGAGCTTTCTGGGTGTGTGTTGGGTGTTTTTTTTGAGAATGTCTGCAGATTTGAGCTCCCCAGGAGACTTCAGCAGAGGAATGCCTTGATTCATAGGTGGGAGATATCTATCTAGCTGCTTAAACTGCTCTGGGCATGTGCCAAAGCTGTGCTCTGGACACCCAGAAGAGCTGAAGCTCAGACAGGCAGGTGCCTTCAGCAAGATTCAAATAAAACACCTAAGCACTTATGGTGCAAACAAGGAGAATTTAATCAAAGAAAGAGAATAGTGGTTTTCCCTATAATGTTTGCCCCACTAAGGTATTCAGAACTTCCATTATAAAGTTTACTTTTATGCTTAAAATTACACCACTGACACCTTGCTGAACTAAATACATGGACTGCCATTTCTGAGAGTGCATTTGGGATTTACAGAGTAGGTATTTCACTGTCTAAGGCTCCCGAGGATCCCCCATTTCTGTGCTTGCTTAGACCATGTCTAAGGTTCAACACAGGGCAGAACTGCCACTGTCATTTTAATTCAAAATTTCTGGTGTAGGAGAAGCAGTAGTGGTGGAATAATAGCCTACAGGACTGACTGCCTACACAACCATGGATGACCCAGGTTTATTGAATTCTCGCATCAGACTGCATGCACAACAGCAGATAATTCCTTCCTGGTGAGGCTATGGTGTTATCTGGCAAAACTTTTATAGTAAGGTAATTATTGAGTTTTTTCATGGTTTTCCTAATGAAGTATATTTTGAGTAAGTTATGGACATTTTTCCTGCCCCAGTTTGGCCTGTAGTTAGTTTAACTAACCTTTTCTGTTCAATAAGCTTCCCTGCTCCGTGAAAGAATAACTCAATCCAGCGTGTCATATTCCAAATGGATGGTGACTGCACCACAGCCACCTACCCCCGTCTGTGACTAGGATGAATTTAGCCCACTGCCACTGAAAAGGGCAAACAGTGACAGCAGCTGTCTGTGGGACAGGATGATAACAAAGTGTGAATAACAAGCCTCCTTTTCACGTAGATATTATGCAGATTATTCTTATTTGGTAACACTTGGAGTATACTGAGAAACTTAAACACATGCTGTTTGGTTAAGTAAACTATGAAAGAATATGGGAACCCAAAAGAACTGCAAAAAAGGAAAAAAAAGCTCAACCTCATTGCCAGATTGGATTCAAAATTCTGCAAAGCTGGTGAAGGTAGGCTGGAGAAAACAAAAGGCAGCAATGCTATCTATGACACAAGAAGAAAAATAGGAAACTCAGCACAGGGTTTAAAGATGTCTGTGGAGGTGGGTGAGTCATTGTTGCTCACACTTTGAAGTGAAGGAGACAAGCCTGTGCGTCATATATTATTTCCTCTTAATCTGCAGAGAACAGGCCATCCCAAGCCATTGATGGAAGCCAAACACTTGGAGCACAAACTAAACGTGACTGGACATGGGTTTCTCTTAGTCAGGCATCCTGGGAGCCCAGAACCACAAGTCAGACTCTGTCAGCAGTTGAAATACCTTTGGTTCACCGGTTAACAACCTGGCGATAAAATGAACTGTGGCTGAAACTAAGTCTACGTGGGCCTGGTGTAATTAGGAGCCAAGTTTCATACCGCTATAGGGCTGATACTACACCCACTGAAGTCAATGATAATCTTTCTGTGAATAACAGAGGCAGATCTTTTCATCTCTTGATGCCTGTACTTATAAAATAGGAATAACGGTACTTTCTTTCTCCTTTATTTCCAGCCTCACAAACATTTTACAGTGAGGACTGTCTCTTTCCAGGCACTCCATGTGGCATTTAACACCTCCAGGTTTTTTTGCTTATTTGGAATTTGAAGCTAGAAAAACACATTACAACTGGAAGGACTTATCCAACAGATAGCATGTTTGCTGTATGCAGAGTACCACAGACTTGTGGAGATCTGAATATCTAACTCTATTGCTACCAATAGAAACACTGACTACTGGCAGGTTTTGAAACCCCTGTTTAAAAACTCTAGGTCTTTTATTTCTTCTTATTTGAACTAGTGCAGTTGAACAAAGCTTGTGAAGGCAGCATAGAACTTTGTAGGACTCTACAAGTGCAAGGCTGGCTCCACCAGGAAAGATAACTACTAAATTGAGTAAGTTGGATATGTATCTTTTATTCATACAGTGCTGTTTAAATGTGCAACACAATGTGTTACACTAAGATCAATCTCTAGCATGGACAGGACAGACAGCAGTAGAAAACCTTGCAAGATCTGTATCATATTGATTCATGTTGACAATTGAGCTGGACTCTTTGTTTCATGTTTAGGTCACTTGCTTGAATTTATGCTTGGTTTGGGTTTTTTCCCTTCATGGGAAGCAAGTCAGACTATTACTCACTGCTTTGGAAGAGATGCTGGCAGACTCTTTTCTGTAGGACTTGGGTCTTTTTTTTTTCTTCATTTTTTCCTTTTCTTTTTAAGCAAATATAGGTTTACTTGGATATTATATGCTAACGAAGCATTTTGTTACACTTCTGTAGCAAAGCCCCGCACCATCAAATACCACACAAATATAAACACTATATGAAAATATATTAAATCTTACTAAGTCTTGAATTGACAGTCATGCTCTTTCTAGGTTCTAAGCACCTCATTAATGAATATGATCCAATAAAATTATGTTAACACTTCAGGTGAATATTTCCTCAGAGTCCTGAAATGTCCTCACTTAGACCTCTAGATCCTGAGAAACCATTGTTATGTCACAGCATACTTAAAGGTCACAGTTTTAGTAGAAAAGCTGGAGGTATCAGCCCTCCAGCCTTTGTAATTCGCTGAGCCACTCCATCTTGAAAACCTGGTGACTTTCCTAGCAGAACTGCACATTTTAAGGCTAGAAAATTCTCTCAAAATTATATAGACTCTTTCAAAACTTTTGTAAGCTAAATACTTTGTTGTTGCTCTTGGAAGAAAACAAATCCTTGGGCAACCGAGCATAGAAAATAGGGCTGAACAACCTGTTCAGAAATTCCAACCTGCCTAAACACAGCAAGTTTCAGCTTGAAGAGGACTGATTGTGCTGAGGATGGCCTGAAGCCCACATAATGCAGCTAACTTCCGTGTCAGTTAGTTAGGAGTTTCAATGAGCTGGGTACACTCTTTCCTCTAAAGAGAAGGCTCCACTCATCTCATTGAGTCTGCTTTAGTTTTGTTCACAAAATATAAACAAGAAAAAGGAAAAAAAAGTACTGAAATAACCTGGGTGGCATTTTTTTCAGTATTGTAGACATCATAATCTCTTGAGATGTGTATGAGGATTTTGTGGATGCCAATATCTTCTACTCCTTATTCAGAAACGTCCCAGATGTGGAAAATTTCCTTGAATCCCTCATGGTGGCAGTGGAAAAATGTGGAAAGGAGCAAAGGGTACTGATTCACTAGAGTGTTTTATTCCAAAATGACACATGGATGTAATATTGCTGGGATTAAGTCACATAAACATGAAATTGGGTCAAAGAGGTAGGATGGACTTGGCTCAAAAGATCTATTAATGTTTTGAGGAAGGGGACGCTGCCTCCTACTACTTCAAAATAATATGCAATGTTTTTTTACATTAAATAACAGTGGCTGCCAATAAGACAGCAGGCTGGTTGAAAACACTTTCACATGACTGCAGGTAACCATGTGTTATAAACTAGCTGAGACCTGGGAAAACACTCTAGGCAGTGGTAGGCAGACAGGTAAACTTAGCCTCATGCTTTGCTTTTAGAAGTTCCAGTACGTACTGCCGCAACCAGTTTTTGTTTTGTTTTTTTTCCCAGAGAGCCAGTCTGTAACCACAGACAAATGTTTTTCTCTGTTGAAACTCATCCTTATGGCACGACAGCCTGGCTAATTCTTGGTTATACTACGTACATAATAAGAATGCTTAAACATAAAAGGGATGAAAGACCAAAGCAGGAGAAATTTCTCTCAATTTTACATTCCAGAAAAGCAAAACCTGCCATACCCAGGTCTTTTTGTTGCCTCTAGATGCTGAAACAGGGGATGTGAACAGCAGCCATTGCTGCTGCTTAGGTTTCCGTATTTATTAAAGAAAGCTTCCTCTTAGGCTCCCCTTTTGTCTGGTTTCTTTTACATATTCTCTCATACTGTGGATTGAACTCTGTGCAATACCCCACAATATGCAGACTTTGTCTTCTAGTTTCTGTTGTCTACAATCTGTCATCTAGTTTCTGTCTTGTTCACCGTTTGTGACTAACCTTCCAAATCCTCCTTTGTCTCACTTGTGTAATTGTGCCAATAAAAATTTCAGCAAAATAACATTGTGTTCATGTCCTATGACTGTCTCAAAATACTGAAGTTAGCAGTTTAAGGTGTAAAAGAAATTTTTGTTCTTTGTTGCTTGCCCTAAAAATCCATCCTTGACATCTGAAAGTCAAACTGCTCTTTCTCCATACGTTTAAACAGCTATGAAAATTCAGCTTTGGAAATCTGGGGCTCAGTTCAGTAAAATACAACTATTTGCTTAATAATGGATGAGACAAGGCTGATCCAACTCCCTTTTCCATGTATGGGCTGTGCAAGGCCAGCCAGAGCTAGGTAAGTAAGAAAATTTATTTCATAAGCAGCACAGGTGAGCACAACTGTAGGAAAACTTAGTCATTTCATTGTTGTGAGTATTTGTGTTCCCACTTTCCATTTGGTCAAGGATCCTCTGGCTTACGCAGGCGCTTACCGCATTCCAGAGGGGGTTTGGAGCTGCCATTGTGGACTGAGCTGGGTATCGCTGGCAGGATCATGCTTACACAGAGATGTTGTTCAGCTACAGCTGTGCCAGAGGAGCCAGAGCTCTGTTGTTTTGTCGTATTCCAACTATCTTTACTCATAGTGAGTAATTCTTTTGAAGTCAGTGTGTCTACGCATGTGAGTAATGGCCTCAGGATCCGGCCCTTCAACACTGCATGACGTGTTGTGTTTCAAATGCTTCTGCACTGTTGTTTTAAAAACTTCATTGCGATTCACCTACTGGAATTATCTTCTGAATAGCTTCTTTCCATGGATTCCATTATGTATATTCTTTTATTTATTACATTTTCACTTTGATCTGCATGCCAATCTAGATAAACTCAATAAAGATAGAATTTTAATGAACACAAGGAACTATGTGTAGCTGCAACAGCCAGTTTTACTAGTTTTATGGGTGTGTGCATTTATTTTTACTTGTGTAATATCCAGCTTGCAAGGTTACAGTGTGTGAAACACTTCATATTCATTTGATTGTTGTAAAGAATGAGATATCTCTATAATTTTCATGACTATCGTTGGTACTTCATTTTATCTGTTTGAATATTTTTCTTCAATTGTACAGAATTAAAGAAGACTGTTAAGAAAAACAAATACTAAATAGAATTGTGACAAAGATCAATATTTTTTCAGAGACAATACCTAGGAGTCTTTCAGATATTTCAGTGAAATGTCTACCATCTGGCTCCAGGTAGGTTGCAGATGGATGTTTCCAAGATCACGATCAAAGAAACTTAAAACTTGTTAAAAGGCAGCCTGAAGTAGAAAGGGTTGGAAACAAGCAGCAGTTTCTGGGTATCTGTGTCTTCTAGTAGAAGAGAAGGGTGACAAGACTAAGGCTTGTGGAAAAAAATTTGTGTGGAAAGGACAAGTACATCTAAGGCTTAGATGTAGATGGACAACACTTTTGGCATCTTTTTTTAGTGTTACTTATCTTTTCATAAGTAGTGCATGGGTTACTCAAATAAGGAGTCAACAGAACCTCTTGGAGAGATGTTTCTGTACATGTGTCATAAACAGGCAAGTAATGATCAGGAGACAGAGGCAGCCATCCCCAGTGTAACATCCAGACACAGAGCTGTTAGAGGGACAGTCTCTTTCACAATAGACAGAGGACAAGAGAAGGAGCAGGTTCCAAATGTGAGAGATGTTTAAAAGAACAAAGAAAAGGAAAAAGAGAAAGAAGGGAAGTCTAGGGTAGAAGAGGTCTTGCAAGAGGATCTAAAACAAAGCATCTCTGGTAACAACAGAAGGTGCTTTAATAGAAAATAGCCAGAACTGTGTAGGTACATGAAATTATTGATAAGAATTATACTTCGTTGTCTGTAGCGTAGTAACATTAATAAATGGGATCACTGCTTCATAATCAAAATGGCTGTTGCTAAAGGGATGATGTCTTAACTACAGTCAAACAGGCAGTTTGTGTTCCTTTTCATTTTTTTGGAAACATTGGATTACCTAACCATTGAAGCCACTTGTGGAAGTTTGGACTGCGGCACATGGACAACAACTACATTGGACCAAAAATCATTTCTCAAGAGGAATTAACTATACTACTATCATCCACAGTGACTACCACAGAGGCCCTCCCAAATAAAGGAACAACCAGGACTTGACTTGGTTCAGTTCATTATAGTGAAGTCATAATGTGGTGCAATTCACTAGAGTAGAGCTATAATGTGGATCTACTTCACAGCACATTGATTCTAGAAATGAAGTTGATACCAACTGTCTGTCCAGGACCCACTTACCTGTCTGGGGGAAAGCTGGCATGAACCAAACTCATTCCCTTCCAGATTCCAGTGGCAAGCACCACTATTGGAAGATATTTATGCTTTTCTTTACCAGAGACTTGCTACAGTTTAGCAGTTGGCAACAAAGAGGAATCAGCATTATGTGTCTAACCAGCCCTCAGTGAAACACCAGTGGAGTACAGAGAATTGCCTCAGATTCACCGTCATAATTTTTTGTTGTTTACTAAAAGTGTTATGATGCACAAGGTAGATGCAGCTGGCATACAAATTAGGAAGTAAGAGACAAATTCTCTCTCCTGAATCTACCTTCACCTTCCAGTACTTTCTCAGAGACATGAAGTATCTCAGTTCAAAGACCACCAGTTTCAAGAGTTAATCTGACTATCTTACTATTACTATCTAATGTCTGACTGTTCATGTTTTGTCAGTGCGTTGTCCTAGAAATTGTTTATGCTGGATTCTGAATGCATATGTGAGAGTTTTTGGTCCTTATTTTAATATTTTGCTCAACCCCCTCCCCATTCCTCATGTTAACCTCATTCTCCTTTTTTCAGAGCTGATCTTTTCCTCAACATGTCTCTTTCCTCAACACAATTCAACACTGGAGTTGCGTGGACAACAAGCGCTTGGTCTGTGTTCTGCATTTCTTCTGGGACAGTGCTGTCACTACATATGGGATTTCTAGGTTTTCAAAAATAGGGACACACCAGTAGGAAGCCTGTCTGTACTGGCCATAGGCCTGGAAGTGGATCACTTCTACACCAGTGAGGTATTCCAGAAGGATTTTAGTGTGCTTAGTGTTGGACGGGATCTTAAAGATCACCTAGTTTCAACCCTTCAGCCTGAAATTGAGCATCTCCAGGAATGGACATCCACAACCTCTTTGCGCAACCTGCTCCAGTGCTTCACCGTCCTCATAGCAAAGAATTTCTATGTCCTATACTAGAGTACATTTCTATACTCTGTGCTTGAAGCTGTGTAGACAGCTGCAAGCACAAATTTACACATCTCCGTATTTTGCTCAGATCTGATCACAGCCTTCTGCCTTGTTTCAGGAAACTATTAGTCTTATTTGAAAGTAGTGGAGAATCTCTGCTGAATTTTCAAGCAGAAATGATCAAGTAAGAATAATTTATTTTGCTTTACTCAACTCCATGGCATGGCAAGGCTTGACTTCAAATCATTAACAGAAATATGTTGCTAAAATTTGGGATTAAAAACTGGATAAAAATCCTTGCAATAAAAATAAAATAAATCTTGCTGATCTTAGAACTGAGAGAAGTGAGTTAATGTCTATGTTGGTCCTGATGCATCCTTTGACATAACCTAGATGGTTATGGCACAACACAGGGTAAATATCCCAGCCTCTGCACTTCCAAAAGCCAGTCCTGCTTCATTGGCTTCAAGGAAACATGAAGAATGAAACCAGAATATGGTGCCCTACAGGCTGGGTAAATACATAGCAAAGATGTTTAGCTTTGCAGGTTCAATCAAGGGAAGCCAAAAGCAAGAAAAAGGTGTTTGCCCATTACCACAAAGAAATATATACCAGGCAAATAATTTCACCTCCCTCAGCCTTGCCTCAAAGGGAAAATAACCACGGAAGGTGCACCCTTGTTGTACACACACCTGCCCAGGTGAACAGGCTGGAATAGCAAGCAGGTCTCCTGAGATCCCTGCAGCTGTGTGGCACTGTCCGTGATCTCTGACCAAGAAAGAGTCAGCTTTGGGTGCTGGGGAGGAAATTTCCATGGAATACATGGTGGTCTTGCTGGGCCTCCAATGGGGGCCTGCTAGTGGCATGAGGCAGCAGAGAATCCATCAGTGCCTGGGACAGCCGTGGGGGGGCTTCGGTGACTTTGTGCCTCAGAGACCTGACAGCTTTCCTGCCAGGCACCCGCCTCACTCATGCCCCAGGGCTGCAAAACTCTCCCCTGCCACATCCCCACAGGAAAACATTTTCCTTTTCAGTTGGGCTGGGCATCCATGGCCTATGGGCTGGGCTGGGGCTGGAGCTCTGTTCCAGACAACCTGCAGCCACCCCTGTGGGAGGAAGGAGGACACAGACATCTCACTACTGCCCAGAAGGTGAACACTAATTGCATTGTAGTTTTCCTAGGAGAAACCACTTGTGTGCATTAATGTGCAGCCCACAAAGAATGCACTAAAACCCCCGACTAAATCCTAGGTTAAAAAAATCCCATCCTGTGACTACAGAATCTGTGCTCTCCATGAATCTGTGACAGATGATACATCCCTTGCATTGGCTGTAGCAATGTCTGATTCTCAAGGTGCCTAAAAGTCAATGGTCTGTGACCTCTCTCTCCAAACAGCACAGCCTGCTTTATTGCTACAGTGAGCACAACCTTGTACTCTGTCTAATTGGTTTATGTGTGTCTCTTTGCTAACAAATGGATCTCGTGATGAATGCTATTGACAGGACACAAATACTTTTATTGAAAGAAATGTGGATTTAAGACAAAATATTTTTTAAATTGCTGTCACATTCACAACTTTTCTTCTAAAGGAAAACTGCCTCTCCATTTTCTCTGATGCAAAAATAAATGAAGCATTTTGTCTTTCTTTTAAGCAGAATGCTAAATTCAGCTCTAAATCTTGCCTCACATTTTCTTCTCAATCAATTCAAGACATTCACGGTAACAAAATTTTACCAAGATAAAAAAAAAAGGCAATTCTTCTCACAAACTTTTCTCATTGAAAATACTGAGGGTAACATTCAGAGGTCACTACTTCTTGGTAGGTATATTTCTAAAGGACAAGTGCTCTGAAACAGAAAACAATGCAAAGCGATGCAAATGAAACAAATGTGATGCAAATGCACATGCCTAGTGCCAGTGAAAAATACTGAGATAGGGCTTGGAAACAAGAATCTAGACAAATACAAAGCAAGTGGAGACATGTATTTTACAACTAAATGCCAGTACATACATTAAATATAAATGTTACAATTGTTGTGAGGGAGAGATTAAAATTTTACCCTTTGGGATTAACTATTTGGGAAGAAACAGATTAAAGGAGTATTTGCCATCTAACAAATTTCCACAACACTACAGCAAAACCCTTTGAAACATAATTCCGATTTAGAAAATTAGAGCTTCAATTTGAATGTTCATGAATATACATGAAAATCATCAAGTAATAGGAAAACACTGACATCAGAATTACAAGATTTTCTTTCTGCAGACAAAAAGTAGTAGGGTGTCATGGTAAAAATATCCTAAACCAAGAAGTCTCCTAATAATCAATTTTAAAATAGATGTTTGATTTCAGAAACAGTTTTATGTGGTGGCTCAAAGGTATAAGACTGGAAATGAACTTAAGAGGTTGCTGTGTTCCCAAATCACCCCTACAGACATTTTTCTAGTGCATCCAAAAAAGGAGATTTTCAATTCCCTCAAGTGAATCTATCTTTTTTGTGGTAATCTCCTTACTGTAGCAGACTTTTGCATCCCCTCTTCAGTCCTTTTAAACCAAGTAATTCTCTTTCTATGACTCTCTTCTTTAGTATGTCCTGTTTTCTAAACCTCTTCCTCTGCCTGTTGGCCCCTCCTGGACTTTGCCTATATCCTTGCTCCCAAGTGCAAGCACCCAAAATCAGGCAGAGTCTTCCAGCTGAGGTTTCACCAATGCCAGACAGAGCTAAGCAGTCCATTCCTGTGTCTTACAGATGATGTTTTTGATCACATCATGATGAATTTTTCTTGTTCGCAACAGCCTCGGATTGCTGACTTGGCATGTGCTTCAGAGTAATCCTTTCCTGTTGTGCTGCTGTAACTATCATTATTCTTTACTTCACTTGTGTGCTTGACTTCTCCTTCTAAACTGCACTTCTCTGCATTTCCCCCTGCTTAGTTTCTCTTTGTGAATTTCCTACTTTGCCCTTTTGATCTGTGAAGATCTCCAAAGTGCTTGGAATATCATCCTGTCTGTGCCAGCTGCAAATTAACTCTGTGTGTGTGTTTGTGTGTGTGTGTGTGTGTGTGTGTGTGTGTGCACTCTACTCTGTTGTCTTGACCCTTCATGAAAAACCAGATAAAGGCTGGGATGGAGATGAAAGTCTGCAAGGACCCTACTCAAGGACTTCACAATTTTGCAGTGAATGCTTACTCTTTAAGAAAGGTGTCTCAGGCTGTCCTTCTGGCCAATTATTTCCTCCAAGCTGTTTTGCCTTGCTTTGGTTGCAATATAATGAAATACAGTGTCAGAAAATTCCCACTAAATATTTATCCACTGTTCACTCACCCTTTAGTAGGTTAGTTATCCACTCCAAGAAGGAAAAGGGCAAATTACTGTAATATTTTCATGCTGAAACATGAAGTTATCCCAATTCTAAACAAAATTCTAAAGCAAAACAATTTTTAAATAAATGCCTGAACTTTTCTATCCATGATTTAACAAATTTTGCATGTTAAAAAAAGAAAAGTACACTAAACACACTCATACTACAGGCATTTATAAATACTTCTGATCAGACAGCAAATGAGTAAAAATCAAGCTTCACTTAGAAACTGTTTGCTTTGGCATCTGCCCTATAATGTGTCTGTACAAAGAAAAGGTTAGTCATGCAACATAATTATTTTCCCACCTATTCTTGTCACAAAGTATTTTGAAAGTGCAGTTTCTTTCTTCACTCCCTCTATGTAACCTCAGAATAGAATCTCATGGCCACAAAACTCTTATGTTGTGTAAATATCTGTTAGGGCATTTGATCTTTTCTCTCTTCTTTCCTCCTCTTCCATTAGCAGTTTTTATTGCAGTAGCTTGAATACAAGATAATGAAAGCTCATGTTTCTGTTTACACTAGGTCCATATTGGTACACAGAACAAGGAGGAAACAAAAACCTTGGGCATCGTTATAGAGGTTGTCATCAAACAGCCACTATTTTGCAGTTTTTACTTTAATCAGTGTCAGAAATGACATTTCAGGGCCTGGCAATTTATGCATTAAAAGGATTTTTTTGGGAATTCTTTGAAAATACTCTTTTATTTCTGTGTGCAGCGAAAGGCAGTACATTTTAACCTGATAAATAATTTAAATTTGATAAAAACTGATGCTTGTGCATGGTGCATGACCAGTTAGGGATTTGTGATTACATAATGATTTGTATTCTTCAGACAGGGTATGCAGCTCCCCTCAGTGTTACATGGGGACAGGAGGTGAATCAGTTACTTGCATACCCTGGGGTCCTGCAGGCTTTTGCAGGAGAGCAGTGGGAAGTCTCCAATAGTGGCAATGGTGCTGTTGCATCACAGGAGGGACAAGGATGATACAAAAAGCAGGTGGAGTGCATTCTTCTGGCAGCTGAGAAGAGCTGCATATTTCTCCATTGCTGTAGTAGCGCACATGACAAGGAAGAAAATGACCAGGAAAAAAATTCTCCCACAAGCCTTCAATTTCCTGATGAATTATCTCTGCACAGTGACACGGGAGGTGCTAAACTTTAGTGGCTCTTTGGTCCTCTGGCCCTGTAAGGTCTGCAGGCAGCTTTACAGCAGAGAAAAGGAGACATAGTGAATTGCAGTTTCAGCTGTCACAAACCTGAAGGATCAAATGGACTATCAATGATATTGATATACAAACAGATCAATGACAGAATGTGAACAACAAAAATTTTATTTGAGACAATTGTCATAATATGCATCAAGAATTGGATGTGGCAGGTTTAACATGAATAGATAGATACATAAATGGATACATATAGATATATAGACAGAGGGACAGTTCTGGAATGAGGAACTGTCTACCCTGTACAAAGATAAGTGGTTGGGGAAATGTTCTCTTTGTGTTCGATCAGTACATAAATATTACAGTTTCCATGGTGTTGGTATTTGTCAAACTACTTTCTAAGGAGAAGCTCAAATACTGAATAGTTAAATGACTGAGAATGTCTTTTGAATGTTAGTTACTTCAAAAACTTAGTATGTAACAGTATCCACCCAAAGCATTTACAAATTCCAAACCACCACAATTATTTTTGAAATTATAACCCCTCCCATGAAATATGTATAAACAGAACTCTCCCTAGTGAGTACTTGAAAATCTGTCCCTTTGGCCCCAGTCTTTGGTTCCTTGGTTAGTTAATTAATAGACTTTTCCCAGAAAATAAATTTCATACAAATCCAAACAATGGACAAATTCATGGAAAACGTGAACAGCTCATAGGCAAATCAGGAAGAGGAGAAACAGTTGGAGTTCTTCAAACAATATGATAGATCATAAGAGTCCTTATTTTGCTTAGTACCAGAAAGAGTGGGAGCCTCAGTATATCAGAGAGGTGGTGTGGTAATAAACCTGTAGATGGTTAATATAATTCCAGAGAGGAAATTACATTCATGTATTGCAATCATTTTCTCTCTCTTTATTTCTTGCATTCCTGTTAAATTTAACCTGTTTTTCCTAATTCTCCATAATACAGAAACTGCAATTTGTTGAAATACATTACTGTACAAGTGAGTTCTGCGATTATTATTCTCTAATCACTACATGGAGTACTAAAGAAATCATTACAGAGCAAGTGATGAACATGTTTAAGCACCCTTAAAAACCCCATTGCCCTGTATCTATATTTTTAGTCACTATTTTCAAGCCCACTGATAGTTAATTGCCTTCGGAGGTGTGCACCATTTACACACTTTAAGTTATAAATGTTCCTGAGTGCTTTGCAAAATAAGGGTCTACTTTATCTACCAAGTGGAAATACAGACAGCTGGAAACTCTTTATTAAGCAGCCGGAAGGGAGTGAAATAAAATGAGAATTTAATAAAACATAAAAATGTTCCAATGACTGGCTTTGCACGAAAAATTCAAGCAAACTCCAAACACTTTAGAATGGAAGTCTCAAAGGCACATCAATGTATTTTGAGCAACAAAAACCCACCCTTGTGCTCACATATTTCATTACCCATTTGCTGGCTTCATCAGGCACTTTTGAATAAGACAAACTCTCATTAAAACTAATGGTAGTTTTGCCTAAACATGCACCTGCAGGATCAGGCTTCACTTGCTGAAACTCACATTTACTCCCTGAAACTAGCATCAGATCAGCATGTTGATAAGCACTGAATACATTACCGCAGGAGAACATACAAAGCTGCATTTGAACAGGTGACATTTCCTTTTCAAGGCAGACCTGTTCAAAAGTTTAGCATTAATCATTTCTAAACAGGCATAACAGAATTATCTACTATATCTGTCAACTTTCTGCTTCTTATAAAGGTAAACTTCTTCAACCTGTAGAAAGTGATGTCAAAAACAATAAAGTAGGGCCCCTGATTAATGACTCAGCGCAATTTAACTGAGGCATCAGAACTTGCTCTATCATCAGTTGCTACAAGTCAGCAATATCTCTGTATATATGTATATACTGCTTGAAGTAAGAGACAATATTTGGTTTGGTTACCGCAGGCTCAGTTTTGCAGAACGCTATGGTCACAACTGACTTTTCACAGATGAGTGAGCACACTGAACACACCAGACTGGGCTAGCAGTCAATATCCATGTAAACTACAAGAGGGTGCCACAGATGCACCTGTGTCCTTTTTTGAAGGGCCTCCGTGGGTGTTGTTTCAAGTACCTGAACCTCTATAATCCATTGTTTGCAACAAACAAAAAAGAAAAGTGCTTGTATGCAACTAGGGCAGCTGTAGCACTCCAGAAGCACCTACCAGAACCCACAGGATGTCCATGTGTCTGGGGAAGAGGGCTACTCTTGATGCCCCAGGTTCCTGCTTGTACCGGTGTGCCTGGCAGAGCTGCCTTTGGGATGGGGGCCTGGGGGGTGCACCACAGGACTGTGAACTGAGTATGAGTCTCTGGGACTCTGCAGAGATTGACTTCAGCCACAGTTGGGACTGTGCTTGTAGATTTTGCTCTTTGTGCAGCCCAGCTGCGCTTACAGTAATGAATGACACTTGCATGGGACCATTCTCCCGCATCAAAATTGGCCAGCTCACAGTGTACCATGTCATTAGTATTAAATTCTCTTACTTCCCAAACCAGGGTGGTCAGACTCGTGTGACCACCAGGGAACAGTCTCTGGCCTCTGCTGAGTCCCCAGTCATGCCAGGGAATTGTTTCGGGAAGTTCTTGGTGGCCCAGGCCAAAATCATGTCAGCAACTGCTCTGATGACTTAAGTTCCAGTGCCCTGGCACCATTTAATTTACTGGTGGAGAGTAAGACTCAGTGCATGTGGTCTTGGGAGCAGCCTCAGGGAGCATCTCAGAGTGAATGTAGAAATTTCCCCTGAGGCTACTGATGGGACAAGCAACTCCTTGAGCTGAGCAAGATTATCAACATCTGGCCTATAATTAACAGCACTGTCCAAGCTGACAATACTCTGATAGAGCAATACTGAGCACTGTTGGAGCTTGCTCTGCTTTGATTAATGTGTACATTTAACTAAACAGTATACATTAACTATTATTAACAGCACATTTGTTGTTAACAACACATTACCTAAATGCTTTATTAGATTATTGCCTTTCCATTAATACATTAATCAATATGCCTGTAGATGAAATGGTTTGAAAAAATCGCTCATCTTTATCTCAGAAATAAATTACTAATTTATTATTCCATGAGGATACTGATTCAAGAATTGTGAGCATTTAAATTCCTTCCCTACTGGGATATTTTCACTAATCTGTCTGTGGAAATACCACTCTACTTGTAGGATCACCAAAGAGCCTAGCACATTCCTATAACCTCAGATCTTATCATCACCTCTACAACCTTTGCAGAACCAATTATCAAAGTTTACTCATCAAGAAGCTCCCATCCCACAATAAAAAAATTGCTGGTGCCAGAGTAGTACCTGAATAAGTCCTCCTGATAACCCTCAATCTAAGAGCTTTTATTTGGAGGTCTCCATCTGTATTTGTGTTCAACGGAAGGATAAGCAAAAGTATGTACCCAGATGTGACTGCCAAAGGCACTAACTTGAAAGACCTAGAAAGACAAAAGAGTGTCTCATACCACATTTTGTAAAATCTAGACAATGGAAGAGCTGACAACAACTGCTTTGTATACAACAACTTAGCAGCTAGGGCATTCCTGAAGAACATGGTAGATATGGAGCCTATGGTTCTTTCCCATCTGGAGAGGTTCAGCTTCCAAGTCCTCAGGGAGTGCTCCAGCCACCACCATGTTGAAGTTGCCAGACTGCAGCAAAAACAAACCCCGAGACCCAGAGAGAAAGAAAGCAAGAAAGGATTTGACTCTGCATCCGTCACAAAGGAGAAGAGTCCTAGGTGCTGGTCCTTGTTCCAAGAGTTGTTTGTATATCTTAGCTAATGATTATTCCATGTAAACAGTCCTCATATGAGGCATGAGAATTTCTGGGACTTTTCCAAAGTCCACTGAAGTCAATGGAAATCTAAGTTAACTGAAGTCAGTAGAAAGTTTTCCACAGATTTCAGTAGGCTTTGGATCACTTCGGGAATACTTCTTGGGTGGTAAGGGCTCCATGCCAACGCACTGGAGGCATGCACCGATTTCATACTAACACACACGTTGTTGTGGCTTATTGCTATATTGGAACCAGCCTTTGAAAAGTATCATAATATCCTGAGGCAAACTAGAGAGTCAATTATTCAAAATGTTGGTCTTGAATGTTTAAAGGCCCAGTCATGGGCTCCTTGGGCTAAGTTCCCACCGCCTGCAATAAGAACTTGCTCTGAGGAGGATGGGAGAGCCAAGCTCAGAGACTCACATTTGCAGGGATTTTGATGTGCTTGGCACTGCCAAGCTGCAGTTGAATGCAGAGATAGCCAACCTGAACTGAAATCTTGTAATGTGGGTAACAAACACAATTTAGCTGTATTAGCATAGCACTTCATATGGGCTAACCAGCCCTGCCAAGAGGCAGAGTTCACTAGCCCGAGGAGAGAACTGCACAAAGATAGACTATTTCCGACTCATTTAGAGGCAGCTTTGCAGAGCAGTACCTTGTGCCACGTAGACATTCTAGCTGTCCTCTTATCCCAAACAATGCACACCCTCCAATTCTGCAGCAGCTGTGGCAATTGTGCACTTAGAGTGCATCTCTCTGCCCTCCCCATGGAAGGGTCTGTCATGCAGTTTGACATTTCCATTATCTGAGGGCACGTACTGTGGCTCCCCTCTGACCATGCAAATCAGTCCCAGGTTGAAGTTTGGCGTACAAAATTTTAGAAAAGAGATTTTAATTACCTTTTTTTTTTTTTTTTTTGGGGGGGGGGGGACCCATCTAAACAAACCAAAAACTAAGATCAGTTGTCTTAGTGATTTCAGCAGTACAAAGCTTAGATGCCTAGACACAATGGCCAGATGGCCAGCACCAGCCAGCACAGTCTCACCATCAAGCCTTGACCATGGGCCTCATTCCTGCTGGCAGTTTGATGAGCTGCTGTTTCACATCCAAGGATTCCAGTTCAGATTCCTTTTTCTAAGTACACACCTTCCATTAAAATTGTTTTCCTGGCAACTAAGCAAGTCTAATTTGCTCATTGCAATTTAAACTTTCTTTAATAATTTGCACAGTGTTTCAGTTAACATACAAGCCACTATAGTATCCTGATTGTAATAGCACCTAACGCTCTAGTACAGGAATAAATTCAGATACACTACATGATTCTGTAATGCACTTTATGCATTATTTATACTTTGGTGTTTTGGTGAATATGGTGCTGGATGTGCCCATGTTTTTGACTTGGGATCTCCTCATGGCAAGTGTCAACATCTCAGTCCAGTAAAATGTGTAATTTGTGAGATAACTCAATGAGTACTGAGGTTGCTCAACTGAGAACCCCACAGTATTTTCTCCATAGAGGGAGATAAGATCTTTGCCCCACAGAGTTAAAGAGATAAATTAAACACTGGCAGACAGGCAGACCAGCCACATGCTGTATTTCTCAAGTGAGTTACCACATTGTGGGCATTCATATTGCCAGCTGGTGAGGTGCAAGAAAAAGGAGGAGCAGTGTTTGATTTGATGTGAACCACCTTGGTTCTACGAGCATCTGTACCCAGTAGGCAATGCAATGCAAAGTGTCCTCCTGCACAGCCCCCGCAGACAGCCTGGAGGCTGCTGGAATAATCCTGCTGCAGGACACAGGGAAGACATGCTTTCCCCCTTTTGCAGGTACCCTGCACCCACACTGCCAGCAGCTAAAGTAAACAGACCCATGGAGTAAAACAAGCACCTCCTTTTGCAGGCTGTCATGGGCTACCAAGGAGAAAACTGCAAGCACACAAAGCCCCTTGCAGCTTCTGTCTGTACATTTGATTTTGTGTCTGGTGAGGAAAAAATCATCCATTGCTATGGCAAGATACCAATGCAAAGGCAGTTCTTGACTGCTTTGGCTGAAAGTTATGTTTCAAAATCCTCTCAGCCAGTTGCATTTAGAAAAATAGCTTCTCAAAACAACAAAGAACTGTAGTCTGAACTCAGAGAGGGGATAAAGAATGGAGCTGTCACCATAACACAGATGCAGCTCTGTACTCAGGAGGGAACTGTGCACTAGTTTTTTGTGAAAAATCTGAATGTTTAGAACCATGAAAGCAAACAAGGGTTTCAACCATCATTTACAGCACTTGGAATTTTCATAATTTAAAACTTTCCAAGAGTCCTCAATGGGCAAGCATCCTGTGTGCTTGTTGCACTTTCAGATGCCCAATAGGCTGTAAAACTTCAAAGAAATTAATTTTGCTGCTTGCTAAAAAACCTTTTTAACATTATACACCTTCAAAAATGTTATGGTACCTGGTGCCAAGAGTCTGTATTTTTAAAATTCCCTACTTCAGTCTGAACCCATTAAACTCAGTAAGAGTTTTGACGTTGACTTAAAAGAGTGGAAGATCAAACAATTATCTGACAGACTATAACAAGACTCAGGAATAATTAGGGAGTTTTGAAGCCTATACATACAGGGGGTTTTTCTTTGCTTTAAATAAGAAATATATTCAGAAATGTATTTTGGAAATATTTATTTAAATTTAGAAGTGGGGAGGTTTAGCATAAAGGCAGATTTTTTTTACTCTAATGTTTGGTCTTTTTTCATGCATTTTGCACATTTTTCACATCTCTCTTTATCTAAATAAGACTAGGGGAAGCCAAGATAACAGTTAGGTTGGTTATAATGCAGTTTTTTTCACTGAACTGTGTGGGCTGCTGTAAGATTTTTGGTACATCTGCAGTTAAAGCCTGAGAGCAAATTGTTTCCAAAACTGATCTTATCAAAAGAAAGATGTGTGGATTCATACACAGATCCCAAGTCATTGATTTCTGCTGGGACACTTTGTCAAAACTCAGGGTTCATTAATAGAGAACCTGCAGCTACAGACCACAAAGCAACAGAAAAAATTGAGAATAGCAGCCGTAACCTGTCCTAAGCCATTACTCCAGAAAAGCCAATCTGTCATTAGATGCCACTGCTGATGTGCCACCCATACTCATCAGTCTCCTGGAGCAGAGGAGCAGCTGGCCCCAGTTGTGGATATGCCACAGCCTCCTGAGCAATCAGCTGCCTAAACAAGGTCTTCTGCAGCCCATGCAGATGTGGGGGCGTTTCTGTTTCTTGGGACCAATATGACCAGAATGTGTGGAAACAATAGAGACCATAGAGAGCAATTTGTGCTATTGAGAGAATTTAGTGTCTTTGCAGGGATACACACATGCACACTCTATTCTTAAAGCACGGGATGTCAGCACTTCTTTAAAAAGTCAGGAAACCCTTGGGTACTCGTTGAGCATCCCCAAATTCTTCATGTAAGCTAAAATTATTAGTATCCTCTTCTGGCAACACAGAGTGCCAGAGTTTTTCTAGAATATGCTGTTATTCCTATCAAATCTACATATTAAATATTACATATAATAAAAATATTACATATAATATTTTTTATATTGAATTTGTTTAGTATCTACATAACAGCACAAGCCCTTATTCTACCTCTGTGTGCAACCACAAACCTAGAAAAACTAGTAAGATAGTAGGAAAATGTTAGTTTGTGTTTCATGGTTTGTACAAGACAAACTGTCATCCCCTTATTGCAATCAGACAATCTGTTTCCTATTTTATAAATATTTTAAGGAGTCTGTCACCACAGTAACACAATGCTGTATAAGACTATAAACTCCTAGTCCTTAAAGTGAAACTAAAATATGAAATTGGTCAAGGTGTTGCATTTCTTGTGCTCACTCCTGAAAATGGTTCAGACACATCTTCATCAAGCACAGAGATGTAAAAAACTAGACATCAGTTTTCTAGTATTTGAAATAATAGAAAAGCTTGGCTTTTCACATGCCCTGGATGGCTGCACCCTGCAGATTCACTGTTTATTAATTAAGTAATAATATGGTTTGAAAGCTTCCCTTTTGTCTTTCTTTTCCAAGGATAAAGATAAATTTTGTTTAAATTTATTTTTTACCAAAATAAAAATGGTATTAACTGCATTGACTCCTGCATAGGAAGACTGACTTTCAATAAGGGAAAAAGTATCAATAAGGCCCAAGATTCTGAAGACAGAAATTAAAGGCTTTTTGTGTTTCCATTTGATTTCAACTCTCAGACCAATCCATTACCTGGCAAATCCAATATTTCCTTTTATATAAGGAAAGGGACCAACAAAAAGATGTGTCTTTCTGTTCCACAGAGATTTTGGGCAACCAGCAGAGAAACAGAAGACCAGGACTCGGACATTTCTTTCCCTCCCCAATGAATCAGTGCTACTGTCCAGCAGTGAGAACTTGGGCTGGATGCACACCATGGTGAGTCCTGTGGAGGAAAACAAGGGGATGGGACTCCCAGCTGCTGTGCAGGACTTGCATGCTGAATGGGTCCTTACTATGAGATTTTAGTTAAAAAGAAAATAAAGGGAGATACTTTCTTCAGGTGGCATCTACATTTCACAAAACTATGAAATTAATAGTTTAGTTTCAGCTCATTAAAAAACAGAGATTGCCTCAGATTCGCTTGGTTCCCTGCACAGATAATTGTAGATAAGTCTTGACTTTTTACTTTATTTTTCCTTATATTCAGTGTCATCCCAGGCAGTTCATTCAAAACTGTATAACCACTCATCTATAAAAACTGGAGTGTACAGTCTGTTGGCTGGGATTTAGAAAGCTATTCAGCTCAAAGCAAGAATGACCTATCTGTCATGTTGGAAGACCTACCACAAAGCTCTGGACCCCACTTACTGTGTTGGCTAAAACCCCATTGACCCTGCTGATTGTTCAGGCACTTGGTTCCCATATTGTGCCTGCAATGAGACCTAAGCTTTGGCGTCTACAGCGTGGAGCTGAATCCCACCCCTACAGACTGTCCTGAAGACATCAGTTCAGTTGCCTGGATTGTGGTCTTTGCGCTTCACACAAGATACTTCCAGAGGATCCCACATGGCCTCCAAAACATCTGTCCCAGCAGCCAGCCCTGTCTGTCCCAAGAGATCTAATGTCACCAAACATGAAATGCTCATCAAACACGAAATGCTCATCAAACACCTAAGCTCACACACCTGACTTGAGCCCCCCACGTTCTATAGACACAGCCTACATCAGTGAGGCACTCTCTTAGCTGGAGGAGATGTTTGAAGGGGGAAATAACCAGCCAGACTCCATAATCTAATTCGTTAACTGATACTGTCTCTGTTCTGTGGTCTTTGCTCAGAAAATGACTTCAAAACCACCCACTTTTTCACCTTCAAAATATTTTTTAAAATTAGTTTAACTGTAGTTTGATTTATTAAATTGTCCCCCAATGTTTTCAGCCAGTGTGCAGAAGGTGTCCATGCCCCAGCCGTGTGCCTCCCCAGCAGCACAGCACCACCACTACCCAGGCAGCCACACTCTCTTCTCTGGTGGGGAACTCACTCCCCGGGGTGGGAATGATAGGAAGGGGATTTCTCCCTCCTTATTCCATGTCTTCTTTGACTGAATTACAGACTTGTAAAGGCAATGGGATGAGAGAGCGAGGAATGAGCAAAAGCAGGAGGAACCCAACACACAGTGCAGGCACTGAAGGATCTTGTTTTAAGTCACAGGGTTTTGTTTCAACAGAGTTGTCAGTGGCCCTTTAAGTAACCCAATCTTTTCTAGCTGATGTTGAGATGGCTGCTTTAAAACAAAAGGCTTTCTCGGGTATAATCCTTACAGTTTAAAATAGATACAAGTTCAACGAGTTCTATATTTTATTTCTTTAATCCATTTCCTTATGACCAGGATTTATGAGAAAGCTTTAAACTTTTAAACTTGCAATTGATATAATTGCAAACATCACAGATGCTTGTCTGTTACACTAAAATAAGAACTGTTGCTCTGCAGCCATTGCTGGCACCACAAATAAGCCCTTACTGCAGTCTCAGAAACAAATAAAAATAAATTTTTATCAAGTCAGAATAATGCAGGATTTCTCATTAGGCCATTTACTTGTGGGAAGACATTTTTTAGAATTCTGTTACCGGGGACCTGAGTGACTTACATAAATTTGTTCAGCATGGTTTCCAAAGGTGTCATTATTTAAAGCCAATGACTCATAGATATAGATGTCCTCAGTAGATTATTCATTATTTCCCACTAAATTTACTTATAGGTCTAATTAAGTTTATGAAATAAACCCAAGGTGCACAGTGCTAGACTTGGGCTTAAATCAAACACACATCCATAGACTCCCACAATAACTTCAAAAATTCATCTAAATATGTGGTTTGGACCCTTTGAAGGAACACATTTGCTCTAACCCCTGGATTCAGAGAATAGACACACCAGTGGAACAATCTACAAAGGGAGGGTCAAAAGAATTCTCCACCCGAGACCCCTAAATAAAAATTGGATATTTCTTTGAAAAGATACATCCCAGCTAAACTCTCTGCAATGCTGGAGATTTGCTCATCCCTTTGTTATAGTCTGTTTTCTTTAATCAAGCCCTGAAGAGGCTGCTATTGCTGTATTCTTATGTTGTGTTCAAATTAAAAAAGATGACTCAAAAAAGATCAAAGTAGCTGAAGGAGAAGCAGTCACAGCATCTCATTTAGAACATCTTTTTTCCTCAAACAAAACCGATTCAGATCTCATATGCTAAATTGAGTTCCACACCATCAGGTGTTCCAGAAAGGTGTTTTTTTTCAGAATAACTCCATGGTATTTGAAGCTTCTTCCTCCTAGACATCAGTGAATCTCATCCTTTCCGTGGTCTTTAAACAAATTTTCCTTTAGAATGCTCCTTTGTAGTTTCTTCCCTCCTGACTGGTTTTTCCTTTTGAATACCAAAATAACCAAATTGCCAACACCCTTGCTGTATTTTACACAGAGCTGGCTGCTGGGAGGTGTTAGACATACAGAAGTTTTGAGTGCTCATTGCCTTTCAAAATAAGGCCAAACTTTGTGTTCTAGAAAAAGGCTGACATGAATTACCGTGTAAGATCCCAGAGAGCGTGCTGTCTGTCACTCCTTTCGTGATTGAATGAATAGGGTTAGCAGTAACACACTGATAGAGCAGATATGCTGTGGTTTCTTGACAACACAGGTATTTTCATCCGTAATTTAATGCCACTTGGAGCACTCGAATGGTGAGGAGAGGGTGATGGAGGGGGGCTGCTCAGCCTGGAGAAGAGGCAGCTGCTCAGACACCCAACAGCAGCCCCCAGCACCCACAGGGGGGCCAGCAAGGAGATGGAGCCACGTCCTTCACAGAGCAACGTGGCAGGAAAACAAGAGGTAGTAACCTCAAATTGAAAAGGGGGGAGGTTCAGTGGGGCTATAAAAAAAAAAAAAAAAAAAAATCATTATGAAGATAACAGCTCCTTGGACGTTTTCAAGACGTAACCAGATTAAAGCCCTAACAATTTGGTTTGAGTTTTTGTCATACCCTGCCTTGAGCAGGAGGGAGGATGAGAGGCCTCCCGAGGTCTCTTCCTGTCTGAGTGATTCTGTGATTTCTATCTTTTCAGAGGACACATTTCCACCTCGTCTGCACATATCAGTACAGTCTATGAGCTGCAGAGTTATCTACCTTTGTCTGAACTCACTGCAATGATTACCCCAGGGTAGAGAGGAAGGTTGTATTTTTGTACAGGCAACGTGAGGACAGAAGAAAGTTATATCCACATCTTCTACATTTACATTTTAGGTATGCACCACAGGTGCAATTTAAAATAAAGAGAGGGGCTTGTGATCTTTGAATAATTTTGACAAAGATAGGTGCCTCCAGAAGGTGATCAGAACATCTATTTTGGATTCATATAACTGTGATCAGCGTCCCGTCAGTCCCCAGGTTGTGAATGGCATTGACTTGGATGTGCATACAGATACAGACACAGCTCTTTGACTCCTTTCACACAACTAGTAGCTATATATGGATACTGTTATTTTGATCAGCTACTGGAACTGAGATGCAATATGTTCCTGTTGGCTGCTATATTTTCAGCTGTGTTGGAGAGATGTGAGTAATATGTTTATTTTGTATGTCAGTAATTTATAGTTTGCATTCCACGATACTTTCTGCGTGCTACTAGGTTTCCGTTTTTTATCCAAGATGCTTTGTACAGTGGCCAGTTGAGAATTTAACTTTAGGACAAAGATACTTTTTAAAATTAAAAAGAAAAAAAAAAAAACTTCACATGAACAAATAGCTTTAGAAAACAACTGGTATGTGCATACATTTGTTTAACCCCCTAATGTAAATACACACATTCTGAAATGTATTTTAGTCCTCTAAAGAGCTAAGAGCAGCTCTCAAGATCACATGACAAGCAAAACATTTGTTAATCAGAAAAATTACAGCCTATTCATACTTACTGTTTGATTATTTCCACTCTGACCTCAAAGATCCCATTGTTGATTGAACTAGTTATAGTAACTTCTGTTTATTTTTACAACTAGCTATTATGAGTGCAAACTATCCTTATCTCCAAATGATTGATAGGCACATTAAGAAGCTGTTCAACAGGTTGCTAGGTTTGAAGAAATGCTTAAATCATGATTAGTTATTCCTTATCAGCCAAGAATGGGAACTAAGCTCTGATAAATACATGGTGACGAAAATTAGATTTTCAACATCAAGTGCTCTCTCACTGCTTTCTGTTTGCTATTGTTAAGAAGGGGTGCCACAGCTTCCTTTCAGTTTTATTTAAGGAGCATTTGGGCTTTCTTAGCAAACGGAGTTGTCATGTTAGTGTGCTTAGGAGAGCTAAAAATCTTGTTCATTGATAACTTGCATCAGGGTAGATTTAGAAAGTGGAGAACTGTGAGTTATACTAAAGCATATTCTTATTTTCATCTATCAAAAATCTTGAAATTACTCTAAATGGGTGAATATTTTTAAGTGTGTAAATGCCAGGTTCAAATTCTCATGTGGGATTTGGGGATTTGTAGCCTTGTTTGTGCTATTGAGAAGAGGCCAGCTGTGCAACCTAAGGACCTTAAAAAAAAAAAAAGGAAAGGCAGGTGTTGGAGGTATAGCTTCCTATAGTTTTACCAACATCAGGAGGTCTCCTGTATCAATAGTCTGAAGAAAACTCACATGCTTTGAGTACCTTAGAAATGTCACAATGTTATTCTTCACCCCTTATAACTCCAGGTAATGGGCAGTGTGATCTGGTATGATTTGTTAAGTCAGTATATGGGAAGAAGTACAACTTACCCAGAAAATAAAAAAGAACTGAGCTCATAAGTTTTTGGTTTTGGAAAAGGGCTCTGGAAAATTCCAAATCAGCTCTCTCAAAGCGGGTTGGGTTAATGTATTTGTCAAAGTGTGCACTACTCAGTTTCTACTCCTTGAGCTGTATTTGCAAATAAAGTCACAAAACATAATCTGACAACCAAGTTGCAGGAGACTTTCTGCTGCAAGGTTTGCCAAAGCAGACTATTTCCTTCTCCAGTAGTAAACCACAACTACTCCAAACAAACCTTTGTCACAACTAAAGGGCAGATGAGAGCAGAGACAGAGAACTAAAGTGAAAATACCAATCTGAAAGCTAAAATTTTTCTGCTTTTTCTATCAACATCCTACAAAGAGTGAAAGGGCTGAGCTTCCACTCCAGTTTACACTCAGAGTACCTGAAAGGGAGAAGGAAAAGATGGTTTTCAGGTGGTTTGGAAGGTATGAGATGCTCACAGAACCTGTGAGTGATGTGTTTGACCCCAGGTGGTGATGGCCTCAGGCAGGAGTGTGTGAAGCAGCTTGGCAGTAAAGGCCTTGCAGGATGTACACACGCCATCCATGGTTTACCTGCAGTGCTCTGGGCATACAGAGAAGGTAAGACCAAGAACACCTGACTTGCTGAGAAAGGACACAGCAGCAAATCCTTCCATACCCAGCACCTCACATTTAAAACACTTGCTCAAGATCGAAGAGGCTGCTTCCATCCCTTTGTGAGACAGAGGAAGAGGAAGGAGAATACAGCTCTTGCACCTTCTCCTTGGCATTGCTGCCATCAGCCAGGGATACCCATGGTATGCAGATGGGCTTTCTGATCCTTCCCTCAGAAATGGCCCCATGTTGAACAGAATAAATAAATATTCCTTAATCCAGAGACAGAAAGACAAACAAACACAAAACACAGAGCTATGGCAAGCAAGGGCTGCCAAGCAGGAGAGAGAGGTGGATGCCCCAAAATTTCCTGTATCAGCAAATCTGCCATAAAAGAGCACTGACAAACTCATCAGAGGCTATGACCACCTCCAGTTATCACAGAACCATAGTTTCCAGGTTTCCCAGATTTTCCTATGGAGACATAGAGTATCAGAATGCTGGAAGTTCTTCTGTGTGTCAGGCACCGTTCACTACATCACGACAGAGATGCTGCACCACACTTACAGTGATATTAGAGATGTCTCTGTGTGTGGCTGGCCTGTGAGGTTTATACAATGCAGCTATTTTGGTAGTCAGCCTCTATCTCTGAGCTTCCAGCCCAAATGGCTGGGTCTCCATACACAGCAAGATGCCACTCTGCCATTTAACAGTAAAGAAAAACCAAATGATGTTAACAAATTTCCAAATTATAATCTCCTCACTGTTTTGTGTTTATCTTATGCTTCTCCTTGTTTACAAATGCCAAGCATATGTGGGACTGCAAGATCAAGGCAATGCTGGATTCTCCACTGTGTCCTTAGTTTGCAATTGCTTACAGCATTAGCACAAATTAAAGCTGTCTGTCACACAGTCTCTGCACTTTTTATCCCTTGATGTAACAGAAGAAACATATTTGACCCCTGGATTGTAAAAGCTTTTTCTACACTGTTGGTCTGCCCACCTTAGAGATGTGCTGCCTTAAAGAAAGGAAACTTCATAGAGAAATCACAGATGCAAAATCTGCCTTAAGGAAATAAGTGGGTGGCAGCATATAATTAATAGAATAAACCCTCCAGAAAATACTTGCTACAAACAGAATCAGTCTTGCAGGAGACAGCTGTGACAAAATCCAAACCGTAATCTAATTTTTGTGGTATGCACATTTGAAAATAAATAAACAAAAGCAGTTTTTAGAATACCTCTCCCATTCAAGTCAGACTAGAACCTGACACAGCTGTGGAACAAAGAGGCTGCAAATTGCTTGAGTTTGGTATGACAGGTCTACCTGAAAGTCACAGCTCTTCTTGGCTGTACTAGCTAAAGGAGTATGTGGATTGTTAGGGTTAGGCTGCCTTGGATGTGGTATGTGACCTGGGCTGTTTCATGGTGTTTGGTGTCAGTCAGCTGGGAGACT
Organism: Melospiza georgiana; assembly: GCF_028018845.1. Lineage (NCBI taxonomy): Eukaryota > Metazoa > Chordata > Aves > Passeriformes > Passerellidae > Melospiza > Melospiza georgiana. The sequence goes on from NC_080431.1 coordinate 42,487,811, forward strand.
TCAGCGCCTCCTTCAACTCCCATGCACGCCCCAAAGGAGGTGAGGAGCCATCAAGGGAATATGAAGTGTAAGAAGATGGAATGAAGGACCTAGTGAAGAGGTGGGCTGGGGGAAAGGAAAACACTGAACTGGGAACAATAACACTGCACCAAGGGAATGAGACAGCAGCTGACCCTCAGAAAACATCAGACATTTGGCAGGTCCCTGAGAGGTGTGGATGTGAGCAGGCCCTCTGAGCTCCTAGATCTGGGTATATGTCATGATTCCAGAAAGGGGTAAAACAGGGATGCACACTGGTTTCTGGCTGCTTGGGCAGCCCCAGCAACGCCACAGCAGAGCTCAGTGTGAGACATCACAGCCCAAGACAGCCCAAGCAGGCAGAGTGGAGTGTTGAGACTCCAGTGACCTTACTAATGCTCCATCCCTGGAAGTGTTCAAGGCCAGGCTGGAAGGTGCCCTGAGCACCCTGCTCTTGGGAAGGTGCCCTTGCCCATGCCAGGGGGGTGGTTGGAACTAGATGACTTTTCATACCCTTTCCAACTCCAACCATTCAATCATTTTATGATCTGGCCTCCAGCTGGAGTGCAGGACAGTACAAGTCCCACAGAGCACTGTCCTTTTGGCATCTCTGGACTTCACACACCCTGTTCTTTGCCTCCTGTCTTCTTCTCCCACCCATCTAGAGCCCTTTAGAGTACATGTAGGCACTAGAGTACACTTTAGAGTAAATGTAGGCACTTCCCGGCTGAGGTAAGATTGCATGTAATCTGTCAAAATGTAACAATATAGCCCAAAATTTTACAGGTATCTGTCTATCTCCTGAAGGGTTTTCTTTTTGTTTCCATGCTATTTCTGAAATAATTTTTGGCATTTTGGCCTGAAAAGCAATTCTTGGGCTTTTCTGTTAAACAGCCCTGGGTTTCTGTGTTTTCTGGTCAGATCTCAGAAGTCCAACAATAATGGCAGATCTAGTTCTGTGTCTTTTCCTACCCCTATGAAAATCTACACAAACTCAGGAAGCTGAAAAATTTTAAAATTTGAGGTCTGCACCTGCTCAGCATTCATCTGAACAGGTGTTTTAACCAGCTCAGGCTAAATTGCTTCAGCATCACTGAACTCTACATTTCTCACAAGTTCCTACATGTGACCTCACTGCACAAACATGGTCCCAGGCAGGGCATGCAAGTCTGGGCAGGTATCTCTCTCTAAATCTCCCAAGCAGGACTCTGGTCTCACTGTGCATGAGGAACCAAGGTCTGCTCACACTGTGGTCAGCACTATGTTCAAGGCACCTGGCATCAAACCTTTAGTGACTACAGGATCCCTTACAGGCCAGAGGGGGAAGCATTGACCCCTGTGGAAGCAAGCCCTGAGTGCCCCCACCAAGCAGCTGGGCTGAAGCAAAGCAGCCCTTGCTCATGGCTTAGTGGCTGCTGGCAGTGGTTGGGAGTGGGAAGGGATTGTGCTCAAGAACCAAGAGCAAGAAGCAAGGCAGCGGGAGGAGGAAGCAGAGATGTGGTTTGAAGGGTGAGACATCAAAGTCAGACCAGGGGATCAGAGTTGGATCCACTGGGAGGATAAGTTTTGAGAGTTTGTCCCAAAGCAGGGAACAGAAACCTATGCTGGCTGGGTGTGGAGATGGGAGTGATGACTGAGTATGGAAAATTGGACTGAGACCTGGGCCTGAAGAGCCAGATAGCTGAGAAACAGTGGCTGCATCTGTACTTACTTGCTCTGCAGCATGTCTTGGGGCCCTCATTTCCTGGTCATCCGAATGGTTCGGCCTGTTGAGACACGCTGCAGCTCCCATCCAGCGCACATGTCCAGGTTTCCATCTCAACACAGAGCTGGGGCATGACTAACCACACATCCAGACATGGGAATTGGGAAGCACTCTTGGGTCCAACGGTGTAAACACAGACAGCAAGTCCAGATAAGAAGCCTGAGAAAGAGGAAGACAACAACTTCATGACCATGGTTTACTAATGGAAATAAGCATTTTGGGCATGAGGAAAGACTGGTCAGGATACAAAAAGACAAGAGGGAGTGTTGGAACTGGAGGACTCTTCAGATGAAACCTTGGGAATGGGAGGCAGGGCTGGGGAAGCACAGGAATGGAGTGGACATGGTGTAGTGGCATGAAAAAAACAAGTGGACTTGGCCTGACAAAGCCAAGAGGCTACAGTAGTGTGACCAGGCTGGCTTGTAGCAAGTCCTCACAGTGGGCTGGCACCATCTCTGCAGGGAATGAGACACCAGGAGAGAGGTTGGATGCAACAGGTGCCTACTTCAGACACTATCCACTGCCCATTTTATCCTGTTACTTAGCTCTTGCCTGACTTGTGACACACATTCGGACTATGATGCACCCTGTCCAGCAAAAAGATACTTGACATGCTCTGTCTGATTGTGGCACTTGCAAGTAGAACGTTTTTGCTAAATAAAAATGAATTCTTTGTCACCTATCAAAAACGCAGGTCAAGCCTTTACAGATTTCTCTGTTTGCCTAAAGCCAGTCTCTGGTCTTAGATTGCTTTTGTGTGACTCACATTATGCTTTAAAACACTCATCTTTATTGTAACACTTAGGGGCTCTTTCTCCTGACCACTTAAATGAAAATCCCACTAGTCGTAAGAGCTTCTTTTAACACTGATGATAGAAACTGAAAATGGACCTTCCCAGAAACATGCTGAAAGTTGCATCTCCTTTTTTGGGGATTACATCCTTATAGATGTCAGCCACACAGCGTATTTTGTTGCAAACAGGCTTTTTAATAAAACTCCAACATAAATAACCCACCTCTGGACATAATTCTGTGGCTTTTGTTTTTTTTAAGGTGCTCAAAAGAGTCTATTTGATTCACAAATCTTGCTCAGGATTGCATTCAGTTTGCAACTCATATTTGTAACTGAAAAAAAAATGTTTCCCAGCAAGATGCTTGCCAGGCCTCTTTTAGCAATGGCAATAAGTAGTTTATGATCAGTTTCAACTGGCAAAAATTCCAGCAAAGCTTTTTTACACCTCATGGCCTGGGACCAAGTCTTCCTTCCCTATGTGAGTGCTGTGACATTTCATTTCTATAAGTACCCATGACATATGATCCACTGTATTGCTATTTGGCTGGTCTCCAACCAGTTAGGCCAGTTTTTCTGTGGCTTATAGCTGTGGTGGAACAATTTAATCCCAGGTTTTCCTTATGTGAGGGGATTGGGGTACTGGTGTGGCGGGAGAAAGCAGGGGGAATGCAATGAGCCTGCTGTGGTGAGGAATAAGTTAAGTTCACTCTCTTGCAATCTTGGAGGAGGAATGATCTTCCTGGTAGCAACATGGTGAGATGACCTCAGCTGGGGTGGACATCCAGCCATGCCACCAGCCAGAGTGACCACAGCTCCAACGGGGAGGAGAAAGGAAGGAAGAAAAGACAGGCCATGAATGGTCATGATAACCTGGTACTAGGATTGGGAGATAACAAGGGAAGATGAGGGAAAGAGGATGATTCAGGGCAAAGGAGATGAGGTGATGGTTTTTGGGTCACTAAAGAGGAGGTGACGAGACTGAATAAAGACATCTTGAGAGACTGAAGACTCAGGAGAGCTGCAGTTCTCAGTCACTTCAGTGCTGAAATGTGGATGGCTTGGAGTCTAGTCTTCAGCTAGGGAAACAGGCTTTCATCTCCAGATTGCTGAATTTTTGTGGGATCTCAGTACAGCAGTCCTGATGTGCTGAGTCACCGAGACCACCCTTGGGGGGCTCGGAGGTCCTGGAATGTTGCCAGAAGTGTCTGGTGGCTGGACTTTGATCCTGCACAGGAGACGACACCTGTATGAGGATGGGAGGATTTCACTGGGATAAATGGTGAAGGGATAGGTTAATTAGAGTGTGAAACACAGGGTTTAGAATTTCTGTACAGGGGGGTCTAGAGAAGTAAGATGGAGGAATTGGGGCGTGTCCTGTCCTTCTTCTTCTTCTTCTTGGCCTCCATCCTCTGTGGTGGTGGTGGCACTTTGGGATTGGTCCTTACTAAAAGTGCACTGGACAATAAGGGTGAAAGGTATTGGGGAAAATAGGTAAATATTGTATACGTAGTTTTGGGTATAAAGATAAGTGACCGCCCCGGGGGCTCTCAGTGTGCTCATGGCTGGCTTGCTGTGCAGACCTCTGTCAGGCCGAGAGAAAATCTTGTAGACAAAAAACTAATAAACACTGAAGACCGAGAAAAAACCTGAAGACTCTTTTCGTCCTTTGGAGCGCGGGCTGCCCAAGGCCACCCCGAGCCTTTCCAGGTCATAAAAAACAGCCGAGACAGCGACAATTTTTCTTTTGGATTGGGTTGGGTTTGTTTTGTTGTCATTTTCCTTTGTTGTTGTAGTTTGTTTATCTTTTATTTCAAAGATTGCAACCTTATCTGCAAGTTTAATCACGCTGTTGGAAGAGGTCTGAGCCAGCCCTGTCATAGGGCTGTCTGTAGACAATTTTGCATTTAAAATAAGACTTCTAGATTGTATATGTCTACTTTACTTCTATGTACCATAGCAATCCCTGGCTTAGAAATTGACACAAATCCAGTCTTCCTTTTCAAGGAGTTCCTTACCCTTCCTTGTCTGCCATGACTAGGCTACCAGAGATGCCATGCTAGTGACACCTCAACAGGAGGATAATGTAAAATATCCTGTGGACCTCTCAGTCCTTGGAAAAGTAGTCCTGTAATAAGCCTTTGATGCAAAAGCTGGCTACCACCATCATTACTCCTAGTAAGCAAAAGGACCACAGTTCTTAAACTGATCATAGAGATACCTTTCGAAGTATTATCAAGCTTGCCATCTTGCCAGTTGTTCAGGATTAGGCACCTAGAGACCACTGGAATCTCAATTTAAAATCAGTATCTAGGAAACTATTTGCAAATAGTTACAAGGGCCAGTATTTGTTTCAGAATGCACACCCACAGGTTCTGCTCTCAACTGGCCTCAGCCAAGGTAGCTCATAATGCTTCTATTTCCTCAGACAGGACATCACAGAAGTTACCTCACTAACTTTGAAATGTACAGATTAACAGTTTTACAGAGGATCCCACCTGTGTACTGTTAAAATGCTGTTACTGTGTTCTCTTAAAACAATAGACATCTCAATCTAATGCAAATATTAGTAAAACTATTTTGGTCATTTACAAGCACAGCTGCAGGCAAGAACATTCCCACAAGTGCGTGCTAGGGTGCAATGCAAGCAGAGTGGAATGCCAAAGGTCTGTGTGGCAAATGCTCATTTAAAAGGGACATTAAAAGCACCTGTTGGGGGTGAACAGAAGAATTACAGAAAATACTGGAAGGGAAGGTAAGCCCCAGGCAGACCTGTCTCTAGGGGAAGAGTTTCAAAGTATGAAAAGAGAAGGCTGAAAATGAGAAAGAACCAAGGCAGTAAAAGAGGTGACCAACTTGGCAGCACCACCAAGAATGAAAGGAAGGAGTCACCTGTGCCTGTGAGATGACAAGATGTTGAAACGCTCTGGCTCAAGTGAAGCCAGCCAGCAGCAGATTTAGGAGGAAGGACCAAGGTTTGAAAAACACATGGGTGTTCCTGGACAAGGGTGGCTTTATCACAGCATCTTTCACTACCATTTTGATTGCTGAATCTGCCCCTCCTTTAAGGTATCCTAATTTCAAGTTTTTTCAGTAAAGGGGCAGTGTCACTGCTTGGCAAGGCTCCTAAAGCAAGCCCTAGAATCCCTAACATCCTCCAAGGTACGCGTCCTGTCAAAGCCAGGCAGGTTGGGAACTAGTCAGTGGATAGCTACCACTACAACCACACTCAGATATTAGAAATATGCTCTCATTCCTAAAGGAGCCAGGTTGAGTTTTCTTCACCTCTCATCTGTCCAATAGTTCATGGATTCCCAAGGTCAGGAACAATAAAATATTAACATCTAATCTGTCATCCCACCAATGAAAACTATAATCTGGCTCATGACTTCACGTGAGTATCAGGTTGTTAACTAAAGAAAGGAATCAAATCTTCCTCTAATAAATACTCCAGACTGTGACAGGTAAAATTCAGGTCATACCTCTCCTTTGAAGTTTTAATGGCCACTCCAATTTTATGATAAAGCCACTTACCTTATGTTTGTAGTAATTTTGCAAAGCCTGAAGCGGCTCTAGTCATCTTTGGTGCACAGTTCCCAAGGACATAGCTCTCATAAAACTGCAAGCTTCAAAGGGATTAGACCTCTTCTTTTCTCTCCTCTCTGTCTCTGTCTCCCTTTTTTAAAGGAACATTTCTGAATATTTCCTCCCCTTTTGTCTACACAGTGCCCTGCAGAGCCTCTCCATTGAACCCTGCAACTAGACTTCTTCCTCAAGCTCTGTCACCCACCAAACCAAACCAAACTAACATATAAAATAAAATAAAATAAAATAAAATAAAATAAAATAAAATAAAATAAAATAAAATAAAATAAAATAATAATAAACTGCTTTTTCCTCTTTTCATTATAGTGAGGCAATTTTCTGGGTAATTTCTGCTTTTTGTCTTTATTCTATTGTAAATGCAGAGCAATTTGAAGCAAATCAATAGAGCCTGTGTATTTGCATATTTCTCAGGCTCTAAGAAGGACCACATGCAGCAGAACTGCTCCCCTGAATGCCATGGGGTTTTGTTTGTTTGCTTCCCTCCTTTTAAAGTCGAGGGAAGCCAAGCTGAATCTGCCAAAGCTTGAATCCAAAGCTAATGCCCATCGTGGTACATGAAGCAGCTCTGGGGAGCGTTTCCAGGCGCTGGAAGGCAATTGTCTGTGCTGCTTAATTGTTAGCGCAGTGCCTGGCACTGCAGAGCCAGGGCCAACTTTCCCAAACAATTCCCAAGCTCAGGCCAACAGCTGGCATGGGCTGGGGCCACTCTCAACAGACAGCTTGTGTGCAGAGCAAGGAGAGAGGAGGTCGGGAATGTGGATGCACTGCTTCCATCTCCCCTGGCCTCAGCGCCAGGGAACGGTCCCAGCCGTGTTTGATTTACGAGCACAGACACAGCTCTGGTTGCTCAAACAAGGCTTGTACAACTGTGCTGTTGCAAGGAGAAAGCTGCTTACCCACCTTGCCGGCATAAACACACACATTTGCTTGTAGACCGACTGTATGCTTTGCCTTGGCTGTAAGACGGATTTGTTTCCACTAATTGCTGAGTGTGGTTTTTTTCAGATGTTCAGGCTTAAATGCAAGGATGAGACACTCAGGGAAAATGAATCCCAAAAATATCTGCTCGTTTTGCCAAATCTCCCTGGCATTAAGGATTAGAGGTCTGAGATGGAGCAGATAGAAACTTTCTGCACTTACATGGAGTGCTGGAAAACAATTCAAATCAGAATGTCTGTCAGCCACGGGCCAAACCATCCCCAGCCATAGTTGTTCAAATAGCATACAGTTCAAAGTAATCTGGTTTTATCTGCAAATGTGGCAGTCCCAGATGTTTCTCCAGGCATGGTAAGGTGCACCAACCACACACCTTATGGCAGCAGCGGCTGGTGGTATTTGCATGGGAAGAATACTTGCTTGGAAACAAGTTGAAAATTGATCAGGTGGTCATCTTCTTTTGAGTCACCAGACCCCAGATAAAACCCTGTTCCCCACTTTGGGGACAAAGGGAACAACAGGCAGAGGAAACAGCAGAAGTTGTCTCTAAGGGACCATCGCAAAACAGCAATCCCAGACACAAGCAAATGAAGGATCATCTACCACCCCACTATATGCAAGCTACACAACATAAATATACAAAATAATCTCCTGAAGATGATAAAACAGGAATATGTGGGTTCCCTGAGACTAATTTGTCTGCAGATGGTACATGTCAGAAATAGCTGGCATTCAGAGCTGTCTTTTCAGGGCACGCTTCTTTAAGGTTACTGAAAAGTTCCTTTATTCAAGAAATTAGCTTAAATGTCCTAAGGCACAGAATGTACTCTGAAAATACTCACATTTCATTTGATTGCTGTTGTTAATGTTTCAGAAATGAAGTAAGTTTTCCCCCGGGGACATTGAGCCTGGCTTACCCACTTGTCTGAGCTTCTTCAAAGGAGGAATGACTCTTAGTTCTGGCCTGATAACAGCACAGGAGAAAAACCAAACACAGTATTAGGAAAACAGCGATTTATTAATTTTTTGGGGTGGAGGGGAAGGAAACCACAGGTAAATTTAGCAATAGTGTATAAATATTTGTATAAGAAAACTGTTATTTCATTACTTACGTGAGAACACAGAGAACAGAAAAAACAAGCCAAACCAATTTCAACTTCAAGTGTATCTGAACATGTTTCTATTGCTTTTTCTTACCCACACTTTATGAATTTGAATGTTCATTCAAGGGATTCATCACAGATGGGCTAAGGGGAAAGGTTTGGACCATGTAAGGCTCTTACTGACTGATAATAGGCAGAAGAGGAAATGGTGTTGATCAGGCAAGAATTCTTGCCATCTTCCACAGCAGAAATCTCACTGTATTCAAATGAAATTGGAAGATAAATATCTTTTAAAGGATCAAATCTGTATCCGGCCCCAGGAGACACAGCAGATTAAAAGACTGGCAACCAGAAATTTGTTGTGAAAACTCCCCAAGAGCAATACACTAAGACTTTAGATCTTCTTTTTCTGTCATACTTAAATACAGCCGATTTTTCAAATGGAACCTATTTCAGCATATTATTTCAATCAGTGATGGTGGTTGCCCAGTAGAGCCCAAAGTGTGCAAGGTGCCCAGAGTCACCTACAAGGTGGTGTCAGTGGTGCCAGCTCTGCACCAACACCACCAAGGAAGAAGGCTGCTCCCACAGACCCAGACCTCGGAGCCGTCGCTGGTGCCAACGCAGCCTGCAGAAACAGATTTCTCAAGCCTGCTCCAGTCATGTGAGTTACTGAAGCTGCACATTTCTTCTCACAGAAGCAAAACATCTGATCCACCTAAAAGGGATTTAGTTTAGCACCTATGGTGGGGTGTAATGTAAGCACACAATCCAGAAAATGTTCATACTGCTAATGTTTGACCCTACAGCTTAAATACTGATAAATGTATGCGTTTAGAATTCCTTATGGGGTCCTAGAGCTGTGCTTTTGTAGATTTGTAGCAGAGCCTCAGGCTTCATGCTGTTAAGGACTCAATGTTCATCCCCATTCAGGATCCAGAACACCTTTCAGCAAGGTGTTGCCCTGCCAAAATCCTCTTGGGATCTTAATGTCAAAGGCACACTTCTGGCTCGCTTTCTACATGTCCACAGCATGAAGTTTCTTACAAGCTGCTGCTGTTTTTGTTTGCTAATCCACTAGCTTGAAGCAATTTGGTGATGGTTCCCTTCTCTGATGGAGTAAGGTGTGTAGCAGAACAGTGCTCCAGTGGCTGGAGATGCAGTACTGGCTCCTCCTGGCCCTGAAAAAGCCAAAAGCACATGTCCACAACTTCCCAGGATATCCAGCAGGCCATGGACTATTCAGGGACACAGTGAGAGCTCACTGCATTTGCATTCATCCTCCTCAAGCAGCCAGGAGAATTCATGGGACAGGAAAACGAGAATTATGAGTCTGCATCCTCTCAGCGTGGGTACTGACCTGGGAGACTGGGACTCTGGTCCCTCTGAGGGGTCTATGTCCTTTTTTCGGTCTAGTGATCCACCCCAATGAGTTGGAAATAATGACAAACCACAATAACAATAGCCAGCTAAACAAAACAAGTAAAAAGAGAAACAACAACTGGGGAGAGAAGCTGGGAAGAGAAATGGCCTTTGGGGATATTATTTTGAAGAGACTTGAGACTTTGATTTCCCAGGCAGAGGAGATGGCAAATCAGCCAGTGTGACTCCTTGTTTCTTGAGAAAGAGACAAACCACATTTTTCAAAATCTTCCTGTAGCCAAAGCTGTTGAACTGACTCTGCTACAGTAAAAAAGAGTGAAATGGGAAAATGGGGAGGTCAGTACAAAAACAAAGGTTGGATATCCCATGACTCCACTCTGAAGCCTTTCTAAGGTGCTGCCTCAAAAGTAGAGAATCTCCTTTGGCACCACATATCTTTGCTTGATCCCATGGGAAGGAGAAGGCTCTAATCAGGTTCCTGAGCCCTGTGTGGGATAAAGATCACACTAAGTGTAAAAGTCCTGTGTATTGGCACAAGCACCGCACATACAGGAGAAAGCTTCCCCTGTTACACAGCACTGGGAGGCTGGCAGAACACAAACAAGGCGCATTGTTATTGTTTATGCCATGAACTCAAACCTGAGGCAGGTGAGAAGGGTGCTCTAGCCAGCACCAGTGCAGTACTGGGCCACAGGCAGGCAGAGCAGGGCTGGGGCAGCACTGGCCCAAGCCCATCACCACAGCTGCCCAGCTGGGTGGGAAGGAACAACAGCAGGAGCTGGAGCTATAGGAGCAATTGGAAATAGGAATCAAGCCTGAGACTGATGGGCAGCAGAAACAGAATAAGGCGGAGACTGAGAAGGAAAAGTGGAGAAAGGAAGCCCACTTTAACTAGACGTCCTTGAGACCTCACTTCAGAATGCTGTCTACTGACACCCAAACAGGTCCTCCTGCAGAAATAACTCACATTTCTAACCTGCCTGGCTGAAGTTACTTTCTTTTTCAGTGTGAATTCACTTTGTCTCGTAATATAACCACCCTCCCCTCTCCCCATATCTCCCTCCCTTCCCCCCCTCCACCCCTCATTTAGGAGACTCCAAAATAAAGAAATTGTCTACTCCTTGGAAACAGAAATTCATAATTTTGTTTCTTTCTCAATGCAGTACACATAACAGGGAACACAGAGTTTTAAATTTCCCCAGCTGCTTGGATATTTGGAGTGGACATGGAGCACCCATTTTGTCCTCAGCTAACCTGTGGAGCTTGCTGCTGTGACAGGTCACCAAGAGCAAATACTTTCCAGGATTCAGAACTGAAATGAATGTGCAAATGAGCATGCCCACACAAACCCCAATATATATTTATATTCATATTTATATATAAACAGCAACTACTTTTAGCAAGGACAATAACAACATCAAAGGAATCTGGTGAACAAAGGTGCTCTCCATTTGCCACGGACTGGCCTTTGTTGTAGACAGACTGGGCTCTGCCTGGTCTCCATGGGTATTCCAGTGGCCTGAGTGTGCTCAAATCCCAAATCCCAAACAAGCAGCATTGGTGAGGGTGCTGGATACATTGTAGATGACAACAACAACCTTATGGATAGCAGTGCAGGAGAAGAGGAATAAGTAAACACAAGCAAAGTACGCCAGTCGCTTTATTAAAAGCATATCCATTGGGCTGCTTCTGCTACTTACAGTGGCCAATAAATTCCCTCTGTCCTAACACACTCAAAGTGCCAGGATACATTATTCAGTACATGAGTAATCAACCACATTCTTTTGGCTAATAGCAAGTTGTTGAGCTGGACTCTTCATGAAGGTCAATAGCAACACCACTATGGTAGCTGCAGAGCGTGACAGAGCCTCATTACCCACCGGATTAAAACAAGGATCTGTGCAAGGATCCTGGGTGATGAAGGTAACGAGGTTCCTAAGTGGGCAGAGGACCTTCTGATCAGGCTGTCAGGTCACATTGAAAACCATGGGAAGAGACTCAGCACCCAGTGAGGTGGAGGACGAGTTGTTCATGTGGCCGCCAGAAAAACCAGTAGGCCCACTGGATTTTCTCTCTTTGGATGGAATGATAATTCGGGTTCCGAAGGGTAATTGGAGAGTTGAACTCAAGGGTAGCCTCAGTACCTTGGGGGACTCTGTGCCAACTGCTGCAAAGGAACTGAGCAGGGGCTATGGTAACAGTGCTTTTCTTTCCTTGCAGGTTTTCAGACCAGGCAGCTGTTGAACTCCTTTATTAATACTGTGCTTGGCAGCTGTAGTGCTTGCCAGAAAAGAAAGCCCCTCTGCTTTAGGTTTTGTAACATTCTTGTTCATGGGTCTGTTCTCTCTCTCTCTGTTTGCATCAGGTTAAATGCTGCTGAAGTAGACAGGCCTAATTATGGCCTTTCATTCAAGATTAATATGAAGCCATTAGGCTGGTTTATGCAACCAGGTAGCTGAGCAATAGAAACATCTAAAAGAAGTATGAGGCAATGTTGGAGGCTGAAACCATGCAATCAGTGGGCTTTCATTGTGAAAAGGCTTGGAAAACAGAGGAGTGAGTGCTGCCATCATCCACTGACTTGAGACAAAACTCAGCAAAGAGGAGACAGGGGCCACCAAACCCACCAGCAGTCCAGCTCAGACCAGGGGCTGAGCTAAACAGAGGAGCTTGCCAATCCCAATGCCCACATCGCCGCTGGTACTCAGCAAAATAAGCTCTAGAAGCTCTTTCCCAGTGACATGGACAACTGCCCAATTCATTTCCAGCTTCTTCTCCAAGCAGAAATGCCTGAAAGAAACTTGGGTGTTTTTCTAATGGCTGGACCAGGAAAGGGTAATGGCACAGCAACGCTTCTGGGAGCTCTCTCTCCCTATGCTCCAAAACATTGTTCTGCGGACTTTTGTAGTTGTGCAGTTAGGTGAGATGCAGGGAGAATTTCTTAGCAGTTAACTGGGTCTTCACTAAGTTGGTTAATGCCATCCTAACTATTTTGTAAAAGGAGAGATTAGATGACATGTGGAAGACAATAATTAAGAGAGAAAAATCAATTGAAGAAAAATCAAAGTTTGATTGTAAGGAAAGAGCATAGAATTTCAAGAAAGGATTTAGGAATCAGAGCTTATGAGATAATAATGGTATTTTGAATAAAGGATTGGTTTGAATATTAACATTTGCTAGAAACCTATATTTAAACTTACTCTTTCATTGGTTTTAAGATAAATTGATTTTTAAAAGCCCAGCATGCCTTTTCCCTTGAAGCCTGGAGGAAACAAGAGAGATGTACCCCCAGAGATGAACAAACACAATCACTTGAATTTTTCATGTGAACTGTACTTCCACTTCCAAGGGAGAAACACTGAAAACAAGACACTGATATGGCAGGCGTAGTGCTAATACTGCATAGTGCTGTGGGACCTTCCTGCCCTTTCTAGGGCATGAAAGGACCTTTTGGAGAGAAATTTCTTTTGGGCAACACTGTCAATGAGTGTGAATAGATTTTAACCATTTTGAAAACATGAAGGAATGTGTATACTTCTATACACCCAACAGGTGCCTTTCACTTCCAATCATGCTACTGTGGATGCTCAACTACAACCCTTTTCAGGCAACCAGTCACTTCCTTTTAAGCTCAGATAGCAGAAAAGCACCGACCCTTATCCCTTCCCATGTATAACTTCCATCAGGGCAGGCTGCAGAAGTGCCAGGTACTTTCCAAAGAGGCAGTCCCTATGTAGAATAGACATTCTTCATTTAATACTATCATGATTTCCAGCTTCTACTGCAAAACACAGAACTTTCGTGGTCAGGAGCTAGAGAAAGCACATGCACGCAAACATACATTAGGCACTTTGTTTTATTTTGCAAAAAAAAAAAAAAGTCTTTATATATAAACGATTTCATTCTCTCTCAAAACATCCTACAACTATACAGCTGTTTGCTCCATCATTTGCATAGGAAATACCACAATACAAAAATAAGGTAGGGGGGAGGCAAAAGAAGCAAAACAGCAACCAATTTCTGCATGTGTTTCCATGTATAAACATTTGAAGCCTTACAAAATTATTTACATCGTTTGTCAACTATTTACATTGAGAGCAACATTTCTAACTATAACAAACAAAACTATAATTTATCAAGTATACGTAAAATTGTCTTAAAAAAAGAAGAGTCTATCATATACCACAAATAAATAAAGACAAACAACAGTTTTAACAAAGCTAGGTTTTCCTGCAAGACCCTTTTTTTTTTTTGGTATTTTGATTGTCTATTTTAGCCTTTGGTTGACAGCTTAATATTACGGCTTGTGAAGTTCCAACACTTCTTAGGTTTGTTTGGTTTTCTCCTGTTGTTTGGCCAAATCCTACCTCATCTTTGGCCCTCCATCTATTATTTCAAGGCTGAGCACGGTGGATCAAAGTCATTTTTAGCATAAAAGGGCACCATTAAATTGACTTCCGTGGAGTTTCAGCTACTTCTGTAAGCAGTAAATTTGTCCCTGCGTGTGTAAATGTGAACAGTGGATTAACTAAACTGCACTGTAATTTAAAAAAAAAATTACTGTATCCTTTACCTTCTAGTAAATTACATCCAATATCCACATGAAACTAGATCATACTGGTGCTGAACCAGCTTAATGTGTCAATGTATGAAAACTGCATCCTAAATCCTTCTTTTTAAAGTGATACTAAGTTTAGCTTATGGTAAGAGGTTTAACATTCTGTGTTCATTTTAACTATCCCCGCTATTTCAGCTTCCAACATTTACTTTACAGTTCATTCTCTGGGTTTTGCCCTTTTACGCAATTTGAAAACAAACTCCTGCTTTGAATATTCAGTGCACACCATTGAGTTAACAGGTACAAAACATCTGACTAAATTGGTACTATTTTGAGAGGTATTTAAGTAACTTTTTTTTATAAATGTGCCAAGTTATCAAATGTAAAACAACTGCTTTTATCAGATGTTTCTTAGAAAACTTTTGTATTAAACCTAAAAAGCTGATTTGCATATTTACAAAATCTTTGTCATAGCAAACATGCAACACACAGAACAAAATGCTTTGTTCTATGGCTGTTTATGAATTTTCCTATGTATTTTATATCCACAGAACGGCTTAACATTAAAAAAAAAAACCCACATGTACTTAAGTATGTCCAGTAAAAACCTGACAGATTACAGTTCATGGCTTTTCCACTGTGTGCATTCATCTGCATCCTCTCGTTAATTTGTTTACTAAACATTGTCACAATAATGACAGTGCTTTGGTCAAAACACTGCAAGAGGAAAAAAAAAGTATAAAGCTGCAATGTGTTGAGATATAATACTTGCAAAGAGATGAAACCTGCTGAATAAAGCCATATACATCATGAAAGCAAACAAACAACTGAACACTCTGGCAATTGTGATACAGTGTCTTCCCTTTTTCAGCATAAATATACAAAATATACATTTCCAGTTCTTTTTTGAGATCTCTTTTGAAGTGGATACACTCAAAAATTCAGCTGATTTCAGCTGTGTGTCGAGAGTCAATAGGGAATTGCATAGATACAGGAGAGCCTCCGTGAGCAGTCCAGCTCCTAGTTCTGATGCCGCTTCATGTGGAGCGCCAGGTGGTCGGAGCGGGAGAAGCTGCGGTTGCAGACGGCGCACTGGAAGGGCTTTGCCCCCGTGTGCTTCCTGTAGTGGCGCGTCAGCTCATCGGAGCGCGCGAACCGCCAGTCGCAGCCCTCCCACGTGCACTTGTAGGGCTTCTCACCTGGAACAGAGCAGGCAGAAATGGAACATCAGCTGCCACCCCTCAGCACAAAACTGACCCGAGTCCGCACTGAACGGCTCTGCTCTCCCATTACATATCCTCATTATCCACAGCTCTGTGCATCAGGCCCCAAACTAACAGCCCCTTTGTTTTTTCAGCTCTTGAAAATGGGATTTAATACCTCACTAAAATGTACAAAATTTTCAAACATGCAAATTGGAGAGAGCTACGGTACAGTAATGAAGAGTTAAAAAGCCTGCATGAGACCAAAACCTGCTCCTTTACACTCACCACAGTATGGGAGGGAGTATGGGGAAAAAAGCAGTCTCGTGTGACAATCAAGACTGGTTTGTAACTTAACTTGCACCTTTCAAAAATGGGCAAGTTATACAGTGCCTTTTTAAGAGGTCTGAAATGGCAAAGAAGATTTCTGTAAGGATTCTTTGCAGTGTGCAGATCTGTTCAAGAGCTTCTGATGTGTGAAGAAAGGGGCACAGTGTGCTACAAACACAACGGGGATAGTATTTCCTAAAATGTCACAAGCAATAAAAACTTGTGGTATCCTGCCTGGGGCTAGCTATAAATAGGAGAAAGCACCTCCAAGTTCAAAGCACCCATTTTCAGAGTAAAATGTCTTTAATCAGGTGCTTAAATAGCCATATTTTAAGATGGCAAGTTCTTGTTGTCTTCAGCAGTCTATACTGACACGGGAGGAACATGGCATCTCAAAACTTGCTGTGTTACAGCAGCAACCGGCCCAGGCACCTGAAATGTTCATGTTCATCCATTTTAGAACTAGAAACACAGTATTTTAAGCATGCCTACAATTTACAGGTGTTTGTTGAAATGGGGGAAATATGGATTCACAAAGCCATGATGACTTCTGTGTGAAATAAGAATTTTGCACGTGTATGTACACCTGCCTAGGAGCTTGTGTGGGCATGATGTCACCACACAAGCAAGCTTCATATAAATAAAGAGGTTAATGTTCTTCATATAAATAAAGAGGTTAATGTTTGATGTTGTTTGACAAAAACACCTTGGAGTTGGGAGAGTGAATTGCTATCTATATTATTTTGTATTAATTTGACTTGTTTGTCAAGAAGATAAAGAAAACCGAGCATATCAAAGCACTTGGCAGTAGCTTCATTTGGAACAGAAACCGACCAAAGCTGAGCTTTTCAAACATTTCTTTCTAATCCATCTTACAGATCTTCTACATCCCCACTGGTCCCAAACCTTTGCACTGACTGCTCAATCCTACTGCAGACTGAAGTGCCTCCTACTTTTCCCTGTTTCACTACCACACACGCACATGGAAGAAAGAGAGGGACCGGTATCCTGCAATCAGAGTGCTTATTCTGCATCAGTTATGCAGGTAACACCACCTGAGAGGCTCCAAACCATTTCTTCAAAGGCACTTGTTTATCATGCAGATGAAATTATGAAACTTCTTTTGTCTGGGAGTTTCTACTGCTTCGTCTGATCAGCTAGAAAGATTTCATCTACTACTGAATGCAGAACGAACCCTCTGCCCATAATGGGGATGTGACTTTGTACTGGCTGGTGTTGTCACAACCAGAACTAGAACTTTTCAAGAAAAAACTAACTACTCACCTAACCAACAATCTCTTTGCATCAACAGCAACTGGGATTTATTGAAGTCATGGTAGAAACATAACATTTCTTAGGAAAGACAAGAGCCTGGCATCACCTCTCACAGAATTTGTAATTATTTGGTGGATCACAAATCAGAACAGAAATCATCACAGATTTGTGTCACAGCTGAATTTACTCAGAGTAAACTCTGATGCTGATTGAAGATGGGAATGATCTATCACATAGGGTTCTTTTCTGCTCCATGAAACACATACTGTAGGCTAAAATACAAATTTCATTCAAACATGGTGTGTAAGCTTTTCTAACACCAATGACTCCAGCTGAGAACAAATCTGATCTTCAGAGTAGAATAACAGGAAAGGTCCCTATTCAGTGAGGGATCTTTTGCACTATAAAGATGATCCTCAATGTATTTTAATTGGGTTAACAGTGGAGGCTGTAAAAGCCTGTGGTTTTGATCTAAAGGCACAGCGCCAGGGAGATGATCTTTGAACATTTTGTGTTAAGGCACATGTGCACACTCAGAGGTTACACAGAAATATTACTCCTGTATTTGAAATGTCTTAATTTAGGGACAATGTATTTATTTATTTTCCTCCATTCTTTCTTCTTTTCTCCCTGTTTCCTTTAAATTCTTCTTTAAAAGTTTTCACTCAAAGCTGCCACATTATACTTGATGCTGAACTCACAGTGCTGTGAGCCTGAGACCCTCGCTGGCCAGGGAGAGCATATACAGTCAGGCCTCCATCTACTCCAAATGCTTCTTCTTGTGTTTTGCAGGATTATACAAGGAATGACAGGGAAGGTATAGAGGGCAGGAAAACAGCACTAGTTAACAAATGCCCAGGAATATCCAGACCAGACTGGAATGGGGACCCAGAGATTAAGATCTGTTTCCAAGTCTGGCACTGAGGAGGTATGAAATACAGCTTTTACTGAGTGTTGGGCTATGCTGCACTGTAAAAGCAGCCTCAAAGCTGTCCTGTGTAGGTGACACCTGACCCTGTCATAGTCCATACAGCAACAAAAAAAGCTGTCCCCTGTTAAAACCTTTCCTAACACGCGAGCAGTGTTGGCAGGTGTTGTGAGGGCTCCTGGCAGAGGAAGTGCCGGCGTGCCAAGAGCAGCGAGCCCTGTGCCCTGCTGGGTGCCACAGTCTCCCAGGCAATCCCTGTGCCCTGCTGGGTGCCACAGCCCCCCAGGCAATCCCTGTGCCCTGCTGGGTGCCACAGCCCCCCAGGCAATCCCTGTGCCCCGCTGGGTGCCACAGCCTCCCAGGCAATCCCTGTGCCCAATGCTGAGTCCCATGCCAGGACCCCATCAAACCCCAGGGCACCCAACTTTGCAGAGACACTGCTCAGCAGCTCACCACACTGCCATGGGCACACCACTGCCTGCCACAGCCGCAAATCATCCTGGACACCAGTGCTGCTCCGGGAAGAGCTCAGGCAGTGCCATGCAGAACAGCACCACTCCTCCTTGCTGGCAGACTGCTGCCGACCTGAGCTAAACCAAGCACTGCTCAGGGGATGAGCACAGGAACAAGCTGGTGCCTTACTCAGATTGTTTTAATAGTGTTACTTTTATGTACTGGAAATTAAAGCCAGAACGCTGCTTTTAACCCCTGCTTTGGCCAACAGTGAGAACTGGAAAATATATTTTTAGTTCCAGTGTAGAGCCCGGATTATTTTGAATAAATCCTAGGGGTAAAATACTGAATATCTATGTTTGTAATGCTAGTTTCCGTTGGAAAGTTTTATTTAAGAACTGAATCAATTTCAAATGTTTTCCTTTTGGGCAAGGAGGAAGGGGGGGGGGGGTAAAAAAAAGTAGGTGGAGATTAATTTTCACTCCTTTAGAGCAAGCAGAACAACTAGCTGGTAGTGTTTTCTCTCTCTCAACCTATACACATGCTTTTTGTCATTTAGCAGAAATAAGAATTTGGTCTTAAGTTCCTGCAAACAAGGGGAAAAGAGCCTCACATATTTTTCTGAAGTGATCCTACTTCTTTGCTGCGCTGACTTTGAAGGTTGGAGAAATCTGCGTTGAAGACTTATTTTTAAAAAAACGCAGGTATACACAACAAGGGACACTGAACTCTTTATCCACTGTTTTCATTGGCTACATAGTAATGTAAGATTTGTTTACTTTTATGATTGTGCAAAATACAGTAGCTGTAAAGTTTCAGAAGTATTTGGTTTTCCTCCAGCAATTTAGGGCTTCTATAGGGTGTTAAACCAAGAATGCCACTGGTCATCAAACATGAGAGCAGTACAGCTCAGTTACTGGAACACGACCATGGTATCAAACAGATATTTCACTGTAAAAGCAAGAAAACAGCTAACTCCTCCACTTCAGGGGAGCTTCCACGGGATTTTTTAGAATGTCAACACTGTTCAACTAAAACACCATGGAGGAAGCTGGTACCGATTTCCAGCCAAATAGCACACTCCAATCCTTTCTTCCCAAGCCAGAAATATTATACACAGCACTTCTGGGAAACAGAACTGCTTTCCTTTAAATTATACTTCAACAGGATAGGGATTTCATAAGTTTAATTGGATTTCTGCACAACCTCCTTCCAGTATCAATGGTTTAAAATATTTTGCTAGGCTTATACATCACAAAATATATTTTGAAGTTCTTGAGCTCTTAATATGCATCCATTCTCCAGTTTAAAAAACATACATTTGTGGAGCATGAGAATGAGACTTGTATTTGAGCACAGAAATTTTAAGCCCTAATGTTTAGATTGGAAGGTCTTTAAAGAAAGCACGCAGCAAGAGATAAGGGAGTTTAACCTGAAAGGAGACTATTTTGCTTCCAAAGTGTCTATTTGTTATAAAAAAAAATTATTCATAATGCTGTGAGATTACCAGGACATCCAAAAGACATTTAGATGTCTACATATAACGTGCTACACGAGCCAGCCGCTTCAACAGATAAAATCTCCCCCAGCAGATCTTGGGTTTCTTATCAATACCACAGGAGAGTGGTCTGGACCAGTAAAGTACACACACTGTGTTGCCTCTTCTTCCTTTAATTTATCTTCTGATTCAGTTGTGTCAAAACGCACCAATGGCTTTCCTAACGTTTAGTTCTAGTCGCTGGCAGTGACCCTCGTGGCCACGCTCATTTGGGTAAGGCACAGTGCCACCCGTGTTGGGGGGAGACACGGTCATTTTGAAGACACCCTCTATCTTCAACACGCAGCCTCTGCTCAAGAACGTGTTTCTGTTTAAAATTGCTTGGAAAAAACAAGTCACTGACAGACTCCATTATTGATGAATCTCCCCATTAATAAGAAAATAAGCTTCCTTATTTCATCAAAGAGTCGTATGACTTTACTTTTATTTCTGCAATTCGCTGCCAGGACGGCTTTCTTTAAAAAAAAAAGTTGTAAACAGCAAGGGCTGGATTTTCAAACCTAAAGTTAGGTAACTCTATTGGTATGCAGAAATCCAAATACAGATATTACACCAGCCAATGCCTGCAACTTCACTTGTTTCCTATCAGAGATTTCTGTCAGAGCAGTGAGTCTGGAGCTCCCTTAAGGAATAACAAATAGTACACTTTTCAGAGACTCCAAAATCACAACTCCTGATTACAGCTCATAAGGGTATAAAAGTATAAAGACAGGCCCCCCCTCACCCCCACCCCGGCCTCCAGTCTTGCAATCATTTTAATATTACTTGTGCTTATTATGGAACTATTTCTAGCAGCAAGTGGTTGGCCTTAAAAATATTTGGGCAGGTGTGATAAAATTGTGGCAAAGCAGAAGTTTCTGTATCAAAACTGCACCAGTTATGTGCATAACCTTTATCATGTTCAGCTTTAAAACAGATTATTGAAAGATTTATGTTGTCTCACAGATTTCTGGCACATTTGTTTTCAAATTTTTCATATTAACATCAGTTCTTGTAATTTCCTGATATGCTATAGCCTCAAATTTTAGAAATAATAAGAACAAATGAAATGTTTTTTCTGTTTTGAAATAGTGTTTCCCTAGCTAACAGCACCATAGTTTTATACTCTGACTGGGTTACTGGGGTGTGTGTCTGCAAGCATTCAGAAGTTTTTTGCTCTCAACATTTACCTAAAATCAGATCTTCTTTCTCTTATTGACTAAGTGCTAAGTGCTGTAGTCATCATTAAAAGCAGTTTCTAGGTTTGGTTTTGGGGTTTTTTTTGAGAAAGAACAAAAAGCTGGATTTTCAAAATAAGTAATCCCTCAGTTGTTTAAAAGATCTTTAGTGTACTAAAATTCTCAGTTGTCCAAGATGGAGATGGATGAGAGGACTGATAGCAAGCCAGTTACATCCAGCTAATTGTGTGTGACAAAACAAGCGTAGCCCTTGAAACAACCATCCACAAATGGTATGAATGAGCAGCATATGCAGCACACCTCTAAATGCAATAAGGTCCATGCCTGCTATAGCAGTGGCTAAAGGGGTACTATTAAATACTCCTTCACAATGAAACAGCATTTTAAGGAATTTTGTAACAGAGAGCTTTGAGCTCAGCACAAAGTCCGGTCACTGATAAATGAAGCACGAACAGGAATAAAAGATAACTCACTGGTGATCAAAGAGGACAGCCAAAGGAATTCACTGTCTGACTGCAGAGGTGCAGAAGGCATTACCTTCTCAGCACTCCCACCAGTGCTAGAAGCACACTTATTTTGCTAAGTGTTGTCTTATGCTGTTCAAGGATTAGTGGGGAATCTTGACTGCCCTGTGCAATGGTTTATTTTCTTTCTGGTATAACATTCTGTCTTAACAGAGGTGGTCTCTCTTCAAGGAGATATGCAAACACAGAGAAAAGGAATTTTTTTAAGTAGGTTTATAAGAAATCCATGCCATTTAGGGTGCACGGCTGTGTCTACACATCCTGTGCTGAAGAACACATTTCCACACCTATGCCTGTGGTACAAGAACTGCTCTTTAGCTCTTTCACCAATAACACTGGCTTTTGTACAGTCAGATAAGAGGCGCTCTTAAAATGGAATTTATTAAAAGCATACTCTAAACTTCCAGATCTCCATCTACTGTATGCACACATACGGCAAAAGAAAAAAAAGCAATACATTAAAGGCATTTTAACTCAAAGCAAAGCACTGTGCACTCGCCAAAATCAAAGGTTTTAATATGTCCTTAATCAGAGTTGTTAAGAGATCTCTGAATATAAATAATGTACCCTGACAGGACAGGAATGCTGCTACCAAGATACTCAGACTAAACTAGGACATTACTTAAATGTTTCTAATCTTTCACCAATGGGAGGTGCAGGTCATCTAACAAACAACACGCTACCCTGCCTGGAACTGGGAGTCAGTCGTCCCAGTCAAGCCTCAGAAATTAATTACAATAAGGAATGTCTGATCAAATAATGGAAAGTTTTAATCACTGGCAATTGCTGTGAATCTTGGGACTATTAGCCTATGTAGGGCGGTCTCAAACTGAACTATATTTAAAGCTGGTCTCTTAGGTCAACAGTTTCCTTATCAAGAATCAAATATCCTGGAACTGAAGTTTAATCCTCTCAGGGAGCAATTGACAGAAACAACAGTTTTTTTAAGCTGTCATGCTTAGAGGGACTTTCTAGGCTTTTAATCAAAAAGAATATATTAGGCTTTTCTTTCCAATATCTAAAATCTAACTGGAATTCCCTCACCTGACACCTCGGAATTTAATTCCTGCTTCATAGAAGTTTTATGGTGGATACCAGTGAGAATGATCAGTAATGTTTACATAAAATTTAGTTTTATGCTGCTAACATTTCAACCTCTTTTGAGCAACACATTCAAACACTTCCCATTCTGCTTATAACTGCAGATAAAGAACCAGATCAATTATTCCCAAGGCCTGCGATCATTCATGAAGTGTTTGAAAAAAATGCATTATTTTCCCTTAAACTGTGGTTTGCACGGGAAAATAATGTACTTCCATTTCTCACACAGGCAACTAATGGATTTAGCAGAATTCATAAATAAAAGATACTAACATACCCTTCAGCAGTGTCTAGCAACACTGCACTTTAATGCACTTTGTCAACAGTTTTCTTTAACTCTCTTCCACTTTTCCTTATGGTCTCTATCAATGATGGCATTTACTGACAGCTCCTTAAAATGTAATCTATGCAACTCACCCATTTAACAGGTCAAAGAAGCTGGATCTGCACAGAAGCATTACTTAATTGCTGTTTTCAAGATTTCAGGGTAAGAATTGCTATGGCTGCAACCATGTGCAAGGCAGAGTCTTTTGGGGCCTCCATTCCTCATCTGCACACCATGAAGAGAATCCCGCACGCAAGTCTCGGTATGATTTGAATTCATTTGTGCTTTTCTTCCAGCACGAGCCCAACTACTACTTGTCTTCCCTTCCAAACCAGGCTTCCCTTCCTGAATTCCCGGGCAAATGACAGCACCCTGAACAAGTGTCCCTATACAGGTATGGTGAACCGAGAGCGCCAAGTCCCAGGGACTGCTGAAGTCTACGGCTTACAACTGGTTCTAATCCTGATGCACCATCGGTCTAATTCTGGATCTATTGAGGCAGAGATCTAAAATAAAATAAAACGTTTAACACCTTGACAAACCGCACAAGTCAGCAGCTGCTCTGTGCCTATATAAACATTTGAAATAACCAGGGACAGTGGAAGTATTTTGAGTGCATCTCATTAGGGAAATGCCATTTCTCTTGAGTTATCTCGGCTTCCACTTCCCATCACCAAATACAAGCTAGATCTATAGATAGAGATGAAATAGTTCTGCAGTTAATGCTAGAAACTATTAATGGCAAGCCCATCATGTGACCAGAGAACATGCCTGTACAAAGACTCTGTATACGGAAAACCAGTACGCAGCTGGAAAATGTCCTCAATGCGCGTGCCTCGATGTGTTCAAAACAATCACAGATTTTCCTCTTAAAAACATACACAATTCTGAAGTGTGCAGCTGCTCACAGAAATAATTAACCTCCCCACTGACTCTGTGGCCAGCTGTTCTGCAGCACTACAGGTAGTGTACAGGCATGGGACTCCAGGTGCCTGCACAGCCAACAGTCAACATCCACAATTCAAACGTTTGGCACATAAAGAAACCTAAAAGGATACGTTATAGGACCACGGTTTCCAAATGATTATGTGATATGGATATGTGCATATACTCGCATGGCAGAAGAACTGAATGAAGTTTATCTGCAATACACAAATAACTGCTTTTCCCAGAGATTTGGCACACGTTTCAGTTTGGACATAGAGCTGTTATGCCCGAGCTTTCAGGTGGCTTTGCTGCTGAACAGCCTGTGATAAATGCACAACCTCCTCACACATTAGATACTGCAGTTGCACAACGCCGGGTACGAAACAAAACTTGTTGCATGACGAACAGGTAACATTATTTTAAAAGAAACCATCTGCTTCAAAAGGTCAAAAATTCCACCTGTTTTGAAAGATGTTCTAATAAGTACTTTAAAATACTGAGTACCATTTAACCTGTTTCAGAAGTAACAAACATCAAATTCAGGTATCATATTGAAGTTTTTTAAGGTATCAAAATGTACCACACACCTGCTCCAGAACTGCATGGAAATGTTCTGTATCTTTTCAACACTCAAACTTTTGTTCATATTCTGTTTTGGGGTTGCCAGTTTACCAACTAAAATTTATTTCATCATGAACAAATGGTAAAGCATTATATTGGGAAAGAAAAATGTGTGTCTGCTTCAGCAACCAGTACAAATACATAACCCTATCTCGGCTCTTAGCAGGAATACCGGATTCCTGATCAACAGCAAGAGTCCAATGTAACTACACTAAATCAGCATAACTATATCACTTTATACCACCTGACCTGGTGTAAGGTAAACAGCTTGGGAACACCTAAGAAGATATGGGATTTTTCTCTTGCCCATTCCCTATAGTTTTTTTTAGATGTAATTTATAAAGTCTGCCAGTATGTTCACATCTGAACTAAGAAAAAATATACTACAGCCTACATTCCATCCATCAAAAGTAACATTTCCTTTAGGTTCGTTCTCAAAGATCATCTACTAAACCCAGGGAAAGCCTTTCAGAAGAGAAAGGCTGCTAAATAAGTACTGTGAAAAGGTTGAGATTTTCCAATACAAAAGGAAAACCATGAGGTCTGTCTTGACTTTTAATGGCAGACAAACTTTGCTTCAGGCTCTTTTATTTTAAGATGACAGATTGCTGAGAAGGGCGGGGAGTGGTTGGGATGAGAGAAACTGCAGCCAATTTTAAAAGGTATTGTTAAGAAACTAAGAATAAGGAGAGAACAACTTCAGTGGTCCATGATTACTAAAGAACGGGTTTAGCCAGATAAACAGGTCTGCTATCCCTGAAGGGATTTGAAAGAATATCACACACAACTTTATTAAAACGGCTTACGTGACATTTGCTTTAGACTTTGAAGGTAAAAGCTTCATACAAAGTCCTTTAAAAATGTTTTAAAACTGAAAAATCAAAACTTATTAGTGCTGTATGAATTCACAGTTCTGGGGGGATGGGATACACATCCCCTAATTTAGCCCTCAGCATTGATCCCTGCAGAGATCAATAGCAAGATTCCCCTGCAGTCCTGGGGAAGGCTGAGCAACTCCACAGATTTCCCTGAGTTTGCACCCCTTTACTTTAGCATTCCTTAATCGATCAAACATTAAGTCAGAGATCTGGCTCTTGAAACACACTTCAATCGTATGTTAACACAGAGATCAGAATCGCTGCTGGAAATCTTCAAGTATGAAGTGAATATTCAGGAGAGTTAAACTAATCCAAACTCTGAAATACTGCAGGTAACAGGATACGGACTCGCATTCTTGCATGTAATGCACGCTTTAGACAGTTTATCCCTTCATTCACCTCCCCAGAAGACCCTTTGTATTACAGACCTGCTTAAGTTCACTAGATTTTTATCTAAAACAACATTCTTGTTTCCATGAATACATCAGCTCCTCTGACCTTTGCACGTTTTATCCACATTTCTAGGTAAAAAACTGAAGGCAACAATAAACATTAGTGACCCTAAGCAATGTATGCTAGCCATGAGGTATGTATTTCTATGCATACAAGAACTAACTTTGTAAACCCTGAAGTCATTACCACTCAAGGCACAGAAAAAGATAGAAATGGATTGAAAAAAGGAAAAGCATTCATTTCAAATGCTGACTATGTAGTGTTAATGTTTAGACCAAAGCTTTGCTTTTATCTCTCTTCCTAGTTATTTTATAATAGCAATCAAGATATTTAAAACTGGTATTTAGTTCCTGGCTGAAGTGCGCAAGTGGAAACCATACACTTAAATTTACAGATTGTTTATTAAACTTCATAGAGTGGGATTCTATCATACCACTCAGATTTACAGACTCATGAAAATATTCCTTTCTTACTAAACTTACTACTAGCAAGTGATTATATAGTAAGAATAGTTTTAACAGCGTTGGTGCTTAGCTGCTTAGCCTGTCACTAATGCAAAACAATAATTTTCTACACTTGCTTTTAATTTTTCACTGTACAACACAGGTAACTTTCATTTCTGAAAACAAGATTTCCTTAGTAACACTTAGCATGGACATAACTTATTTACCACAATCTAACAATCCATTTACAATAGCTGCTGAACAGAAGGCCTTGTTTCCATAGAGATAGTGAAACATTTTGTTAGATCATAGCTCTGGACAAGTTTTGATTTAAGCTTAGGTGAAAACTCACTCCTTGAATGGCACAGTCTGCTTCAATAACAAAGTTGCTTGGACTGAGACTCGGGTTTTGCTCTCATTCTAAACCCATGCATAAAAGAACCAGGGTTCACACTCACTTCTAAAAACAGGAGTCACAGTCCCTTTCATTTAATTTCTTTACAAAATCAGTCATGTGCTTTTCACCGATTTAGCATGAGTGGTTCTGTACCAAGATCCCAGCAAAGAACCGTCCTTAACAGTTTCAGGCGTACTGGTGGTGAGCTGTGTGTTTTTCCTTCCCTCCCTCTCTCCTTCTCCCCCCTGCCTCAGCAGGTGAACACTTGGGAAGAGCATCTGGGGCAGCTCCACCTCCCAGCCACTGTCCTCAGCATTCTCAGCTCCTGCACCCACACAACCAACACCGTCCCCAGCTCTGCTCCTTGCGGGTCCAGGAACAGGGGCGGCCTCTGTAGCTGCAAGCAGAGTTTGATCAGGGTACAAAAAAACAGCTGTGACACACTGACACTTTTAATTTTCTTCATTTTGATGTCTTTTCCCAACAAAATGAAAAATTAAAAAAAATCAAAGTTATGTCCTTTTTTTAAAAAAATAAACATGGAGAACCACTTGTCTTTCATAAAAAATAATAAAGCCCACTTAATGCCAAGTACAAAGTAAATGGACATATCTTCGGAGTTTTCATGACATTTGTGAAAAATTCTAAGATTAAATAATCCCAAAAGTTCAGAAAGAAAGCCCAAGCCAGAAAATTCTATCTACTCAGATACATCTTCAAAAGTAAAACATCTTTACTATGTTCAATTCACTAGTCGGGAAGGAAAAAAGCTTTTTCTTTTAACACTTCAATGGCATTTTAGACTGAAAGGTAAGTTTCCATCTACCTCGTTGTCAGCTATTTTGAGTTCCACTGAGGTTTAACAAAACTGCATTAATAAAACAAATTTTACTTCTCACTGACCAATCCTCAAGTATTTTGTAGCTGAGCTGCCAGTCTGTCCACACCACCCCAGAGAAAGCAGGGAGAAGCTGGCAGACGCAGCGTCCCTGCTTTGTCAGAAACCGCATCAGCCACGACGAACGAGAGACAGCGAGAGGGCGAGTGCATACATACCTGTGTGAGTCCTCAGGTGCGCTTTTAAGTGAGAAGACTTTGTATAAACTTTTGTGCAGCCTAAACAAAACAAAAACAAAAAAAAAACAAAGAGGCTTCAGTAGGGAGAACAGAAAACACTCCACACTATGTTTAAATTTCCTCATTCAGTGCTGGGATACTATCTGGACACATTTAAGTTTACTACTTCTTGGCGTAATTTTTGGCATTTAGAAGCAAAATTCTATATAGAATGCTCCTAGAGATATGTTGCTTGACATGGAAAAGAGAAAAAACATGTATGTTTCTGGTCGACTTACTGCTTTGTAATGTAGTATATAGGCCAATGGCTGCTACAATCTATGTACAGTAACACCTGCTACTTAAGTCAACAACTTAGCAGGGGGGGATTATTTTATTTTTTTTTTTTAATTTCCAAGAGGACCTGATCAAGCCAGAGTCCATGTCATTGTCACCCAGGGCTCAACACAACTCCTTCACTGGGCATTTACTGTAAGGCACACGGAATGGGTGACATGGCAGCCAGAGCTGGCAAAGGGGGAGCAGCAATTTCCCTCTGCGCTCACAGCGGGTGTGCACGCCCTGTGTCTGGGATCACGTACACCGCAGCACACCTTCCCGTCAGATCCCTCTTCCCCTCCAGTGCAGAAGGCAATCCATCTGCAGACGATTTTCAGAGATGGTTTTTATGGATTTATGAGGGCAGTTGAATCCCCTGTTCATAACAGGGAAGAATGGCTGTGGCCTCGGCTATTGAGAGCTGAAATTACTCTTGCAGTGCCAGAAAATTCAAAGAGAGCTGTACTGCACTGGACAAAGTGGGCCTCTGCTCCATAATGAATACTGGACAGTGACACTGATCTAGACTAGCAAAGCCCAAAATTTTTATTTTTTTATTTTCTACAGAGTCTCTATTTTTTAACATGGTAAAATGAGCTCAAGAGAATGACAAATGACATGAAGAATACCAATTTATTTAATGAATGTGAGAATCTTCCACTGAAAATAACAATGAAGACAAATTCTACTTGGACAAATAACTATTTGGTTCTCCCTAGGTGTAGACCACAGCTAAAGAAAACCACTTATACCTCATACATTATTATTCACACTTTTTAAAAATTTTATTACAAGAGCTGGGGTTTTCTGGCAGAGACTGCTTACCTGGGTAGTCACAGTAGTGGATACGTCTTTTCTCCAAATCTGGGTTACTTCTCCTGTTGTATCTGACAGGTTGGATGTTCTGGGGGGTTATGGGCAGAGTTGCTGGTAGATTCGGGTTGTGAATCGCCAGCTTGGAAGCTATAGTTGCGGCGTACGACGGAGGAGGGGTTAAATTCTGCAGCATCTCTGCTTGTCTGTCTGGGCTTCCAGGCTCTGAGCTTGGGGGTGAAGGAGGGAAGTAAGTGGCCTGCTGCTGCTGCAGAAACTGGTTTGGCATGGTGTAGGTGCAGGGGGGGATGCCCTGGAACTGTTTCATTGCAGTCTGTGGAACAGCCGAGGAGAGCGTGTTAAGGCCCGCCATGGCTGAGGGCATGGAGACATTGCTGAGGGAGTCCATCACGGCCGCCTGGGGAGCGGCGCTGGGCATGTCTAAATCCGGCGAGCTCAAGAGCTGATAGAGCTGGCCTTGCTGGGGCGTGATGGAAAGATGCACATCGGGAGTAGGAAGCTCCTGCTTGATGAAAATGTTGTTCACGTCGGGGGTTTGGTGGGAGCTGAAGATGCTGGTAAATTCTGGGAGGGCCTGAGTGGGAGCAGGGGCAGGGGCAGTAGTTTCGTTCTGGTGACTGAAGATGGTGACTGAAGACGGCTCAGTCTTGATGTGGGTTACACAGGGTCGCTGAGATTTGTACAAGCCCGTTCTCAGGTGGCTGATGTCGGGCAGGAAGACGTTCATGTTGATGCTGTAAGGCAACCCTTCGCTGTCGGTGAAAAACTGGTCTACAACTGAGGCACTGTCTCTTCTGTATTTCTTATGTTCAGGGATGACGGGAACGGGCGGGAGCTGAGGTGCCAGGTATTTCTCCATCTCACATCTCGTCTACAAAGACAAAACAGACCATAATCCACATGATTTGTTACCAGCTAAGAAAGATGATGGCATCCAAGTCATGTGAGGCTTTACAAATAAAAGGCAATACTGTTCATCCAGCCGCAAGACACCTAAAGAGGAAGTTATGAATGCTCACGCTAATGAAAACCTGCTTGATTTTACAATCAGCACGCTGATCAACATCATCAAGGACAAGGAGATAAAGTCACGGTACAAAGCGTTCACACATTGAGACAGATCTGATGTTTCAGCATACACAAACTTTTCATCTTTTATGCCTAAAAGACAGTGTGAGGCGCAGAAGTGACAGGCGCTGTGCCTAATCTGCAGATCTCCTGCTCTGGAATTCACTGCCGAGCAGGGTGACTGCCTATCTGTTTCACCCGCTTCTCTTTGAAATGCTAACTGTAAAAGCCACATCCTCAGCTGACTATCTGAATACTAATACTTCAAATAATGTTTATATATATATAACATACTTCCATGATTTTTCATCCCTAGAAGAACGGGATTTAATTAGAAATAGAACACCGAAGTGTAAAGTTACTAATAATATCGAATAAATGGGAGACGGGTTGACTACATAAGAGTATTCTTTGTGTAAAGTGTCTCCAGGACTACACTTAAACCAATAATAATCTGTGCAGTGTGTAATTGTCTAATAGCGTGATAAACATGTCCCTATCCATGCCTCGGTTCTCGGAGAGCTCTTTAATTACTGGAAAATCACCCTCTTAGCACGGTAGTGCGAGGGAATCCGTGGGTGGCTGGAGCCCTATACATTACTGGTGTACAGTCATCGGCAAAACATTTACCATGCAGTCCTCAGTGGGCAAATGCTACATTCCCCCCTGCCCTGTCAAGAGAGCGCTCATACCAGACCCGTTTAGCACCCCGCAAGCGAAAGCAGCTGACAAACAGCAACTCTGTTCAGCCCGAAAGAGGATTTTAGGACCTTTCTTCAAAGACCCCCGGTAAACACCACAAACAAACACAGCCGCCTTCCCGTCCCTTTGATCTGGATCTGCCCCGACATGCCAGGCTACTTTTTCCAGCTCTTGTTTACGAGTCGAGGGCAGCTCGCTTTGAAGACGGGGACTTATTTACTCCTTAGGGAAGACACCACCGAAAGGCAGCGCCCGGCAGAGCGCTGCCCGGCACCGGGGCTCCCTCTCCGCCGACCGGGGCAACGCCGGTGCCTCGCAGGGCGCCGCCCCTGGAGCGGGCACGTCCGCGGGCTGGAGCCCGGCTGCGGTCGGCACCTTCCCGCTTTTAGCTCCTCCAGCTGTTTGCCTGCGGATCCGCTCCCAAACGGCCTCCTGGGACAGGCACCAAGTCCTGGGAAGTCCCCGTTACCAGCGAGTCGTGCGCTCACCCCCCCGCCCCCCGAACATGACTCCTTGCGTGGGCGAGGAGGACAGGCGGCCGCTCTAATTCTGCCGCCGGGCAAGTGCGAAGGCAGCAGCTGTAGCTTTCAACACACTGGCGGGGGCAGCCCGGCTCCCCCCGCCTCGCCGGGACGGCCCCGCCGCCTGGCCGCGCTCCGCCGGCGGGAACACGGGAGCGCTCTCCCTCCGCACGGGCGGGATGGGCGGCGTGGCCGCTCCCCGTACACACGCGTACACACGAACCCATACACATACACACACACGCTCACCCTGCCGCTGCCGCCACGGCCCCGCAGTTGGGTGCCCGCCGCCCTCGCCCCGCAGCCCGGCCCCACCCAGTCCCGCCCGCCCCGCTGCGGCCGCTCCGGCCGGGGCGCGGCTCCGGGGCCGCGCGGGCAGCACCGAGTGCCCACCGGCGGCCGTGAGCGCTGCTCCTGCCTACCTGCACCATCTCCTCCGCCGGCAGGTTCGCGCCGCCGCCCGCCGGGTGCTGCTGCTGCTGCTGCTGCTGAGGCGGCGGCGGCGGCTGCTGCTGCTTCAGGTCCTCTCCGGGGAAGATCACTGCCTCCCGGGCCCCCAGCACGGGCTTCAGCTGCGCGAACACCGGCTCGTCGGGCTGCGGCACGGGCCCCAGGCGGGCGGTCATGGTCAGCACCCTGGTGGCCATGGGGCTGGCGGCGGGCGCGGCGCGGACGGGCTGCCCGCCCCGGCGCAGGGCGAGGGACCGGCGGGCGGCTCCGGGCGGGCGGCGGCTGCTCTGCGCTCACTGCCCAGGAGCACCAGCCCAGAGCGCATCCACTCCGCTAGCGTCAGTGCCTCCGCCTGTACCTGGCCGCGGGTATCTACCCGGTGACACACGCCCGCCTCTATTTCACCCTACTCCACCCCCGGCCCCCCCTATACCCCACCCAGCCCGGTTTGGGGGCCGGCCCTGCCGCCCGCCCTGCCTACGGGGAGCGCGGGCAGCTCCTCCCCGCCGCCCGGTCCGGCCCGGCCCGCCTCGGCCCTGCCCCGCTGCGGCGCTGATGGCGGAGCGGTGCCGGTGCCGGTGCCGGTGCCGATCCCGATCCCGGTGCCCGGCGCAGTCCCCGGAAGGGAGCGGCCGGCGCGGCGCTCGTCCCGCAGTGGAAGCGGATTTTCAGCAAGTGCGGCGCTCCGCCGGGGCTTCTCTCGTGCTTGTACTATTATTTACAGTCTTGTAAAGAAGCGCTGCTAATGTGGGCACTTTAAAACAACTGTCTTGTCCTACCTTTCATCTTCAAAAGGGTTTTAAAGGCAGTCGTTCAGATTTATTATTTTTTGTCCTGAAGGCAACTCGTACTCGAAACCTGCTGCTAATAATTATCAGCCCGGCAGTACACATCCACCCGCCCCCTCCCCACCCCGTACACTGTGGAAATGAAGTTTTCCAGCATTTTAGAGAAATAGCGCAGAGGACGAAGAAGACGGGTAGAGGAAAAGAGGTAGAGACGATTGAACCTTCTCTTTCCCCCCCTCCTCCCCCCCACCGAAATGAGGCAAGTTTCTATTTACTTGTTTTGAGGTGTGGTTTCGGCGCAAAGCGTATTTCCCCGTAGACACAGGACGGTGAGCTAAGCTGCCGCATGTTTCGCTGAAGCAGAAGAAGGAGGGACGCTGTCCTTTCGTGCGACACCGACCGGCTCACGTCGTATGGGAAAAGTACAGCATGTAGTGGAGCTTTGGAAAAAAGCACAAACTTTCCACCTTTCTCCCAGCCCTGTGCCTTCGGTTTGCAGGGAGAGAGTCTGGGAATCCACAGAAATGTTGGCAACCTCCCCCTCCCCGTCTTTATCCCCTATCATTTACAGACAAGGTTCTTTTTTAAAACGTAAAAAAAGCATTTTTTTCCTGGTCAGCCTGGCACTCCTCCCCTTTGCCGCCCAGTCCGCAGCGAGCAGGATGTCTCAGAGCCTGCATGCAGAAAGCTAATTACAGAACCAGGGAAGAGCTCAGCATAACATTTCTTTTCACGAACTGTCTGTTTAGCAATATGCAGCCTCTTGATGCTTGTTATTACCAACGTAGATCCGGCTGCTCCCGTCAGCGCCGCGTTTAAAGCCGTGCGGGCTCCTTTCCATCCGACACCAACACGTATTCCCGTTTAGGCAATATGCAACTTCACTGAAGATTCATGGCTGGCATTTCGTTCCCCACTCAAGCCTAGGAACACGTGTTTCAACCATCGGATTTTAAAATCATGTCTTGTTTTTTGTGAATGCCCTTCACATAACCCTAGTGTAAGGTTAAACTTCAAACTGTGCTTTTTGAATACCTGACTTGTCCCTTATGCCAACCCTGTTAGGCTTCAAACTATGTTTTTGACCATCTGAAAGGAGAAGTTTAATATAAACTGCTCTCTAACAGCTTTAAAAGTGCAAAACTAGCAATACTACACTTTGCTGTCTGGAAACAAATTCTTAAAAATCAGGCACAACGTAGGACAAAGCAGCGTCCGACGTTGTGCATGTCCTGGTAACTTTCAGACATTTATATGAATCCTGTGGCTGCAGTAAATGAAGTGTTTCTAAGACTTGCATACTTAATTTGCATGTTTTCTTTCCGTCTGATTAAGTGAATGATAAACAGGTAATTTCAAAAGTTTTGTTTGTTTGTATTATTTTTGTTTGTTTTGCTTTGTTTTATGTATATGCATTTATAAAGGACCTGCCCTGGCAGAAGATTTGGCAGGTTAATTAGAATGGTATCACAGAGTAAAGCTCTGTGTATAAACATTTTCAGAAGCATCTCTGAATGTGTTTTAAATTTTTTAGAAAGGATGTAATTAGGTCTCAACTGCAGATGAATAAATCCAATCTCATCACCATGTTTTTTGTGCTACTGATGGTCTATGTCCTACAGTCTTTTGTCAAGTAACAATCAGTGGAAAATTACTAAAGACTATGTAATTTTAAAGAGCAATTTTTTATTTTGACTTTTCTACTATAACTAACAATTAAACAGGAAAGTCTGATAGGCTCTTGTTCCTGCTCAGATTCACTGCTTATCTGACCTACATATTGCTGCACTACTTATTTTACAGATAGTGTAAATGCACTTTTAGATCCAGACACAAAAATTATTTAATAGGTCATTTCAAGAATTCCCATTGTTACTAGATTTTAAACTTCTTTATACAAATAATTTTTATTTAGAAATTTAAAGTCAATAATAAGCTGTCAACTAATATGATCTCCTAAATGAAATTGAAATGAGAATCTGTTTAATTTAATCATAATGAAAAAATTCATAATGAAAGAATTCATAATCATAATGAAAAAAAAAGGAGTTTACAGCTGTAATAATTTTGGAACGTTTCTAATTCTTCACTGTTTTTTCACACTGAGGTAGAAATGAACTTACACCTTAACAGATGAATTTGCAGCAGAAAACTGAGTAAGCTGTTTTCAACCCAGCACAGCCCTGTTTGTGCAAGTAAGACTTCAGGCAGATATGTTTAGTAGTTTTGCTAAGTGATCATTCCTCTGCAACACAAGTTGCATCTTCTAAAAATGACAGTTCAAGGTCTTTAGTTATTGTCCCGCAGAGCACAGAAAAGGAGGAATAAAGCATGGATTGGTAAACACCTAGAGCTAGGTATGTGAAAGACACGTTTCAGTGTCCACAGTCAGGGGCAAGAGAAGAGCAACACTCTGCGCTCCAGAGAGCATTGCCGGCTTCAGGGGAAAAGGGTTAAACCTTCTGAAACTATGTGGATGCTGCAGGTTCTGAGCGGGCAAGGATCCAGGCTTTCTGAATGAATGTAGACTCAATTACTTTGAACTCTCTTGTTCTGTACATTCCTATTCGCTTACTAGTGCTGTGCCCATTAGGGGAGACAGGAGAAAACAAGAACAAATGTCAAGTCCCAGGCAGTTGGGAGCTTGGCAGTGGAGGAGCCGAGCACTGCCTGTGGGAGTGGGGTTGGGAGCAAGGGAGTTCAGCAGGGGGGCCAGGATGGAGACAGGCTCTCTGGTTTCCTAACGCACCACTCCATAAGACATACCTCTTAGGAAGGGTGCTTTTGTCACACTGTCCTGCTGGAAGAGGAGGGCCGGAGTTACAGGGACCTGCACGTGTTGTTTGGAGGCATAGGGAAGGACTGGAAAGACGTGGACAAGTGGCTCATAATGGTGAGGTGAGGGAAAACCAAGGACCTCAGCTGAACTAAGCTAGGCTTGAAAGCCACAGGAAGATGTCTGATTATAATTTCAGGAGCTTTAAACACATCGAGAGGCCTGTTCTGATTCAGCAAATATCCACCTCATTTTTTCACGTAAATTTACTAGAGCAGTGGGCATGAACTTTGCTACTTACAAAAGAGTAGCTGTCTGTACTTTTGGCCACTCTTTAGACTCCATCTCCCCAAGGCAAGAAATGGTTTCTCTTTTTACTTCTAACTTTCCAAAGAGCCTGCACAATCCTTTTACTTTAAGAAAGTCATTATTTTTCTCGTGCTAACTTTCCTCTGAAGACAGGATTGCACCAGCCACGAGGTACCATCCTAACTCATGACAGGCTCTGCGAATGCCACTCGCGCTATATAATCCAGCAGCACCACACCAAGGAATGCAGCAGGGTGACTTTCTGTTGAAGCCAATGTGGGAAATCATGAAATGACAGTCTATTCCTGTGCACCTTTATCTCCTGCTGGTTCAGGATTCGCTTACGGAGGTGTTTCCTTGGCTTATGAAAGGCAAGCCCAGTTCCCGTTTTCCATTTCACTGTACCAGAAATACTGTGATGGACCATATGGAGAGAGGGATATTCCTGCTGAAATAACAAATGGCACTCCTTAATTATTTCAGTCTGGCACTTGAGTAAAACCACATTTCATCTTGACTTCTTTCCCCTCTTGACATTTCAGTAGTCATCTCGCTCCACTCCTGCTCTAGTGTGCAAAGCCTTACAATCAGGAAAATGCCTCTAGTTCCCTTCGGAGAACGCTTTGTTTAGAAGGATGTTCAGCAAGTGAGATTTTGTTGTGCCAACCTCCCTGTATACTGTAGAGGACAGCTGTGTCAAACGTTCCCATTTCCAGTGGAGTTCTTCAGGCTTTCTTTGCTGTTCTGCTGGGAGTGAAGTGTGCACCTTCCTGAACTAGGCTGGCATTTTTGCTGATGGAATTGAATTGGCACATCACATCAGGTAGAAACCTGCTCAACAGAGTGACTCCAGAACTGGATTTGGCAGTTTTTTAGGATATAAAGACTATAACAAACCTGCAAAAAGAAATGATTCCCTTATTCTGCAGGCTCAGGTAGAGTCACTGTTGCAAATCTTGGTACAGACTTCATAAAATGAGAGGTATATGCAAGGTTTTATTTTGCACAGTTAAAAATTAGGCAAACTTTTATGGTTGTTTAAAGTTTGCTGAGATTACTAAAAGCACGCAGATTGTACTTGTGGTTTGTTTTCATCCTTTAGCTAAACATATTTTTCTTCCACTGCAAGATGAGTAAATTAAAATAGCAGTGAAGGTTTGTGACAACTAAATAAAGGTATGTAAACTTACCCACAAACAACCTTTGAAAAAACTTTTTGCAGCAGCAGGTAAAGATCCTACCATGTCTGCATTTTCTGTGTTTTGACCTGAGTCAGTCTGCATTGTACAAAGCCTAATTACTGATTAATTATATAAATCTGTCTATGCAGAGGTTTGTTCAAGTATTTTCCCTCAAGTTTAACTTGAGCATGTGTGTATACACTTGCATGCATCAGTCTGATTTGCTATTTATCAAGGCCAGTGCTGACTTGGCGGAACAGATGTTTCAAGATGGAAACTTCAACTGCTCATTACTCGAATTCTTGGATTAAGAATCATCAACCTGTCTGGAGGGAACAAGACATCTTACTCAGTAGCTGAACCCAATCTTTAGTCAGATTTTAAGAAGCCTTAACTTCAGGTAAACTACCTCATATTACCCAGGTTTCAGGTACAGTTCAAATATTTTCAGCCCATCTGATGAGAAAAAATACAGAAAAATAATTTATTGTTACGAGTTTTGGTGCGTTTTTATGTCTGTATGTTCAGCGTATGTCTGAACTGGAAGCTGTTTATTACAACAGGTCTTTTTGAGAACAACAGGTCACTGACTCAGCTTTAGGAGATGAGTCTTTCCTGTATTTTCATCCGTTGTCATACAGCTGCTTGGCTCTGACTTGTTGCACAGAAGGACCAGAATTGACAACGACATGCTCCTTCAGCATGTCATTTAATTATTTATGCACTATTAGAGCAGATGGAAATCTGTACATGTGTGGTAATGAGACAAGATTAATTGAAATGCTAATGTACTTCAAAAATAGCAATCACAGTTTTTGGCAAGGTGGTTTGCCCATTACTTGGAAGTTTAGTGGGAGCCATCACCATTCTTTACTTCCACCTCCCCTGTCCAATGCAGAGGCTGCCTGCTTTAAAAGAGCAAACGGTGTTGGCAATGCTTGTTAGCAATAGGTGGTCTTATGTGGTGTTTTAACTGCTTGAATATGCAAGACAAACCCACATTTTTTACTGCTAAAAAAAGCACTTTTTGGCTCCAGAATGTTTATGCTGAGGATCTGTTAACAAACGCTAACTGTAAAGCTGCTGTAATTGCGTATTTTGGCTGAAATCTCCTGATTAGAGAAATAACATAGTCGAGAGTGGTTTGGGTCTTGTGAAATCCTGGTCTGCCAGGTGGGAGATGGAGCCTTTACAGGCTCGGACATGGCAGAGGGAATGGTCTGGCTGGACAAGCTAGGAGGGCATTAAAGCCATGAGCTGCTAGGCTAACAATCCCTAGGAGCATAATGAGGTGGGGCAGTGAATGCTCATTTGGAACTAAATCGTGATGTTGAGAGAAAAAATAATTAAGGGATGTGGTCAGAAAAAAATTCCTTCAGTTCTTCTGCAGTGTCCTTTCAAGTAGGAGAAGAAGGGATAAGCTCCTTAATCAATTGCCTGTGGGGTGCTCAGAGAAGATTCTGGAGCCCTTAGAGGCCAGTGTCTGCAGGGTACAGTGTGCTGCTGACTGTGATCCCGGAGAAGCACAGAGGCCCTGAGAGAGAGCTTTGGCTGTCCAGAGGAGCTAAGGAGCCTGTGTGGTTATGTTCCCTGTGGGACCTGAGCTGCCCCATTCAGAGAAGAGTTGAAACCTAAATTTCAGTGTGCCGTGGAGCTCTACCCTTAGGGCTGTGGCAGGAGAGTTCATGCTATTAGTGCCAATGTCTGCATAATTCCTGAAACTAAGCCATATCTGTACTCAGTCCTGCATCTAGGGTAGGCAAATTTTGCATTAGACAAAGCTGAAATAAACTGTAGGCTGAGTGAGGTGAGTGCAGTCCTGGAAGTCTACAGTCCCATGGCAGTCAAAATACCTCTTCCTCAAAAGAACAACCCTTTGCCTTCTGCCTCTTTAGACTAAAGGGCATTTTGTAAAGCAGTTATAATTATAGACACAACAGCTGGGAGAAGAACTAGTAACAGCAAATATAACTTTGATGGCAGTTATTATGGAAAAATAACATGGAGAAAGAAAGATGCCTAAGAAGTCAATGACCTGCATTAAAAAAAAAAAAAAAATTAAAAAAGGTCCATGAAATGTATTAAGAACTCTAACAATTGTCTGTTTTTAGATAAATGATGCAGAATTGTTGAAAAGCAGAGAGAAAAAAACCATGCTAGATATTTCTGTGCTGCATTTGGGCAAAGAGAAGGCAAGATATTTGTATCATATAACGACAAAATACTTTACATTTCAACAGTAATTCAAGAGCATATTAAACCAGCTACTGTTGATGGTCTTAGCTGAGCATGTCTGGAAAACTTCACACCAGGAATTTTAAAAGACATGGTCAGCAAACTTTCAGGATTGATATTCAGTAATTGTTTGATTAGACATGTTCCAGAATTCTTTTAAGAAAGCTAGAGTTAGAACCAATACCTAGAAATGTAAATTAAATGATGAAACTAATTATGAATTGCACCACTGTGACATTAATTTGAGCAGCTTAATGTGAACAGTCAGTATGTGAATCTATTAAAATAGATAGCATTATTTATTCCACTCTGTATACACTAATGAAAACCAATATTTTGCTGCATTACCTTTGGATAAAGTTGGTCACAAAATATAACAGAGTTTAGGAAGAGCACATTTTTGCAAAGCATATCACCAGATTCTGCTCAACATTTTTGACTGAAATTCCTAACTGCCAAGTCTCAACTTTTTTTCAAATGGAATATTGCCAGGCTGGTGTATAAGGTCTCATGCGGGGGCACTGACTGGTTTTTTACAACAAGCTGTTTGCCTTCCTAAAAGAAAACATAATAGTTGATCAATTTTATTGAGATGAGTTGTGGGGGAAAAATAAATAATGAAGGTGGGAAACCTGTCTACTGAAACAACAATTCCCTAGATTCTTTGGTATGTGGGATGCTTCTGAACTATACATCTTTCAGCAGAGATACAAATGAAGAAGGTTCGTGAAAAGGTTCATAGATTAATTATGTCTAGTTAGCTAGATTCCTCAGATGGCCAAAAAAGATGTGAATCTTAGGTGTCCAAACATCCAAGGTGAACCTTGCAGAGCTGTTATACCCAGAGGATTCTTTCACTGAAGTGCTCAGTCATTTTCAGCATCCACAGCTCAAGTTGGGGTGCCGTCAGTCCCTCACACTTCAGCTGCTGAGCCTGCATGCGCTTGCAGTGTCTATTGGAATATTGGTTGTGTAGCCAGAGGAGAGAGCTGCGCCTCAAGATGGAGGCAGACACGGCTTCCTTTGGAGCACCTGAATTCTGGATGGACATGCAGCAAACTGAGGTGCTCATTTTAAGAATGCAATTTTCAGTCTTTCCTACTTATGACCCTCTTCCTTATGCCTCCTTTTATTTTTGTTAAAACTCCCCCAAAAAACAAAACAGACAAAAGCTTGTATAATTAATTAAAACTTGGCACCAGCAAACTTGTTTTTTGAGTTACATTTTGAGGAGTCCCTGTAGTTCAAGAGCACAAGCTCACAAGCTGTTTAAAAGGACTTTTACAGCACACACTTATAACTTACATGCAGTATGGATGCCTAGTTAGAGCAGAAACTGAAAATGGATTCTTTGAGCTATCATAAAAAGATCTGCCGAGGCTGGGGTTGAGTGAGTGGAGTTAAATCTAGACAATTTCAATCTTGATTAGACTCCCATGGTGGAGTTGCTTCACTATCATTGTTTGTGGTCTGATGGATCTTTCTTGTTAGTATTTGTGAATCACTCAGATGCAGCTTACAGAGCTGATGGCATGTGCAGCATGCTCAGGAATTCCCAATTAAAGTAACCAAGTAATGCAGTTTTGTTGCTCCATTTCCATGATCTGTGTAAAGAAGCCACCCAAGTTCAAAGGGGCAGAAAGAACTAGGTGGCATCTCCTGTCTATCCAAACAGTCTGCCCTTGGGGAGGAAAACCCCCAACAATTGGAAGGAACCAGCCTTTCTGCAATTAGAAACAGCTGCTTCAGCAGCAAAAGCAGGATTTTCAGCTAGTCAGAGGATGTTAATATTACCACAGGATTCTCACTTAATAATAAGGGTAATAACTCAGATGACCATTACCATTTTAAAAAACACCCTGGTAACTCAATTGACATGTTTTGAATAGAAGTCTAGGAATGAACAAGTAATTTCAAAAAAATAATGTCAATAGCAAGTACTGATTGATTTTCTATGCATCTGCCTCACTAAGTGAGGTTTGACCTCACTTAATGTGTGAAGACACATGAAACATCTTTCCATAAGTGAGCTGGCTAACTGGATGTCACTTTTCAGGAGGGTTAACAGCAAAGTAGAGATTACAAAAACATACCTCGGGCTGCAGTACAAGGGTGAGTCAGAAGTTGGAAAGGTGCTTCCCAAGAAAACTTACAAAGGTGTGCTTGATTTTTCATCCCAGTCACTCCATAGAAGAGGATTTACAGTACACACTTAACATTTTGTGATAAAAATGTTTGAAATTGTGATCATCAAAACTCCAGAAATCAGAGAATGTGTCTGAACTCACTACTGAAGCTAAAAACTCATCAGAATTTATGTTTTGTTTAGTGGCCATCACAAGTTGATCAGTAAGAAAGATGAATGAATCAAAGGTTGCAACCTCAGAGACTTCAGTCCCCCCGTATGAGAAAGCTGATCAGCCTTGATAAAATGTGGCTGCACGTGAGTCCTATCTCCTGTTCACTTGGGGGCTTACAGAATTGGTGGCACCACTCATCCTGCTGGATGAGGAAACGTTGTGTTTCTAACTGCACAGGGCAATGAAAGGCACAGCTGTGTCCTCTTTCAAGGTTTCCATTTGCCTCATGAGGAACTCAGTCCATCAAGGAAGCAACTGCCTCCACACAGTTTTGTTTAGTTCCATTTACTCTAGGTAAGGCATAGCCAGAAAATGACAGATTTGCCAACACTGCAACAATCTAGAAATAAGATGATAGGTGAAAAATGACAGTGGCTATTGCTGATAGCTTAAATGTCTGTTCACAGTAGGGACTTGGAAGTGACATACATCTATCAGAATGCTGGCACACAAAAATATCTCTCTTCTCAAATGAATCACATAAGATGTCCATTTAAAAAGTCAAATCAAATGTTACAGAAGAGGAAATATCCAATGACACAGGAGAGTATTACCTATCTCACCCTAGTTTTGCTAACTACACTATTCCCAGGAGCTGCAGATGCATTCAAAGTCCTTTAGAATGTTTTTAATTTCTCAGACATATATTAAGTAATAGATTATGGTAAATAATATTCAACATAGTTAAACAGTTAGTTAATACAATGTTACTTCTCCCCCCTCATTATTTCTTGTCATTTTGAAGATATTTAGAACCCTATTAACAGAAATAAATAATTTTTTCGGGTGAAAAACATGAAATTGTTTGTTGACATATTGGTACTCATAGCTTCAGCTTCAAGTGTCAGATTATTTTCTACATGCTGGAAAAGCATGCAAACAAAATATACAATATTCAATACAGATTTATTCTGCACCTAGAATAAGGATATGAATTTATTTAGGTAATAAAGGATGTTTTTCAAAATGAGTCATTTAATTTACTTTATTTAATCATATGTTACAACCTGCTTAGCTAATTTCCCCTAATATCTCTCTAAAAGTTTTTTCCATAATTTGTTTTTGAAAATGCTTTTTGA
This sequence comes from Melospiza georgiana, assembly GCF_028018845.1. Lineage (NCBI taxonomy): Eukaryota > Metazoa > Chordata > Aves > Passeriformes > Passerellidae > Melospiza > Melospiza georgiana. The sequence continues at coordinate 42,530,261 of NC_080431.1, forward strand.
ATTATTAAAAAAGAAAATAAATAAAAAAGAAATGCTTTCAGAACAAGAGACCAATATAAAAACCTTTCTCCATTTTAATGATGCTTTGCTAATTTTTCTTTTTCTAACTAGAACAGCTCTAGACTAAAAAAAAAAATGTTTTTGGATGTTCACATTTGAGCTGTAAGCAGTACTCTCGTTGGGTGACTTAATGGAAGTTTGGAGTATGGCTGTTGTTTGTGGTGTGGAAAGCTGCTGCTCGTGGAGGTACAGCTCATCTCAGACGCGTTCACCTGACCGGTTCCCAACGTGCTTACTCGGGCTGCGGAGCCCGCTTACGCACGAGCTGGGGCTAATGGGGCAAGTGGGATGAGGCAAGACTATAACAGGATGTCTTAATCCCTGTGCTGCCTGAAAGATATAAATACGATAAAGGAGAGGAAAAGTTGATTCAATCTTTTAACAGAACAAGGCTTCTTTCTGTCTAGATTGTATATTGATAGCTTTGTAGATTAACAAAGCTTCTTCTAGTGATTAGAAAAACTTTGTTTCTGTGCACTTCAAGAGTAGAGCCTAACGATTCGTAAATCTGGCACATGGTATCAGGTACAAATCACCGTAAGATATGACACAACTACATGTAATGTGGAAAAAATATCTGCATTTTAGTGCACAGGAGAAACAAACTAGTATTAAAACAAGCATTTAGTCAGGATCAGGATAAACATCTTGTTCTGTGTGTTTTAAAGTGTTTTCACATGCAGTATTACAGTTTTTCAGATTCTGAGTTATGCGTTCAGACTTCACTGACAAATGAAAGAAGTAAAAGTGGAAGGGACAAAGAAATTACCTCTTTTCCTTTTGCTTCATGTTCATGGTTTCCTTTTGCTTCACAGGCCAGACCATGTGAATAGAACAGGTTGCAAATGCACAAACTGTCTTTCATCAATACCATCTGCATCCATCACAGCTGTTTTAAATCTTAGGTTAAAACAACTATTTGAAGACAGTGAAATTCACCTATGAGATAATTAATCATAGTAGGTTAGACCAGCTTGGTCCACTATGTTCTATCAACAGAAGCATTTTGCAATGATCCATTGCAGCACTTCCAATCCAGGTGACGTTATTTATAGTATGTAGCAGTGGCAATAAACTTTCCTGGTTTCTAATTTAGGAATATCAAAACCAGCTCTATGTTTTTTATCCCAAGGACATTGTGGTACTATTAAACTAGTCTCATGTTAGTGTTTTCTCAAAAATATCACACTGAGACACAAGGTGATGCAATGCCCACTTCCCTCTGCTCTGAATACAGGAGTGAAAACAGTGCTCACAGAAAGCTAAGTAATAACCAAACAGCCAAAGAAGCCACACTGAATTATACAACTTAAGGAATTCCCCTCTACAATTAGTTGAACATTAAAACATTGTCTTTTTTTAATATCCACCCTCCATCAAATGCTATAGCCCTAATTTGTGTTATTGGACTAAATGCACCTAGCTGGCAACATACAGCTGAAAAGTTCTACGCTTTGCAAAGTCAAGTGTTCAAGTAGTCACAGTATTCATACTCTAGTATTTGCCAAAAGTTTCTTACTATTTAACAGAGTCAGGTGCTAAAGAACAGGATAAATAAAATCTAGAAAACTGGTGTTTTTAAAGTAGACATCAGAAAATGAAGAAGGAAGAGGTGTATATTAAGTTCAGTATTGTAACTGTACTGAGGAGCTTTATGCAGTCTGTAGAAGGTGCCTCAAGCCAAGAGACTGGAAACTCTGAATGTTGTCTCAGCAGTTTCTTTCCAAAGCTGAAGGTCACTCCTTTCTTCAGGAATGCCCCTATTATCATCTTACCCAAAAGGAACTTCTGTGAACACATTAAATCCTATCCATCAGCTGAGGAAAATGGTACATACTCAGTTTCCTATGGAAGCACTATAACAGTTATAAAGCTATAAAGCTGTTAAGCCAATAACCTTCTCAGGTTTATTCAGATGCAGTTCCAGTTTTTGCTCCAATAAATCCATGTTCAGGATCACACTTGCTCCTATTCCAAACCCAACAACTGGCATTTCTAAGAGTGAAGCAATGTTAGAGCTGTCATCTTTTTGTGTAGAGCAGGTCTTTGTGGTGTCATGACTAGGACAAGACAAGGTGATTCTTGAGAATCCCAGCACATCCCTGCTTTTGGTACCTCCATGGCTCAGGGGTACCCAAGCAGGAGGACCTTATCTTTAACATCTTTCTATTTTCAGAAATTACATAGAACAGATAAGAACACGGAAAACTTCTTACATGAAAGAATAACAGCAAACAAAGCTGAGAAGGTGGATCAGGGAACCCTGTTTCCAGAAACATCCAGTGCTTATCAAAGATACTGTATATTTTTATGAAAATCAGGACTGTCATTTAAATAAGTAAATGTGGTGCCTGTCATGAATCTGACAATTCTTGGAGCCAGTACAGTAGATTAGACAAGTCCATGAAGATGATGTATATATATTTAAAATATATAAATAAAATATATATATTTAAAATATAAATATAATAAAATGTAAATAAAACACATTATATTATTATAATTATATTAGATTATATTATGTTGTGTTAATTATAAAGAAATATATTTTAAAATAAAATGAATTTCAATATACTTTATTGGAATGTAAGTCATTAACAGAAGCACCTTAAAACATGGATGTTCACAGAAAAATATTTTGCTTTGTATTAAAAATAATCAAACACAAAAAAATTAAATTTTAATGTTAAAAATGTATATGTATTTATATACATTATTTCAGTTTACAGTTACAAAATAATAATAGTTTATTATGAAAATTTCTTGTTATTGCTGCAGCCGGAAACATAACTTTATATAGTTTGTTTCTTTGTAATTTAACATAGTTTAATGGATTGAAACCATTAACATAGTTTAATTGATTGAAAATACTCTGTACTTGTTTTTAAATCACTCATCTATCTCAGAGTTACTATCATGGTGTAAATCTGTTTGACAAAGGTTTCAGCCTGCCCAGATGTGGAATGGTGCGTCAGAATGAAAAACCACTATATTTCATAGGATTGGGTATTTGGCTTTCTTGGACAAGAGATCTGATCAGCTCACTCAGGTTTCCCTAAGGGAGGTTTCAGACAGTCTCCATTGTGTAGGAGGGCAGCCTGGCTGTGCACTGAGATTAGCCTGCAGAGATTTCATGGGGTTGAGAAAGAAAGGTAAGCTCCCTCCTGCTGCTGGTAAACACTGTTATTGTTCTCCATTCCTTGCTGAATGGCACAAATGCAATTCTACAACCTTAATTACTGCAATAATGGAAGAAATGACACAAAATGACAAGGAATGTGCTAATTCAGAAAGGCTCAAGTCATTGACATATTAGTCCCTTTATTGCTTGTTGTTACTTTCAGGCACGTACTCTTTTACTCATAAATACTGAGCGGATTCTGGGGACTTAGTATTTAAATAATAAATTAGTAAAACAGAGATTAATGTGAAAAAAGTGGTGCCCAATAGTCTTTTAGAAGCTGTCTGGTCAGTACCTGAGCACAGAACATGTCTGATGAAGTTAGCCATCCTGGCAAACTGCATCATTTCCGATGTCCAAAAATGGAGACTTGTTAAATGTTATTTATATGCTAACCAGGAAGGAAAAGGTGGCAAGTGAATAGGCTGCACCAAAATATTGTATTTTTCCTCTGCTGAGACTCCCACAGCACCATGAAGGAGATGAGTGATATTGATTTTTTTGTGAACATCTTACATGTAGCTGCGGATGACAACGTGTGAATCTGTGTTTACACTGCCTGGAAACCAGTCCTGTGAAACAGAGTGACAGCTCTCCTGTATCTGCGGCCCTGTACCGGCAGAGGGGAGCGCGAGAAAGCTTGGGCACAGAATCAACCCTCTCTCAAGGGCTCAGAGAACTCAGTGGCAATATTTTCAACCTTTTTTTCTAAAAAGAACCACTGCACTTAGGTAACAACCCCGTTTAAAACCCACATATACACTGCATATGTAAATTCCCTTGTAGAAGTCAAGCATTACCTAACAATAATGCACAAAGAAACAAATTCTTCCAAAGAACTGAATAAGAAAGCAAGACTTGCATGCCACAATATGAATCTCTAAAATCATGAAAAACAGGACCACTGGGAATTGCTAACAGTTTCAGCTGCAACACTGAATAATCTAAGTAATCCTTTTTCTATTGAACCAAAAGGAAAAATGAAAAGACTTTCATTGAAATACAGTCATAAATTCCATCCATAAGACTTTTCCTGCAATTAAGTTACATTTACTGATCCACTACTCCCTTAAAAGGAGCATTAACACAAAGACTTCAATTATTCATGGTAAAACAAAGTTGATTCTATTGCTACAGTCAAAGCGGCATTCTCTTTTACTGTGGTTATTTCTGTAGTATCTTCAAAAAGGGCACATAGTCTGTGAAAACATGTAAGTTTTTGAGTAAAAGCTATTTCCATGATCAATCCTAACTTCTTGCATTTATTACTTTTGCCTTTTGCTCCTTTCATGAGGATGAAATTTGCTGGGGGTTTTTGTCCCCTTCATCCTTTAAAGGGTAAGCCGATTGAAATATTCATTTTTTTTAAACCTAGGTCAAACATCCTGAGAAAAAGAAGTCTTTCTCTCTCTAAAAGAAAAACCAAGAAACAAAAACCACAGGTATTTACTGTTATGGAAAACTTATCAGTGAGGAAAGAAACCCAGCGAACTCCACAAAATGACCTCTGTGGAAGCAAGTTTGTGGTTCTTGTGTTGTCAGCAGAGGGCTTAAAAGAGCTGCAGAGGGTCTAACACCTATGAAGAGCCATACCTACTTCTGCTGCTTGCTAAAAGCTTCTCACTCGCTGTTCCACAATTCCCAAGTGCTGTCCGTTTCCGCCCATGATGCCGTCCCCCGGGAACTGGCACCCTCTGCTGCTGCTGATTGCTGCCCAGCCCCAGTCTGAAATACCCAAAGCGTAACTGCCTTAATGCAGCTGTGGAAGTATGCGCTTTAAAGGTCAAGAGTTCCCAATCAATCCTAGGAATTTAAGAAGGGGATAATATTGCCCAAAGACACTAAGCAAAACTTGATCTTCTAGAGATACTTGTTTCATTTTCAAAGGTCGAGAATGGATACAGATTCTTGATATTCTTTGGTATAAGAAAATACCAGGGATACATTTCTTTGACTCAGTAAGAAGTCTGCCATATGATCTATTAAATGTAATGTTAACAGGGAGAGAAATGCTTTCCTCAGTAGACCTTCCTAATAAGCATAACCCTGAAAGATGACAGGATGTTACAGACTCAAACTGTTGTGTATAAATCTGTTTTCATGTAAATGTGCTACAGACTGACAATTGATTGAGACACATATACATAATAACATAAATACTTCTTCCAAAGGTAGTAATTTGTTTCTACAATGTCATGCTCTCTGAGCCACGTCTTTCAAAGACATGGAAGTTAATGAATGCCTACCAGGAGTAAAAGAATTCTGCCTGACCATCTTGCAGATGTCTGAGGTTTAACAGATTTAAGTGTTCCTCTTTTTTTGCTGGAACTAGTTATCATAAAAAAGTGTAACTGAAGAATAAGAAAATAACAGGTAATGTGTAAGACGTAGGAAATTGTGTAGCAGTGATACTGGCAAATTCTCAGTTGATTTCTGAATTCATAGATGTTCCTCTTTTAAAAGGTTTCACTGCTGTTTTGTGCAGAAAATCTCGAAGGGAATGAAGACTATTAATCCAGAAGGTATATTATCTCTTCGTACAGGAAATATTTAGAAATTACAATGCCAGTGAATTAATACCATAGGATTCAGCAGTAAGCCTTAAAAGTTTAGGCCTTATTTACAAAAGCAGTTATGTTTTCAATTTTTTTCCTCAAACAAGAGATTACCTTGATGCACTTCAGCTTCTTGGCTTCAGACTAGGGACAGAAAGGCGAGAAAGCAATTACAGTGTTAAAGAACCCTGAAAATCCCAACCTGTTCTAAAGCATTCTTTCTTTCCTGTTCAACCCAGGTATTTACAAAACTTATCACTTAAGTGACTACTACTTAATGTACCAAGAAATGTAATAGCAGATAGAGATTATTTTTGGCTTTGCTCCCTTTGGTTTTGAAAAGAGGAACTGAAGATGATTATGTGGGTTGGGCACTTCAGTCACAAGTTGCTTACATGCATGACTACCCTTCAAAATTTCTCTTTACTTCATTATTTTTGACTCACACATCATTGACACAAGGCCTGTGACAATAGGAGACTGCAAAGACCATGAAGAAGAATTATGGAATAATTCATTTGACAACTATGTTTGTGGGAAAGAACATCAGTAAAAGTGCTGTACAGGTACTGCAACTGAGCCTTTTCATTACATGGAGAGCAAAAAGCTTCATTAATTTTTGCTGTAGGGCACCTCACGTTTGAATAGTTATATTTAAGTGACATTCTAGCTTTCTCATGAGAAGCTTAGAAGGTCTCCTCCTAGATAATTAATTACAGCCTTGCAGTCTAGTGAAGAATCACAGGAAAAATACAGTCTTCAACTAAAAAAAACCCAAAGTATTGAGGAGATTTACACAAGGACCACATGTATTACAAGAACCTACCAACAGCATGGTGTGTTATCAGTATATTCTAATGAACTACTTTTATTTCTGCACATTTAAACATGGACCTTGTTAATAATTACAAAAAGCCCTAAAAATCGCAATCCTGAGATTTTTTTTTAAATTGACAGAATAAGTCACTTTATCATCTGAAGAACTGTTTAAATATCAATAAAATGTCACCACAAAATCAGCCTAATTTTCTGTCGGCTTCTTAGAAAATCAGGCTGCCTGGAGGACACAGAAATTTATAATGCACAGTTACTCTCTAAGAGTAAAAATGTTCCTGGGTATTGCACTTCCATAGAAGAATTAAACAGAATTTTGCCTTTTGGATGGTATCAAGTAAATTAATGTCACTATCTGATATCAGATAATTTAGGAATAATACCACAGACTAATTTAATTGGAATTCTGATAATCAGTCATCTAGTCCATCTCAAAGTCAAGTCCAATTATACCAGTTTGCTCAGGAGATTGCTGGGTTCTGAACATCTCCAAGGATGAAGATTCCACCACCTCTCTAGGCAACTGTTTCAGTATTTGACCATTCTCACAGTACAAGCATTTTTCATAACAGCTAATCGAGTTTTCTAGTGCTCCATCTGGTGTCCATTGTCTCTCACTCTATTGCTGTGCATCTCTGAGCTCAGCCAGGCTCTCTCGTCTCTGTACCATCCCATTTGGTAGTTGGAGACTGCAAGTTCCTCGTGTATGCCCTCTAATATTAACGCTGTACAAGTCCAGTTCTTTCCACCTCTCCTTCTACATCAGGTGCTTCAGCCCCTGGCCATCCTCTGCTGGACTCACTGCAACATGTCAATGCCTTTCTTGAGCAAGCCCAAAACTGGACACAAGGCTCCAGATGTGACCTCCCGTGTGCCAAACTGAAGGGAAGGATCACTTCCCTGCCTCTGCTGACTGTCCTGTTGGTAATAACCACCTGGGATGTGGCTGGCTGGCACATTACTGACTCACATTCCATTTGTTGTCCACTGGGACCTTCAGGTCTGTTTCTGTCAAGCTCCTTGCAGCAGTGTTGGCATATGGGGTTATTACATCCTGATGTGGGGCTGCAACTGCATTTGTTGAACTTCATACATTTCTTGTTGATCCAATTTCCAGCCTCTTGAGATGCTCTGAGACCTCTCCATCTACTACTCCCTCAAATCTGGTATCGCCTGTGAACTTGCCAAGGGATGACACTATTCCAGCAGGACATGGCATTGTTGATCATGTTCTCTTTAGGTAGGTGTGCCACCCATCTTACAGTCTGTATCTCACCAATTTGTCTACAAACACACCATAGGAAAACAAATTGGAAATACTTAAGATTCCGACTAGTATCTTGCCTAAAATAGCTCACAGTCCTTCTAGATAATACAGTTTATTAGTTATTCATTGATAACAGATAAACAAAATAATATGGGAAGTTCATTTAGGGACTGAATCACATTCATATCTATTACAATCTGCATATGGGAACTGTTTTATAGGAAATAAAAGTTAAGGATTCTAGTCACATAAAAATATATGTTAGATAAAACCTAACTTCTGGAAACTTTATTCGGAAATGACTGTACTGAATGCTTGTGAGCCCAAAATTTGTGTGACTTTTTCCCCAGAGAGCAGCAGTTAGTCGAATAAAAGATTATCACCTCTGTCTACATACTTGGCCTCCCTCACTCACAGAATGGTAATTTTAAATATGTGATGTGCAATTACCAGCAATTTTTATTACCAGCAATTACCAATTTTTACCTTGGTCTATCAGAACAAGAAAATAAAAAAAAAAAAGGAAACGGAAGCTTTCCTGGAGCAAAGGAAGTATTACTGTGCTTCAACTGTTTGGAAAATGAAGAAAAGTGTATCTGGGAATCATAACTTGATATAGCTCAGTATTATATAGTAAATAGTTATTGTTCATGTCCAGGTTAGAAAACATTAACAATTTAAGAGATATTATCAAGGAAAAAGGCACTAAGAAGAAGGAGCTTTCTCTTAAATTAAATCTGAGCAATATTTTCAGTATGCAGTACTTAAAAGATCTGTATTTACGTTATACATAGAAACGTACCATATGCAGTCAAGAATGCTTTGAAAAATTAGAGAACTTTTGTATAATTAGAATAGATGGTGGAGTGGAATAAACAAGTAGAATGTGTACTTGGACTTTTGAGCTTATTTTCATACAATTAAATATGGTAAGTTATCCATTTCCCTACTGCACACTACAGTCCTCACCCATCAAGGTTCTATTTTTATTATTACATTGATGTAACTGCACTACTGTCTAGCCCATTAAGTATCAGTGCTGATAATTAGGATGTATTTTATTGCTTCTTCAAAGTATTTTAATGCCTGTTTGGTTATACAAATGACATCAAGTGATGAACTACAAATTAAGGCCAGTAGGTAATTTTGTTACCAGCTGACATGAATTTCCTTTATAGAAAATACAGTACTAATGCATGTATATTTTGAAAGTTTCCATTAGTCAGAATAGTTGCAAGGAATGTGGCATGAAACACAGGGTCCAGGAAAAACAATATAAAAAGGCTGAAACATGCATTAATTTGAACACCCCGAATAATACATCCTTTAACTACCCACATTATAATTTGTAGAACACACTAGTGTTTATTTATCTTTAAAATTCAAATAAATGTTAGCAAAATTATTGCATGTATCATCTTCACACATTTTATTCACATGAGAGATCTAGAAATTATTTTATGAAGCATAAGAGTATTTGACAGTCAAAAAAGAAACAGTTAAAACCAAACCAGTTGTTTGCTTTTACAGTAAAATCAGCATCACTATGGTGAAAATAACTTTCTTTAAAGAAAAGCTCCCCAAAGGATTATTTTGAATAATTTTTGAAAAATGCTATGCTGATGTTTTCTTCTTCAGTTTCTTGTACCACACAGGTACCTCTTTATTTGTCTGTAAAAGAAAGAACATTTATTTGTGAGACAGTGAACAAAAGAAAAACATGCAATCTACATAATTTAAGCAATCTACCCAAGTCTCTGTCGTTCCTATGTAGTTCAAAGTTGAGTTCTTTGCTTAAATGCAAATATCAAAACCAAAATAACCCATTTAAAGGTACTATTACAACATACCAGTATTAAAACCTCCCCATTTCCAGGTTATAAAAAGCAGATTTTATGGTGAAAACAAACTAATTTTTAAAAAAATATACATGTCACAATGAAAACAAGCATCAACTGTGCCATAAATAGGTTTCATTTGAAATAAAATCATCTATGTTTTCCAGCTAAGAAAGGAATAGATCTTAGAAAAGAGATCTTAGGTGTGCCAAAACTGACCAACATTTTATGCAGAAATATAGTTCTTAAAAATATTTAATTGAAAATAAAAGAATACAGAAGTTTTCTAACTCTGTACAAGATATTTTAGTTGCAGGGAATTGTCTGTGAGCAACTTTTCCTTGCCTTCATAATCCTATGGGTTACTGCTACACAGTCAGGATTGCTTGTTGCAAATTCAGTGGTGGTTTGTATAAAATAAAATAGTTTAAGTTTTAATAGAAATAGAACAAATCAATTGGAGGTGGAACAAGGTAAGGACTATTCTGCTTCCAGGGTTGGGTATAATCTCTTTAGTTAGTGAGCACTGTCTCAGTCTGTTGTCCCTAAACTTATTCCTTTCTAGTTCCCTTTTTTGACTCCTCTCTATTCATTCTTTCTTCCAAAACATAAAAATAATTTAATTTAAAAGTCTGCTTTATTATTTTTGAAGACTCCAGTTACATAAACAAATCTGGTCTATTTGTTCAAGCTTTTAGAATTCTGGAAATTGACCTAAACTGGCAGGATTTTTACAGGACTACTGATTTCTTTTCCCATCTAAGAAGAAAACATGTGCCATCTGCCCATTTTCTGTTCTCTACTCCTAAGTCTGCAAAGGCTAGAGTTTTTCACAGAGAAATTGGTTACAATTTCTTAATGTAATGTTTTCCTGTATTCCTACACAATTTCTATATCCCTAAGTAGGACAAGACAGATTATGCAAGGAAACCCCAGATCATTTTCACAAACTGTTTGCTTATGTTTCGGATCACTGAATAGCTCCATCAAAAACAAAGTTTGGGCAGTATGATTTAGCACTACCAAAAGGACTGTGCATGAAACAGCACTGGATAAGCCTGTGTTTAGTCTAATAATGCTATTCAAGCAGAATTTGAACTCCTAAATGTCCTCATGTCATGTCCCAGAGATGCTACTGTTTCCTACTTTTTGTGTTATACACCCAATACATGGGTGTGCTACACTATAAACCTCATATTATTTAAGACACTGTATGTTAAAGTCTCTATCAGGAAAAAAACCCCAAACAACAAAAAACCAACAAAATAAGAAAAAAAAAAGAAAAAAAGAAAAAAAGAAAAAAGAAAAAAAGAAAAAAAGAAAAAAAGAAAAAAAGAAAAAAAGAAAAAAAGAAAAAAAGAGTTCTCTTCGGACAAAATCAGCACATATGTTATGCAGTGTGGATACACTCAGTTCACCCCAGAGAAAGGTAGCATTATGAAGTTTGTAAATAAGAGTAATGACTTGCTTTGTGATTCAGCATTTCAACTTGGCTGTCTTCAATCTATTAGTTCAGACACAGTCATAGTCAGAAACTTCTAAACCATTTTCAGGAAACTTTCCAATACCAGAGGCACTAAATCTGAAGTGGGCCAATTCAAATATTAAAAGCCAAGTTTTTAGTTTGTGAAGGAATAAAACAGGGTTTTATACTGATTTTATAACATCAGGCTTCCATAGCAACAGAAGTGATATCAATACTGGTGTTCTGTTTTTTATATATATTTAGATACATAAGCACATACATATTAATATATATCAATTTAAGCATGCAGAAATACACCTATTTCCTCACTCCTGCTTCTTAATATAGATATGTACAAACTCCACTTACACACAATCATAGTAGATTTAAATTAGTATACATGGTCTGTGAATCCCTACAACTATTAAAATCTTGCTAGCCCCTCAGTGTTGTAATACAACAATTTTTAAAAAAAAAGACCTGGTTTGCTGTGAGCTTAAGATATAGAAAGTAACTAAATCATTAAAAAACATCAAAAACTCTAATTTTTGTCCTTGACACTGACTGTTTCCATAAAGAGCTGAATTAATTACACATCTCCCTGAAGGATGAATCCACTTTTTTTTTTTTTTTAAAGTGAGGAGAAGCATCAGAAGTTTTGGCACTTACTCTTATCACAGTACTTACAAATAACGTTGGCTTAGGTGTAAATATATTTTCTTCTTCATGTTCTGGCAGCAGTTTTACCAAAGGGATTGATTGTTTTCCAGTTGCACTTTTTACACCAATACGAGACTGAGGTAGATTTTGCTCACAGCCTTTACCACGTAGAGTAAAAATAATCTGCTTCATTGTGGCTAATTCCTATAAAACCACAAAAGAACAATGCTAAGTTATTATGTTAAATTACATTTGAACCTATAAATATTTATTTTTTAATAATAAATTTATATTCACCTTATATTCACCAAACATAGATTCGTAAATGTAAAAAAGAATATATACTTGCTATAATTAATAAGATTACTACTTAAACCCTAGCAAAGTAAGAAAATAAAACAGGCACAGAGGATTTATAAAACTCAAATTTTGTCTTGCTTAAAGGCTGTAAAAGAGAACATTTACTGTGTAGTAAGAAGCACATTATATGTCTTTTAACTTCAACTTCCATTCCACTTAAAAGAATTCTTTTGCATTTAGTTTTCAGGCTGAGGGACTGTACAAATCTAATTTGAATGACTTTGGCAACTTGTACTTTTGAGCACTGGGTCTTGCACAGAAAATTATAAACAGATTGCTATTTCTTTATAATCTGGATATATTTCTTTATATCCATATTAGAAAAGAAGAATCAATGAAGAACCTTTAGAGGATGTACAGTAAAAATAGGATCAGAATGGAAAATAAGTTTTGTGAAAAATTAAAGTTCCAATGGAGAAAAAGGAATGAGAATATATAGAAATGCAGCCTTTTTTTGGATATCCTATAAAAACAATTTGAATTAAAAATGCAATCTTTCCTTAATACTTAAATCTGAACAAACCAGATTATTCAAAATGTACAGTAGAGTGATAAAGGAAAAAACATAGCATTTTCTGACTTTAACTGCACATCTTCTTTTGTCATGTTTCACCACATCTACCTCCTAATGTTCCCTCTCTCCCCCATGTAATGGTTATGATTATTATAAAATAAGTTACAGAATGTAAAGAGAAGGAGAAATAATTAATGTAAATTAATTATTATTATTACTATTAGTACTATTATTTCGAGCATTCATTATTGTAGATTTAGAACAGCAAGATCAGTAGAAAAGCCTTTCAATGTAAATTTTAAGACAATTTTACATGTTTTAAAACATTAATGTTTTTGTTTGCTTGCTTTTTACAAATAGTGTTGTCTTCAATAAGCAACACTGTTACTGTATTAGCCTTATATATAATTAACATTCTGTCTCATCTCTCAATCAGAAAAGGATAATTTGCATTTATAGCTGAATGACAAATATTTGTTAAATCTTACCTATTTAATACCTGCTAGAAAATGACATTGATGTACATTCTATTTTCATTGAATTATTAGTAATGAGTTAAAAAAAACCATCAGCCTTTTAAAATACTCCTGCCATATGCCTTCTCTCTGTCCACTGCTGCCTTTAATACAAGAAACAAAGTCAAAAGAAACATGCTGAAGCCTTTAAATTGTCGAACACTAACTGAGTTACATGAATGGAAGTTACACTCCACAGACCAGCTTTATCGAGTGTACAAATTGTTCTTGTATCTCAGTCATTTAATATTAACTATTTGCATAATTCAGCCATGTGTGGTGGCATGTTGAAACAGCATGACTGCAGAGCAGCTGTTTAAAAGGACTGCATAGCTGATGCCAACATGTTTTTCAAAGTTGTAAACTCTGCAAAGATGTTGCCAAAGCAACACATAGACAGAATTTCTTGATGAAAATAACTCAAGCAAGTATACAGCAAATAAATACACCATCACAGGAGATTAAATTGTACATAAACAATGTTTTGACATTAGCAAATGGTGTTCCTATACTTAAACTGTGTTATTCTGTGGACCAAATAGTTGCACGTTTCAACAAGGCAAAACACAAAAACGGTCACACAGATTTATTTCAGAAACAGAGTTGCAACTTGAATGTGTAGGGTCAAATTCTCTTGTGTCAAGATCCACTTGGCAGTTTAAAGTCTTCTCGACTTAATAGAATCTGTCCTGTACTTGACAGCCCTGTGTGTTTTCAGACTTGGAACAGGCTCTGGAGAGTCAGCTCTCACACAAGCTTCCCTTGTGACAGGAGGATTCTCTAATGTGAAGCTATAGGAAAGAATGACAGGGAGTGGGGATGAAAAATTAGTCCACAACGAAGAAGCTATTTTGGCATCACAGCCAAATTTATCATAAGGATTTAGCTAAGGTTGTCTTAATATTTGTTCTAAACCCCCTCCTCATTTAGTAAGAAAGACCCTAAGACACTTGGCAAAATAAATAGCACACGAAACACTGAATCCAACAGAATTATTGGTATGTGTACTGCTAAACAAGAAAAGAAAATTGCCGCAACATATTTGCAAGAGATTTGCTGTAGTCAACAAAGGAAAAACTGAAAACAAAACTCTGTCTTAAACTGCAATAATTTTAACCATCTCTTCAGATTTCTGTGCTCCTGAACACAATCTTAATTCTTACCTTCACTTTTACGTTTCAAACAGTCATGAGTACCTGCTACTGCTGGCATGCTATCTTGATTCTGTAAGTATTACTTTCCAATCCTAAAATCCAGCAAATTGATTTAGAAAGCTAGCAAGGAAAAAGCAGCTCTGAAGATTGTACTTAGCAGAAATATGTGAACTTGTTCCAGTGGGAACAAGACCTTCTGAAAAAAGGGGAAAACAGGTAGAGGGTTCAAAGGAGAAGGTAAGAATCTTTTGTGGAAAAGGACAGGTACTAGCTTCAGGATAAGCTAAGTAAAGGAAGATGTAAAGAGAAATGGATGAGTAAAATTCTACTTTTTACTGTGTGAAGTCCACGTTTCTATGCCCAGGCAGAGCTGTGCACATTGTTTACTTACAATATCTCCTTCAGTTACTCAGTGCACTGTAGAAAACAGTGTTGCTAAAGCTCTGCATTTCCCAATTTCTCTGGGGAAGTATTTGGTCTTTGCCATGCTGGCTCCTGGACATATAAGCCATGCTACGCAAGATACGTGTCACTGTTTTGAGGCTTCCAGGGTTGAGGGCTTTGGCTTTGGACAGCCAGACAGAAATCCTTCTTGGGAGGATTATGAGTACCAACACCTCTGAGTGGATTCACCCAGCTCCTCCCTGGGTTGGCTTTACACCTCTGGCCTCCCTGTCACCAACCACGGGAACACAAGCACCCACTCACCGCTTACGCAACATTCCGTGGGGACGTGGCAGTGCAGACACATGGAAAACAATGCAGTTGGCAAAAACCAGTGGGTTAAGATGACACAAGGAAAAAAGTAACCTGTGCAGCTGGCACAAAAACAGTGCTTACATACAATTAGTGTCACCCATACAAACAAGTGTCAGGACTATATTATTAAATATTTTGAAAGTCTGCCCACAGCTACCTGATGAATTTTTGTTAAGGATGTTGCTCTGTGTACCAGCACAAGTCCAAAAAATCAAAGTAATGAGCTATGTGACACATTAATTGGGATTTCACTCAAACTTGGAACACTTAAATTGCTGTATCTAAACATAAGTATCTAACCACGAGCTAAGAATCTAATTTTCTATTACAGACAATGCAGATTGGAAAGTGACTCCATTCAGAAGTGGGACACTGTTGGTGTTGTAACATTAGTCTTGCTGATTAGGCTGCTGTTAACTATAAAGCACAGAAAGATACCTCACCACAGACACCTTCATTTTGATACCTAAATTTAGTTGTGATAAGCTGGATCCATTTCTCACCTCACTCTCCTTATCATTTACTTTTCTCAGGCTTCTACTTTGCCTAAAACAATTTTAATCCTGAATAGCCAGTGTGCAATCATACTTCCCCTTGCACACAGATTTGAAGTATCAAATTATTTTCTTAAAAGGAACTGTGTTTTTAGAACAAGATTTCACACCACAGATTATCTACTTGGTAGGTTTTCCAAAACATACATAGATTTATACTTTAGGACAATCTAGCATCCTGTATTCTACTTATGGATATTAATTAATATCTAGTAAAGATTACTTGAACTATAAAGAATACTTGATAATTCTGCATACATAACCAGAAAAGGAGTTGGAATTCAAAGTAACTGATTAGAATGAATGGACTGAGAATACTGGGAGTGATGTAGCAGGAGGTGAAGTAAGGTAACATGTATTGCATTGTAAATAGTATCAGAAGAAACTACTTGCTCATTTCCATTTATTTTTGGTAAGTTATGTCCAACAACCTTAGTTAAAAATAGCAAAAGCAATTTTGTGTGCCAATATAGAAGCGGAGAAGGAGATACAAAGGTTGGACTCGATCTTAGAGGTCTTTTCCAACTTCAGTGTTTCTATGACTCTTTATTAAGGTACATAAAAGGGATAGACAGCAGTCTTTTCCACAGTGTCCATTAATTAAAATGTCTTCTAGTTTGGAATATTTCCCAAGTTCTACCTTGCTAATTTGTTAGGCTAAATAATGGTGTTGAGGAACTAACTGGAAATCATCAGCCTTTAAAACAGTGTTAAAAAGAACCAAACTGAAGAAGTGTAAGTAATTTTTAAAAGGTAAAGTAAAAAAGGGTATTACCTACTCATACTTCAGAAAATTCAGGGACTTTCTAATGATGTTTGAGCTTAAATTAAAAGTAAAAATAAGCTGTGGTTTATTTAAAATATATTTTACCTGTCTATTATGGATAATTAAAATAGGACCTAGAAAAATGGATCAGTTTTGGAATACAAAGGATAAAATTTGATTCCTTCAACTAGCAATGCAACTAGAAGATAAGCAAATGCAAAAATAAGGCATGGAGCCATATAAAATATAAGTGTATTTTGAGTTACAGATACTATAAAGGGAACTCCATTAACATTGGTTTTGATGTCCTTGATACATGCTCAAACATATATGTACCAAAAGAGCAGCTTATGTCTTCCTAATTCAAAATTAACAGAATATTAGGTATTGTAACAAAATCACAAAATGAAAAAGAACTGTCTCGTGGGAAATGACTGAGGCATAAAAAGGTGCTCATTTATCATGTAACTGATGAAGTATGTGAAAGAAATACCTACATTAAACATTGTAATCAAGTACAGTAATTTCATTTTTTTTCAGAAAATTGTCAACAGCATAATTTTTTTTTCTTTCTGTCTCTGTCATGTAACTATAATCAAAGGAAGAAAGAATCCTCTTATGTGCACTCAAAAGCTTGCAATAGCACTTAACATTATATATGCGTATATATAGCTATAATAACTATGTAAATTTATATAAGCAGTTAATGAGACATATCTATCTGTCTATCTATCTATCTATCTAGATCTATCTATCTATCTGTCTATCTATCTATCTATCTATCTATCTATCTATCTATCTATCTATCATACTCAGGAAGCAGATACAAAATAACAGTCTTAAGAAAAATAACTGGCTAACAGGAATCAATGTCATACATGTCAGTTCTTAGGTTCTTACAGCAGGGAAGTCTTGCACCTCAAAAAATCTCCATACAATGATCCTGAAAAGAAGTGTTACGTAGATCAAACCAAACAGTTGGAACTCCTCAGTAAGAAGAGATATATACTGTGTGGTCTCAAGGTAGCTCATTCTAATGGTAAATTGAATGGCTTTTTCATATCACTAAAATCACAGCAGCAACCAGTGGGTGTCAGATCCAACTGGCTCTTTCCTCATGCAGTAAAGGTCATGGTACTGCACTCAGGAAAATGTCCTCTAAAGCAAAAGTGACTCTGATAATAGAATGTCAGTTAACTGAACCTTTATCATGGCAAGTAGCATTCTACTTTAAGCTCTGCATATAGAAGTTAGGAATTCTATATGCAATTTACAATTGCATATATTTAAGAATTTACAATTGCAAACTTCACCTTAGATTACAACTCCATTTTGAAGCAGAGAACTTGTATTGTGGAAGCTGAACAAGAGATTTCTGCCCTACAAAATGTATCAGTTTCTGTCAGAACCACTGAATTTTGATGACTGACAAGTGTTCCCAGAGAAGAACACAGCATAAAAGAATAGCACAGAAAACCAATTTCACTGTCAAAATCAGAAATCAGATGAAAGAGGGATAAAACTTGAGGTCTCCTCCCTCAGGGATGCTGATCAAAAGTTAAGGTCTTTCAAAATTTGTGAGCTGAGCACTAACGTGACAATTTTAGATGTGTATTCTCACTCCCAATCCTTAAGTCTCCTGTACTGTGAGAGAAAAGTATGTATGGTCAGGACCTCCTTTGGAAAGCTGATATTCTTCAGTTTAACTGCCATATGGTCCCCATGTGGTTAAACTATAACTCAAAATAAAATATGTATCGTCTGGAGTTTGACTGTACACCCCCCATGCATGGAAGGGATTGAACAAAAAACTGCTGCACAAAAAGACTTTTAGTGCACCACAACTTGAGACCAGAGACTGGACTCTTCTCAGTGTGGAAGCCAAATAGTAGCTTGGAATGTAGCAGACTGGTGACTATTATGGCTTCATTAACTTCTAAAATAACATTAACAATAAAACCAATTAATATATTAGAACATACAAGTGAGGGAAGATAGCCATACTGGCATGAAAAACATGTTCATGGCAAGTCAGCACAATCTGTCTTCACCTGCATGTTTCCTCTTAGTTACTCAGCTATTGTAGTCTTCAAACAAGTCTGCACAGGGAAAAAGAGAGTTCAGAAATTGAAGCTACAGGTTTGTTAAAGAACCTTGATTTGAGAAACTTAAACCAGCATTTAAGAATGTTATACTCATTTGGTAGTGTTCTGTAAAGAGCATATTCTGGAATGATTTCTCAGTCTCTAAAGAATGAAAAGTTCAGGTTCAATATACAAGAGAGGATTCAGAGATAAAAAGAAAGTTTTATACATCCTATATCTTCTTCTTGAGGGAAAATTATCTTAATCTGGGAAAAGTCAGGGCAGGGTGGTTCAGAAGGAACCATCTTCACAGTAGACTGTCTCAAGGTGTTCACTAGGATCAAGATTAATGGGCACATCAGGTGATGGTAGAGAAATGCTAAGGATATTGCCCTCTTCGAAGTCCTGTCCAGTTCTTCACTTGGATCCCTCTTAGACTTCTACTGAAACTTTTATGAAAGTAAAAGTACATTGAAATAAAGTTGTATCATTTAATTGCTAATACTAAGGTGGACAGGGATCTTTGTGAGAACTCTGATTGCAGTGTGGCTTTGGAACATGTGACAACTCTGACTAAAGTTTGGCTTTGGAACACATGACTGGATACTTGGTTGGATTTCCTCACATGCATCTTTAGATATCTTCAGTAATAATGTTTAAACCTAGGCAAATTAGCTTGTCTGATCCCTTTATATTGCTGTTGGTGAGAAACTAAAAAAATAATAATAATTTTGCGCATTTTAAATGAGATTAAGGTCATAATAGTAAATCACGTCATAATAGTACCTGTTTCTTTTTCCTAACTGCAAATCCCTAGATGATTTTCAGGTGTAGATACCTACCTGATATTTTTATATATTAGGCAAGATCCATTTCTGTCACTTTGTCACTTGACAAGTAACTTTTCAAATCATCTTTACAGTGGCAGTACCTTTGACAGCACTGGAATTTACCAGTTAAAATGGAGGTAAAAAAACCAAAGCTCACTGTACGGATTTTTGGCATAAACATATTTCTGCACAACAACAAAACCTGAAACAAAACCCGGTTAAACTTTTCAACATATGCAATGACTTGCATACAGCACTTTGAAGTTTGAGTATGGTACTCAAACTTTGGAGTGCACTACAGAAAGGAGACATATGTGTCATTATCAAGGAATGAGACTCTCAAACAGAAGTAGTACCTACAACGTCTCCTCTTCAGAAGTGCTGACAATTCACACAAAGAACTATTTCATAACTGTCCTTCAGGGGTTTTATTCCTGCTAGAGACATACTGCAGAAGGTAGGCTATAATCTGGAATGAATTATCAGTTCCCTTTTCTGGCTGGAAGTGGAAAAAGACCAACACCATTAGCACGGATTCACAACACTGGACAGTAACTTGTCATTAATGATGGCAAGTTGTCAGACAGGAGAAAGACAGTGCAGAAATGCCATTTTGACATGATAGCAAAATGAAGCAAATGGTCAGCCAGTCCATTCCCTTACTTAAGACTGCAGATGGGTAGGAAGCAGTGGCACAACTGGTGCAAACTCAGCTTCAACAGTGGAACTCCTTGAGCTTTTGCCTATCAGGAGCAGAATCTACATCCATAACAGAGCTCAAAGAAGATTTTAACAACCGCCCATGAAATCAAGAAAACATCACAAGTCATGGTTCAATCCTTCAAGTAAGGCAGAGTGTATTTGACATAGTTGCATCCTAATTGCAGCTGTACTTGAAATACAAGAAGTCAGCAAGAATTTCAGTGTGAGAATTGCACATATGGTCATCTAAAGCATATGGATCACACTGTAAAGCTGGAAACTGGAAGACAGTATGAAATGTCCTGACCAAACAAATGAAGCTGATAACTAGGTGGTGGAAAGATGCCAGACCATATGCAGGATGTTGATAACTTCTCTGCACTACACTTAATTCATTAATTCTCTATATCCCAGTGCATATAAAAACCTTAAAATGAACTGACAGATCTGTAACTATATGGTTCTACAAACTACTTCCAGTTTTATAAGGTGAATGCATTAGAACTGTGGCAACAATAAAATGTCCCAGTCACTGCACAGAACAGCTTCTGTTTTTTTAGATACATAAAAATCTCTGCCTATTTCAGCTGTATCTTAAATTTGTTCTTAACAGTTTAATCTTTCTAAGTTATTTACAAAAATAGGAAATAATTTGTCTCATAATTCAGAACTAACATGTCAAATTGTTAAGTTTTTTTCATTTTGGCATTGTGGATCAGAAATATATTTGTAATTGTAACCAGAACTAATTCTCCAAGTACTTTTTTTTTTAGCTGAGCCATTGTCACATTCATTTACTCAATATTTAATAAAAAGTATTCTTTCTTAAGTTCACCTAACAGGAGACAGATGCTAACATGCTAATATACTAAAACAGCCTTATTTTCATACATTATTAGAAGCTACTGTATTTTCTGAAATGGTAATATTCTAGTTTAATTCTCCCTGTCTTTGCTATTTTTTACAGTATTTAAATTCACTTTCCACTTGGTAATAGTCAAATGCTATCATGAAACGTACAAAAGTAAAATTTTTACACAGCTGGATATGCAGTAGAATGAGACAGAAATATACATAGCCAATCCAGGGAAAAAAGAATATAACATGGGATAGATGTTGAGAAAATTTGAACAATTTCAGATTAATCAACAATTTCTTGTTTACAAGTTTATCCCTTTAATTGATTCTAGCTCCCTCAAAGCCATATAATTTAAAATACACATGCCAATTCCATCCCATAATCCTTATATATGTTGCATTTTTCCTATGAAGCCTCCTATTTATTACACAACTGCTTACTGTATACACTGTGAAGGGAAAGATAATTCTTGAAAGAATATATATTAAAGATAGTAACACATTCTGAATAATACAGCTCAAAGAAAAGAATCAGTGCTGTTAAGTCCTTCCTCTTCCTAAATTCACTGCTATTTGGAATTCACTGTTTATTAAAGCTTGACAGCAACAAAATAGATAACAAAAAGATGAGAACTACTGCTTAGGAGCATATTTTTCTTTGTAAAAAATGAGCCAGAAGCTTCTCTACACTCGTTTAGCTATGTAAATGTCACTTTGTTTCTCCAAGCTTAAAGCTGAGAATAGCTCCGGGGCTTACTTGTGATGCAGAAATGTTCCTGTAATCTACTTAGAAAACATGCAGAACATTAATAGAAACTAGAATCTTGGAACATAAACGTAGCATAAGAAAAATGATAATTACTCTGTGGCTTAACATTTAAAAAGAGAGCTAAGCATTGTACATCAGCATTTTTTTAATATAAAACAAGTTGCAGCACATAGATGAGCAGGAAGTCGCTCACTTTAGAAACACAAATAATTTTGACATTATCGTGTACAATCTTTTTACACAGAAAAAGAGGGGGAAGAGGCAGAGATTGAGATTGTTTGAAGGCACCTGTTACCAATCACATCTTTTCATTCGTGTCTTCCCAACCCCTGCAGATACCCCTTCCTTCCCCTCTCCCCAACAAAGCAGTTTTTCCTTTTATCCACTAAGCTTCCATCCCTGATTAAACACGTACTGCCCTCCCCCTTACGACTCCAAAGCTTTTTATGAGTGTCTGAACTTCTCTCTACCTCTGTTTTTTTGCAGATGGCAGCTGTTGCTACTCTCCAGGTTCCTAAATCCAACATATTGGCTTTCTGTCCTAGGTTATTCCTAGTCAATCTTCTTCAGCATAACTTAATTACAGCTAAGGATAGTATTAGCCAGACTTTAAAGTATGACTAAGAATGAAATGCTGAAAACTCATCTGGAATTCTCAAGGTCACCGCTGAGATGGAATTAAAATCAAGGCACAGAGAATTTATCAGTGAAGGGTATCCTGCAAAGGCAACACAAAAGTAAGAAGGACAAACTGGTAATATAGAGTGGAATGGTCAAAGTAAGGTAAAGCAGAGATACTTCAGGACCCCTTGCATTTCCACAAAAAAAAGGAAAGAAAAATAATAAAACCATCTGACTTTTCTTTCGCTCTTGTGGGCAAAAAAACCCAGGATAACTATTGAGAAATACCAGGATTTTGTGCAGGATACTGACATAAAGATGAATGCAAGACCAGAGGCTACTGGATTCTCAAACACTGTCAACATTAAAATTTTGGAACAATGTCATGGAATTCTGAATTCATGTGGCCATGTTTCAAATCTAGCATTCATAAGCATTTATGTAAATCCTTGGAAACATTAGCCTGATCATTTATAGATGCTCTGAAAAAACACTTGGAGCCCTTCACAAACTATGCATTTCCTAATATGACTAATTAGTAACTGTTTCTCCTCTTGGTCACATGGACTCTCTCCAACCTTAAACACACTTGGAAAATGCATTTGGCAACCATTTATCAAAACCTAACAAATAAGTCAGATTTTAACATTTTAAAGATAATGAAATAACTATTTTCTGTTCTTAACTTAAGCTAAACAATATTGCCTTATGCTTATCTCATTTTCTTGCATCCCACCACATCCTCTGTTTCCTAGAACAAAAGAAGCTAGACCTTTAATCTTCCTCACATAAGACCTCTGGCCTGTTGTGAAATTTCTTTTTATATAAAAAATACAAAATATCCATCCTACAGATCTAATAAAAACTTTTTTTTTTTAATTCACATTTTTAATTTTTAAGATTTAATCTTTAAGAGACTCGCAGGACATTGGAAAGTGGCATTTTTCAGGAGACATTGATTAAAAAATGAATGTAAATTCTCAGAATGATATGAAGAGAAAATGTAATTGTGAAACTGCTTCCAAAATGCAATCAGTTCCTATATAAGAAGATGACTTAGAGAAAGAGTTAATTTGTGCCTAGTTAGGAAAAATAAATGCTAAGGAGATTTTCTTTTCAGGCTTTTGAACTGAGACATGTAACAAACAAAAGCTGGCTATGAGTAAGATACTATATTAGGACACATGAACTCTTAACCTCTTCCACAAATGGGGGAGTTTTGGACAAAACACCTTTTATTTTGATTATTGCTTCTGCAAAACAGGGATAGTAACAGTTTTCTGCTTAACTTGAGGGTATAATATCTGTGAGACAGGTATTCAGCTACAGTGGTGAAGGCCACAGAAATATTCAGTTAATAAATAGAATTATTCTGACATATTGATAAGAAACTGTGAAAGCCTGGGAAGGGGAAAGAGTAACATGGTTTTAAGGGAAAAGCATTAGGTTTACTCATAAATGGTGAGTTACACATCACACATGGAATGCTCCTCACCTGCCAATTGGAAAGTAAGTTCAACATAACAGGCGCTCAGGCAATTAGCATTTTAATATTAACCTGGTAGACTATTTGCAGCAAGAACAGCTCACTAAGAATTTTTTTATTTTTTAATATGTTTTAAATAGAATAAGAACTTGCAATGGTTAACCAATATAAATTTTAACCCAATCTAGCTGAAGATTCCTACCAATACAGGTACACATATTTAGACAGATTTAACACTCAATTTGAGTGACACAACAATTTCCTGACATAAGCTAAATGGATTTAAGTAAACAAATAGCAATCAAACTCCATGTGTCCTGTAGCCATTTAACTGATTGATATCAACCAGGTTTATTTAAACTACTAGATGTTTTCTACTTTGTCCTCTAGCAGACAGCCAGAGCCTGGTTTCTGGTTGCTAACTTCACTTGAAGAGCTCTGGCACAGTAACACATGAATGTGTCAATAAGGCAGGTGACTAGTTCAGCAAGTTTACATTCTATCACTTGTATGCACAGCTGCTAATGTAGGGTGAGTGCACAGATGTGTAAAGCAGACAAAATATCAGCAGGTTGTCATATCTTCTTACCTGGTGTATAATATTCATGGGCTGATAATGAATCATGTCTGCATAAACAACTGCATTGCAGGAAATAAATGGTTATTGTAAATAGCCTGAATTTGCAGCATTTATGTAATAAATGTTACCCTTCTATTTCTTATGACAATGATTTCATAGTATTAGTTTTACTTTTTTAGGTTAAAAATTACTGCATTGCCAGACTGAGTCAGACACTGGTGATTTCAAGCAGTTAAAAAAATAGTGTAAATGAAGTCCTTTATATTCATACAAAAACCCCTGATCTTAGGACTTGAAGGAACACCTATTAAAGTCTTTTATTGGTGTATCTTATACCACTGTCTCTTTTTTTTGTTTTAAGATCTCCTACAGTATTTCTATTTGAAACATAAAAAGAACTCCATTCATTCTACTTGCTCTGCTTTTTCCCCCCACGAAACCCCAGTGGATTATGAACTTCACATTAAAAATATAAACCCCAGCTAGTTAATTTTCAAGATTTTAGAACTCAGTTTCTACACTGTTTGAATTGGAAAAGCTAAAATAGATTTAATTGTGTACATTATTAGTTTTCTTTATTATGACACATCTGCATCTTAAATTTCTGAAGAAATAGTACAATGCTATACATCAAAGCATAGCAAATTTATAACCTCTTAAATGTAACCTCAGGAAATTATTACTAAAACTTCTTGCCAAACATCTGAGTGCTGACAGACTGCCCTTCCAAGTTTTCATCTGAGGTTTGAAAGCCAATGGATAAAGTCTAGAATTGCACTTCTGATGTTACAAAATGCTAACAACTGCATCAAGCATGAAAGGCAATGGAATTGCCAGGATCACAGAGATCATGGTAAATATTTTAGTCAAAGGCTGACTGTTGGAAAGAAAAAAAAAACCAAACCAATAAACTAGATAAAAGGAATCATGCATCAAGAACTTCAACAAAAAGATTTAGTGGATTCATCCCACTTAACTTTAGCACCTAAGAGAGAACTGCATTTTCAGTGCCTTTAAATTATGGATGCCCGTTATATGCACAAAGGAACAACGTTTGGATGCAGATAAAGGATGGCACAGAAGCTGGTGTTCTACACAGTTTTGGACACAAAATGCCCTCTTTATCACAGGTAAGTAATACTGACTATAAATATTTTTACTTGTTTTTTTTCTTTGCTGGACTCTTTCCAAAGATCATTCAAACTGCTAACTTAACAGACAGCAATAGACCTTTGTAGGGTTTTTTTTTTTTTTCTTTAAATCTGCAAATCTCTTTAGTGATTTGCAGTAGTGTCCTACTGCAGCATTAGAAGTGTGTCAGAGCTGGTGGAACAGGAGGAGGGAGCAGGAGAATCAGGAGCAAAGGGGTAAGGTAGTGTTATAGCTATAGTGTTATTGGGTCAACTCAGGCATGATGTATAATTTCACCTGGATTTATTCTTTGAAGGAACACCTTTCTTACTCATTCTTCCCTGACTATACAAAGACACATGGGAAATAAGTTCCAGAGATGGAGCCAGGCCACACAGTTAATTATTTAGTGGGAAGAATTAAAACTACAAGTGGGTGTTGGTGTGGCTCAGTTATTCGAGTTGCGAGTGTCAACAGTGTGAAGTACAGCTGATTAAAATGAGAACAGACTCTACAAATAATAATGCCAAAAAAAAATAATATTCTGGAGGTCTGAAATATCCCTTTAAAAAAAATCCCACACTATTTACTGGAAGATTATTAATCGGACACCACATTGTTCCTCCAATGTTTTGTACTTTTCTGATGGATCTAGAAAAACAATTAAATAATAATACCTTGATAAAACATAGAAAATATATTAAAATCAACTGAGAAATCTGGCTGCATTAACTTGCTGTCTTGCACTAAGTGGTGTGCAAATGGCATCTGAATACAACGCACCCTAGACCCTTCTGAGAGCTCAGAGAAGACAAGGGGCACTGAGAAGGGTTTATTAGGAACCTCCAACATGATCTCAACATCATCCTAGATATTGCTCATTCATGATAATGCCATTGAACTCCCTCTAATAGGGAAGTTTGCATTTAATGACATGAAGAATGCAAGAAAATTTATCTTACCAGCTGATTCTCAGTGATCTAAATGAAAAACTAGATTAAACTGTTTTCCACATTCATTTACTAATTAATTCAGACAGAAAAGGAAGAAGCAGGCCAAGAAACAATTCAGAATTTAGGCCAAGAACAGAGTCTGAATAAAACCCCAACCTTCCTTTTGTCTCCTTCATGGTTGGACAGAAGCTTTTAAGGCTTTACATAATCAAATAACTATTTTTCACTTTGATGTCCCACAGCAAAATATAAGATTCATCATCAAATTAGACGTCTGTACAATTTGAAATAATGAACTATTTTATGACATTAACATTTAGTGTAATTTTTTCCTGTAATAAAAGAGCTCATATAAGAAACCTACAGAAATTCTTCCAAGATTCAAAGTATAACTTTCAACTTTCTTCTTCTAAAATTAAAATCTGTGAAAAGAGAAGATTAATCATGAATGTAAGTTCTTTATTTAAAAACTGTATAAAATGCTATAATAGTCTCCAAAGCAGCATTATGAATGTAGCTGATATCACAAAGCGATAAAAAATAAATAACTTTCCAACCCCTGAAACTCTAACATTCCATTAAAAAGAGTTAATACAGTCTCAGACCACACAGGCTGGAATACCTGAAGTCAAAGCTGTGCACCTATTGAAACTTGTTGCTGGAAGACAGCATTAACATCATTTTGGCATTTTGCTTGTACTTTTAGCAGTTACTTTTAACATACCTAAACTTCATTTTATCTTAACTATGAATATCTTAGGTTTATCTGTTCAAGAATTCTAATGTTTCTACTTGCAAACATGAGAGCAACAAGGTAATTCCTAACAAGACATGACAGTTTAGTATGTGCAATGACTGAACAAGGCTGATAGTAACCCTGTTACATGATAGCACGTACCAAACACATAAACCCATAATTCATCTTTTTCTTTCAAAGTGTATGGATCTGTATTTACAGGTTGCCTGTCAGTTTTATTTAAAATTGCAATCTGTTTAAATGCAGTTAACCCTTTACTAACCTGATGTGAGAAAATTTGTATTCTTTATTTCTGTCAGCAAGGATAATTACTGGAAAATTGTGACGTTACTGCAAATTTAAATCTTGTATTAAGATGGCAAAGAAGTATAGGCAAAGACTAACTCGCTATCTGTGCAACGATTTCAATACATGAGATAACTGCCTTTTAGAGAAATTCATGAAGTGTAAAACTACTGGAAGAAGTTTGTATTAGAAGTAAAAAATAAAAGGCTGCATTAGGAATAAAGAGAATTGACAAAAGTTAAACTTACATACAAACACAAAAGCTACCTCTTCTTTTCAAACATTTTCCTGAAACATTTTTAGCTACTGTTTTGTTTCTCAGGAGAATTTTTTTGTGTGTTGTACTGGCATTTCATAGTTTTCTTCCCTCAAACATGCAACTTCTGATGTTTCTTTTGCATATTTTTTATTCATATTCTTTTCTGCAGAGGTATCTTTAAAAATATTATCACTGTTTGACTAATATGTCCTATTTTTAACAAATGTAAAAAGAAATTTCAGAAAACAGTACTAATTTTGGAAATATTTGATCAATTTCTTAACATTCAGGGTACGAGAAACATCGAAGAAATCTGTTTCAGACTCAAGCATTTGCTTTTCTTTTCCAATCAAGCCTTCCTCTGCCAGCCTCCCTTGATTGTTTGACAGAATTTAAAGTTTGGAATGGTGAAATGACACAAAGAAGCAAACTGCTGCATATCAGGAATCGTTTATGAGGGTACTCACAGGGGCTAATGTAGTTTGGATGTAAAAAATGTTGCATAGCTTTAAGTTAGAAATATTATAGTTTCCTTAGAAAACGTGGAAAAATTTTTCTTTTATCACTTTCTACTGCTTTTAATCAGCTGCAATGCAAGCTCAGTGATATGACACTACTAAAAGTAGGCACCCAAGTGTCATTGCTCTGTGAGCATAACTAGTTGGCAGCAGCAGAGGTTGGGAAAGAAAGAGTAGGAACAGGAAATTTTGAAAGAAATTAATTTGAAATTAGGCCAAGGGCCTATAATATTGGAAAAAACACTACATGTTTATACAATTACATCATTTTTCCTCTGAGTATTTTTCATATCATTAATGTAAGGATATGATAAAGCATGCATATAATGGTAAGGTTTATAAACTATCTAGAAATGTTTAAATCATACATTAGTTTGGTTTGGAACTCAGCAAACAGAATTAGTAGTTTTAATTTAAGTTGAGGTTCACTTGGACTCAGCTGCTAGTGAAACTCTTTTGTTTTGGTTCTAACAAAAAGGAGTTTTTTAAGTGCTTGGGAGAGACAAACTTAGTTTGGACCAATTAATGACACGGATTTTGGTTTACTGATCTAAGAAGGGAATATGATGAATAGTATGAAAAGGAGATGAAGGAAAACAATTTTGGAGGTGGAATGAAACTTCAGGAGTTGGATAGTCAGTTTTCCATGAAAATAATGTTTTAAAATGAGTGATAATCCAAACTCTGACAGGATAATTTAGGGGAGTTGTAGCTTCTTTGGAAGGAATCTCTCCATCTTTTCTCTTACCAGTATGAGAAAAGAAAGATGTTGTCAGGGAACTATTGCTATGCCTCTACAACCACTTTCTGAACAGGTAAGTGGGTAGTGAGGTCCCATCACTCTGTATCTATAATTTGCACTGTTTTTCCTCATTCCTGATCTGTTAATGTTGTATTTTTTTCTGCAAATCCTTGCCAAATCATTCAGCACCTCTGGGAGAAGATTTAATAGTTGCTTAGGTCAGCTTTTGGTTTTATATCTTCAGTACTCTTTAGCTTTAGAAAATTCTGTGCTATTATTCACATTCTCAGATTCCTGCAGTAAACTTCATTTATTTTCATCCTTTGTTTCAGACATTTAATCTGCAGATTTTCTTTCCTATGCCATATATTAATCTCTTAAGATTGTTCAGATAAAAATCTTGACAAGAGCCCTTAGGGTTCCCTAAGCAGCACAATTTTGCATACTTTTAGATCTGAGAGTATAATCCAGTCCAGTAGCACCCTGATTGTTGCTCAGATGAAACTCAGGTAAGTATACAAAAAAGTACCTCGACTCTTCTTGGAAACCTGTGTAACTATTGTTTTGTTTCCTCTCCATAACTCCTCTTTTGGAGTTGAAAAGGGATTCAAAAGAGTGTACAGGAAATAAATTGAACAGTGGTTTGGTCCAGTGTTTGGCTGCAAGGACTGGGGAGCACAGAGAGATCCCTGAGGCATACTGTGGCAAAAGCAGACCTTGCAGATTACATGTGTATCAATTTCACTGTGTTTATCTAGATCCTTGTTAAATGCTTGCAATCACCATACACTGTTCAAGGCAAAAAAAATGAAAGAACAGAGACAATAAACCATCAGCGAGAATTTAACAACTGAGAGTGTAACTGAGACCCTCCCCAGCAGCCAACAGACACGGTCACCTGTGTTGCTGATAACGACAGACAAGAAAACCCCAACAAATGAAATCCAAGTAAACCATTTTGTTCTCCGTGGTTTAAGACCCAGTAGCAAAAAAGTGCACTTATGGTAGCAATGCTAAAAAAGGAAGATTACCTCACGGTCATTTAGAAGTCTCTCCAAATCTGCTGCCATTTGATTCTTGACACGCAGCAAAGCTGTCTTTTCTTTATTTAAAAGACTGGTAAAAAGAGGATAGGAAATGCAGTAATAGCAACAGATAATCTCTTTTAATCTTGTGTTCTGGCTGAAACATGCATTTTCTAAAGCTAAATACTGGCAACAATAAAAATCTGCTCAAGTAATTGTATCAAATGATCCTTCTCTATATTCAAGCACTGAAATTTTTATAAATATGCCCAAATGTACGTACAACTTCTTATTTTAGTCAAACGGAAAAACTATTCAAAGCCTTCACAAAATGCCTCTTTTTTTCCCTCTGAAGGGTAATTTAAATGATTAGAATCTTCTATTACCATTTCTTGGTTTCTTCTAGGCAAAATGAGATTATTTTATAAGCAAAGTAAGTCTTCTTATACCTACACTTTCGTATCAAAATGTGGATTTCTTTGTTGTATTAGACACTAGCAGTAGCACACCATATGAACTCTTTATACTACTGTATTTAGAATTCTGAAAATAGCAAATACAAGGAAGAAAAACATACAGCTCTTCTCCCTTTAGCTGTATAGTTTCTGCAAAAATTGTAAAGATATTTTTGTTATTTTTAATATTTTTATTCCAGGATAATGTATGGGATCAAGCTTGTCCTATAAAGCAAGTATGAAAACTGATTTAGCATGAAGGCATACCTTTATAGCAGAATGTAATGTTTAACTTTAATCATTCTTTGTCTTCATAGTTATAGCACATGAACATTTGAAATGTTTAGCATACACATTGTGATTCCAGGCAGCAGTTCTATAATAATTAAATGTATTTTCCTATTTAGCCCCAGCATCAGTTTCTAACATTAAATTTTAGACTAATGCATGCATAATACCAGTATATAATCTATTTTGTTAAAACAGTCACAGAGATTTTCTTGGAAGACATGTGATGTATGCCATTAACATGACTTAACAAAATACGTTGTACAATATAAACTGTAACATAAATCAAGAACTATGAAAAATGCAATTCTGCATATGGAATGCAAATATATAATACCACAAACAGGTCAGGAGTTCAAAAGCAAATATATTAAAATTTCATAAATGGAGCAATTACATATGTTGCAAACACAAATTATTTAATATTTCCAATATTTGATCCAGAAATGATCAACAAAATAAATCAATCTTTAATTGGCCGTGTATCATCCGCTCATTTCAAATAAGCAACATCATTCTTTGCCCCAGAGATTTTCTGGCAGTTCCTTACAAGCTCTGTATTATAAATTATGACTGTCAATTCCTTCTAGGCATTCATTAATTCTCAGGAAAAAAATGTATCCTTTTGCCAAATTGCTCAGTTGTTTCAACTATTTAAAAGAAAAGTAATAACATTTTAAAAACTATAAAAATATTTTAATATTTTTAAGAGTTTTATTTTCTGTCACATTTTTAATCATGATGAAATTGCTATACCTTCTTTTTCTTGGGTTCATGTGTTGTTACTTTCATATCACTTTTTCTTGGATTTCTGTATTTCTTAAGAACATAAACTAATCCTTCTAGAAGCTCAAAAACTTATTAGAGAAGCAATAATACAAGTTTCTCTAAGACTTTAGTGTACTGAATAAGCATAATCATTGGTGTTCAGACTGAACCAGAAGTTCATGTTTGAGGTTCAGTTTCATTTACAGAATAGAACCTATTCTACTTATACTGCTTATACCTTCTGAAATAATATGACGTAAGTGATCTATGTAGAGCAGTTATAATTTTCTTTGTTTATAATAAAATATAGGACACGGACTACTATATCATTCAGTAGCACTTCATGTCTTTTCTGTCATACACATTGATGTAGAATTACCAAAGCATATGCGACTTTGAATTTTGTAGTTCTGCCATACTTGTGCTTTTTCATCATTGCAGATAGAAGGGAATAATTCATGTGCTCATGAAGGAATACTGCAAGAGGCATATGCACATTTAACAGAGTGGGAAAAGAGTTAACAGACAGAATGATAATATATGACAAGTTAAACAGAAATACCTTTAAAAGTTGCATCTTGGGAATAAAACTGACCATTTCAGTTTCTGGTTTAAAAAGCTCTGAACCAACGTCTTGGATAGCAGCAAAGAGATTCTAGGCTTAACATACCTTACACTCCCAGTGAAGAGTAGTTTAACCTAGTCCAAGTTTAATTGGCAGTGCTACAAATCAGAGAGCAGCTTTACAATTTGTTTTAGCTGACCTAAGTGAGAACTGTTGAAAGATCATCCTTGTCTTGCCACATGCTGGTAACCTCCTCTTTCTGTTGGTACTAGACACTTTGTCATCACATAAGAAGGTCCTTCACTGATCCGGATGGACACTGGCGTCTTTTTAAAGGTTATTTTTCACATGGATCACCAAAATAACTTGATTTGCCATGTACAGTGGAGACCTACAGCTGAAGGCAAGGATGAGCTGCTCCATTTGGTGATGGAGTGCCCCAAGTGTCTTGCTATGATTCTGAAGCCACCATCTATGAGTCTAGGCAAACCAGTTTCTAACACTAGAGCTCAAGGGTTGTAACTTCCATCTAAAAAGATAAAACCATGATGTGCTCCACAGTGCTGGTCACTGATGGCCTCATCCTGAATGTGGAGAAAGTGCACGTTGTGAGAACTGTGGCCTGAAAAGTCCAGGTTAGAGAACTAAGTGAAAAGCAGTGCAAATCCTGCTTTTTCTGTGTGCTTTCCAGAAGAAACCAAATTGTCTGTGAGGACATCTAGTTTCATTCCATCATGCTTTTAAAGCCCAGCCAGGTATGAATCCAGGTACC
This sequence comes from Melospiza georgiana, assembly GCF_028018845.1. Classification (NCBI taxonomy): domain Eukaryota; kingdom Metazoa; phylum Chordata; class Aves; order Passeriformes; family Passerellidae; genus Melospiza; species Melospiza georgiana. The sequence goes on from NC_080431.1 coordinate 42,563,191, forward strand.
AGGAATGCGGGCTCACCATAAAATACGCTTGTCATATGCATACACGTTGCTCATAGCAACCACTGGCTTGTTTTGTCTTGCTTAGATCACTCAGGATCTAAAGCCATGGTAGCCTGGATATCGTATGTAAGACATTTTTAGGCAACATGATTTTTCTGGAGAATAGATACTAACATTTCTCAGTTTCAGCCTTATAAACTCTTTTCAATTTGGGCAACGAAACCATTTTTAATGCTTAAGTGTAAATATATTACTTACTATCCTGTTCAGAAGCTTCTATAATTAGATATTCTGAATAATATGTTTATGCTGGACACACAAAATAATCATGGGTTTTATATAGTACTGGATTTTTTTATTACTTCTACTCAGTTTGGAAACAAAAGTATGTCTCTTTTTCAGGGAACTGTGTACTCCAGATGCTGTAAGAAATAGACTGTGCCTTTCTGTTAATTTGCCCTTACAGCATGAAGTTGAATAGTCCAATATTGATTTTTTTTTTCATTTTATATTTAGATATAGTATTGCCATTGAAAAAAATGAAACACAAATAGTATATGTAAAGGTTTTGTACATATAACTGAATATATAATATAGCCATGTAGTGAAGCTATCCCTTGTCTGCAAATTACAGATAAATAGCTCAAAGTAAGCAGCTAATTATTAGTCTAGGTCAAATGTTGTTCTTAAGTCACATAATTAGAAAGGGAGGTATAAAACGTTTTCCAAACAAAAGTTCCTTCCAAGAGAGAATACATGACAATTCAGTGATCTCTCATTGTGCAGCTAAATAATCACAGCTCAGATTTTTAAACAGATTTAGGAGAGTATTGCTTAATTATTTTAATTGAAATGTTTCAGGAGGCTTAAAAACCTATCCATGAAATGTCCAAATTAAAATTAATTTTTCAAACTGTAAAAAAAACCAACCCAAAGGACTTTTTAAAAGTTGTATTACAGGTCAGAAAATGTATATAAAAAGGACACATTTCTACAAATTTTGCTTGGAGCATTTCTCTGGGAAGCTGCAGTACTATTGGAATAGATGGTGCATATTTCACAGAATGGTAATGTTCTCATAAAAAGCTCATTGCCCATTCTTTGATGGGAAAAACTCATCTAACACTCTATGTCGAGCTTCATGTTTGGATGGCAATTAGAGAACTCAAAATGTTTAGGTAAGGAACATTTCAGTACAAAGCTTCTTAGTGAGCAAAATCCTTATATGGCTTCTGGATTTTCCACACAGTTAAGGCTTTTGAGTATTGCTTTTGCGTAAGTGAACCTCTTTTAAAACCAGCCATTGGTACTGAGAAATTTGAGTAACTACATTTAAAATAAATACCCTCTCTTTATGAATGAAGTCCTTTTAACATCTCCAGTTATTTATAAACCTAGATGTTTTTAGCAGAAAATTATGTACTAAAACTACAATTACTTCACTACATACATAAGAATGAAACTCATAGATTTGTTTTCCCACAGCATGACATAGTTACAAGCATTTCTTTTCCAAAGGAGTGCTAAATGTGATGTTTTCATTTCTGGCTAAAGAACTGTATGCTAGAGAGATTTCTTTATAGCAGCAAGGAGTCATCCTCACACACAGCACTGCTCTTATTAAGCATCACTATTTACGTTTATTAACGAGAGTGCTATGTGGTCTAATATAAATAAGAAGTTACTTAACAGAGTATTTTGAGATATGCAGACCACCTATAAATGCATCCTGCAGATGCCCTGTCACTCAAGACCAAGGTTTTGTATCTGAAACCTATCTGCAGGTGCATGGCTCAGTTCAGAAGCACAAAGTGTGTTGCTCCCAGAGCCAAGTTCTGTTTGAGGCCAAGCTCCAGCACAGCCCATGGCCTGCCTGGGAGAATCCTAAAGGGATGGGAATGAGAGTGGGAGTGAACACTGTATGTGGGCAACACCTGACAGAGCCTCATTATCCTAAACAACCTCTCCTTCTCCTTGAGTGATAATATGCTTGTGCCTTCACTCCTGAACCTCAGCAGTGGTATCAGCACCCCTTTAATCACCTGGCAGTGGGTCCCGAAGTTGTTCATGCAAATCCCAGCAATGGCAGCAGCCCAGTTAAGCATTTACCCCAACCACAACAGCTCTTGCAGCTCTCAGGAAGGTATGGCTAAAGATCCACATGTTCAGAAGGGACACACTTCTCAGCAAACCAACAAAGTATCTCCAGGTCTGCTGGATACACTACTTTAATTCTGTCTGATAAGTATTCTGGTTGTTTCTCTCCTTTCAGTGAGAAGCTGAATGGTGCTTTGAGCAACTAGATCTAGTGGAAGATGTCCTTACCCATAGCAGGAAGGTAGAACTAGATGATCTTTAAAGGTTTCTTCCAATCCAAACCACTCTGATTCAGTCTGACAGCTACTGACACAGGCAACCTTGAGCACCACTTGAACAGTCCTTCCAAGAGAGGAAGATATTTTGATGTGAAGGCTCTGAAAGACCCTTAGCTCTACAGGTGTGACAATTAGGGATGAAGGCAGGTAAGCTGTTCTAGCTGAAGTGAACTTTGAAGACCATGCTGGAAAGAGACTTAGATGGGTCTGCAGGACTTGTGAAAAATACTATATCAAAATGATCTGCCTGAATCTTTCCCATTCCTCTTGCAGAAATAATTGCTGTAAAAAATGACACTTTAATAGAATTATGAGTGTGGAGAATACTGAAAACATCTGTGGCTTGTTAAGGGACCATTATATAGGGGAATTTAGGCTATTTTGTGAAAAATTGATAAAGATATGGCCCAAGAACATCCAAAATGAGATTTCTGTCTCTCTCTGAGATAGCCTTCCTTGTGCTTGTCTTCCTCTTGTGCTGATTCAACAACATCTGCTGTTAAGCAACACTCTGTTTCATCACAGAATCAAACTCACATCCAGTACAACCAACAAACTTCTCAATAGACATGAAGTACAAAGTGCTGCAGGTTGCTGCAAAACATTTATAGGTTGCAATAAAGTGTTGACTCATCATCCTGGGAAATCTGCTGGAACCTAATCACTCCAGGAGTATGTTCTATAAAGACTATTGGCCATGATCACTGTGTATAGGAGGCAATTACGGATTAAGACTAAAAAAGTAAATTCACTTGCAAATAAGTCCTTGCTGATCCCTCCACACTCAAGTTGAGTGGGAAGTGATAAGAGAAAACTGGCACTGATAACACAGATGTGCCTGTTCTGCTTGGGGAATCCATGATTTACAGAATGTTCTCTTTTGATAAGCAGATGAGATAAAAAAACAACATGAAAAGAACACCCCTCCACCATTGAATCTGCACACTAAATAAAAAGGAAGGAAAATTATGATCAAGCGTGGAGCAGCTGTAAGGATAAATTAAGTCTTGATTCTCAGGGTGCAGGCATTATCAACACCACATTAATTTGTCTCCAATCTGGTACTCAAATATGAGATTAAAAAAATTATGCACCCAAAAAATCACTAGTATTTTTGAAGGTTCATCTGAAAACAAGAATTCAAGCATTATTTTTCCTGTAGCTGGTTCTTGTGAAATTGCTGTGTAGAAAAAAGACTAATGCATTACTGTACTTAAAATGTTAAAAAATAATGTACCTTGTGTAACTGTAGCACATATTAAACCTCAGAATAGAGGCTGCTGCAGAATTGCAGTATTATCAACTATTAATCATAGGTAATGGTTGAAAGAACAATTTCATTTTAAAATGGTCTTACAAATATTAAAATTTTCCTTCAGCTCTGAAATACAAACAGACCAGGCTTCATAAACCATATTTAGTGTTTTCATTAATACTTTTCTAATAGCACCAACATTATCTGCAGAATTTAAGGCTCTCCTTGAGGAGCATTAATTCTCTGAACTCATCCTCTCAATAATATTCCACGCACAAACCAACAAAATGCTGTTTAATAAACTAAGAGGGATAGGAATAGTGGGCTAAATCTTTTGATCCAGCAGAGCTTCACTTGGCATATATTTGGTAGGATTATCATTAATTTACTTAAATCCCATTCTGATTCAGTTCTGCAATAGCTGAGAGTAATCTGAAATCACCTAAGGGATATTTTAATTTAAAACTGTCATCAGCAGATTCCAAAAGGTTATCCTCATGACAAGAAATTTCTTGAATGTAATGTTTCTCTGGATAGAAATCCCTACCTCTAACCTTCCTCTCACTTATCGGAAAGCAAAGGATCAACATTATCAATTTCATCCCAAATTATGATTTCTCATGTATGCCAGAGAATACCAGCTAACAGTTTAGGACCTTTGTTTTAAATATGGAGTTATGAATAACAAAATTAAGGACTACTAATATGCACAAAAGCCCTAAAACATTAGGCTGTTCTCAAGAATTTCTCTGGGCTATGAAACTGGGCAAACTTGTGATAGTGGAGTAAAAGCTATTTTCAGTTTACAAGGAATACTGGAAACTACCAGAAAAAAATTTACCAAAATAACTGATGTGCAAAGTAAGTGTTACTTTTTTCTGCTATAGTATTTTTTTTGTCAGGCCACACACTTCATTTACAGCAACATAGACGAATGCTGAGCACACCCCAGCTCCCCACAGTGGAGTACTGCTGGCATGTTTACCATGAATGCTCACATTCATGGGCAGATTCATTTTCTTTCTTAACCTGAGTCCCTTTAAAATGAAAAAAAAAATCCTTTACAGTTAATGGAGAGCAATAGGCATCTCTAAGAAGTAACTCACTCCACCCGAAATCTGAATTACTTTTTGGAGATGTCACTTCTTCCATGAACTATTAAGGAAAGTTAACCTAAGTCTCTAATTTAGGTACCTTAGTTTGTAAGGTAAATTTAAGAAGAATATCTAAGCATACAGATTATTGGCAATGAGCCATTCAACTCAAGAAAATCATTGTTAACAACACATTTAAGTTCTTTTAGATTTTAAAGCTTGAAACACACACTTTCAGAAATGACCTTACCTATGCATTCCCCTTCTATCTTCCTTTTGAGATACTTTTGAACTACTTTGTGATAACAAAACCATTCCATTATTATTGCCATAATCTAAAAGTTTGTGACCAATTCTTTCATACTTTTCACAAATGGAAAGTAAGACACTGTATATAGAGAACACTGGGATTTTTCATTTTCTGGAAAAATATAATTAAACTTTGAGGTGTTTCTTACAATGTAACAACTCTAGGAAAATATTAAAAACAATTGATTCTGGAATTAAAAAAGATTTAGTCTTAGTGAATCAAAATTAAGCTCAGTGAAAAATATCGTCAGGAACTATGAATTAATATTTCAGTTTATTTCTAAACTTATTGATTCATATATAGATTTGCTTGGATAATAAGCATGTTTAGGCATTTTTTAGATTTTTTGTTATCCTCAAGGGATAACTACCATCCCAAACCATCAAAACACTATGAATACATACATATGTATGACAATATGTAAGATTAGTATTAGCTAGGGTGAATCCTGTTTTATTTTAATTGCTTCAGTAGATTAGTGGAAAATCCTGTATTTTTCATGTAATTGCTTCATAACAGAATCACATTAATATCTCCTAATAGTTAACGTTTGCTATTCCTAAACCAAGACACCACATAAACACCAAATACTTAAAACGCTAATTCTTCTGTAGTGCAGTGGGACTCAGCCATCAACTTCCTTGAAAGGAATATTATTTTGTAACAGCTTACCTGGGAATCAGATGTTAGGGAAGTTGCTCAGTGGTTAGAGAGAGCTGACAGATGGATACAGTAGCAAATCAGAGTCTCCATGAGAACATATGCTCTAATTTTGGCTGAAATACCCTTTACTGGTGGACTATGCTATTATAATTTTCTCCAACTTTTTTCTTGATTTTTACTGTTGTACAAATGGTGTGTCATTCTTTCCTTCTAGTTTTCTGAACTCTTCTCTACTTCATGAGAGCTCTTCTCAACTCCAAACTCACTTTAAATCTGTCACAGCTACTTTTCCAAAACTAAAGTACCTTTTCTGACATTGTGAGGGAAATAACAAGTGCTACAATTCCAGCATGAGGACTGGAGCTGGTCAGTGATGGAGTGTTAACATCTCAACTTCGTGGACAATAGCACAATTTTTTTCTAATGATAAAAATATAAGTGCTTTTACCCTCAGTTTAAGAGAAAGTAAAACAAGAATCAGTGATTTTAATTACCTGAAATCTTTTTCAAGTTGTGCAATATGTTCTTTCTGTAGACTTATTTGAGAATCTCTCTGTTGCACAGTTTCAATGAGGTATTTGTATGGCTGTTGAGCTTGGTTCAACAAAGAATTTGCTCTGTCAAGCTGCAAAAAAAGGTATCACTACCATTAATTTTTTAACTTATAAAGCACAATTATTACTGATTATTGATTATTACAATTATTATTGATTAGTACTGAACTATTATTGGATATTATTGTTTTTAACCAATTGCATATTAATATAAACTCCTAACCTTTTATTATATACACAAAAAAGGAAACATACCTCCTTCAAATTGATTACTAGTACACTATCTTCACACTTTTCTGTTCTAATTGTGTGCTATTTTCACTGCAATAATGATACCACTCTCTACACTCCCCTAATCTGCATTTTCAAGGGTTTTAATGTAACAGCTTCCATTGATTAAAAATAAAAGTAGAGTCACAATGCCTCTGTTTATGGTCTTATTGACTTACTGTGGTATTTTCTTCCCTCCTTTAAAAAGCTGAAGAGGTTGTATAATAAATACTGCACTTAAGTAGCAGTATTTGAGCCACGTTCAAACCAAAAGCTGAAAAAATCACTTTTGCATCAGCTTTTTATCCATGTTCTAGACTTCATCTAGATGACTGAACAAACTCTCAGTGGAAAGAAAAATAATGGGCTACTTAAGCATGCTGTAGTCTACAGGATCCCTAGTTTGTTCTAAAAAAAAATCAAGAAAAACAATGGCTGGGAGTACAAATCATGTAAAGACAGCAAAGAAAAGTTTTAGAACTTTACACAAAAAAGTTTAACTTTGTACTGGGTTGTATTATGATTTAATGTATACAATTATATGGTAAAAGATCAAAAATTTAATGACAGGATAAAAATTAGCTGAAGATGCTCCTGTGGAAAGCTGCAGGAATTTGAGCTAAGGTCAGTGATAGTGAATCTTTCATCAGTGAGGCAAGTAAAAAACTACTGTGGGTAAGGAATGAAGTGAAACACAGAACAATTTAAGACAAAGGATAGTGATATGGAAGAATACCAAGGATAACTATGATTCACCAATTTCCTTTCTTCCAAGTAAGAACCTGAAAGAATATGTTTTAGTCAAATAGAAATTACCATGATATACCTAAGAATACATAAAAAATTAAAGTATTGGTTAAAAAATCCCCAAACTTCACTGTACATGTATCTTTCATTGAAATAACCTATATAGACATATATATACACATACAATTTATAAAATTCAAGTAATTTAAAAATATGTAGAAATTTCAGTATTTGCACTCTGTGAAGTACTTGGGTGTAGTAATTCTAATTTGTAATTACTGTAGCTTTAAAAATCAAACTGTTAAGCTGTTACTATTCCTGAAACAGTAAGCCTAGAAATTACATATGGTGGCATCATCTAATAGAAAACCTAGTTGTCCTTTTGTTCCTATGAGAAAAATTAAAAGATGATTTAAAGATTTTTTAAAAAAATTAGTTTGCCCTAATTCTGGGACCTTTCAAGCTGAGGTTTGTTAAATATCTTCAAAAGTGATTTAACAGAAGAGCTGTGTAAGAAGTAGTGATGCATTCATTGAACAATTAAGTATCAAACAGAACAAACTAGCTTGGCTGGCTGTTCTTCTCTTCAGAAATCAAAATGTTGTCTGTCTGGCTTACAGTCTTGTTTAGCCTGTAAAGTAATCCTCCTTTCAATATTAGTTGCAAAACATAATATAAACTTCTTTGAAAACTTCTATCATGGAGTTTTGGTTAGTTATGAGGCCATTTTTTAACATCAAATAGATAAAAAACACTATTTAGAAAAGATTTCATTTTATGAACAGCTGTTCCGTAATGTTTCTACATATTTGAATTTTTGTGTAATAATGATTTACCTCTTGTGAAATCTGTATTACTTGTTCCTTCTGATGTTCCAGATCTTTCACAAGCAATGAGTTTTGCTTTTCTAGCTGCAGCAATCTTCTTGCCAAGTGAACACTGTGCCAGTAAAAAGCAAGCTCAACTTGAATTTTTTCCAAGATAGGCAAAAGAAATTCTAACATTTATACTTCAGGATTTGATGGCCTTAATTTTTCACCAATGCTTAAACATTAGCATATATAAACTATAGAGTTAAACATGCTGCATAGTCAAAGTTAGAAAAACAGTCAAAATATTACAAAATGTAACAGCACTAAAATAACATTCGCAGAGTTATGCTATTGTAATATTTTATGCATAGTAATTACAATTTGTCCAATACTACACAACTGTAGAAATACTGTCAAAATCCTTCATCTAATTATGATTATTTACTTTTTAGCAATTTTACAAACTCACTTTAATTCTAACTTAAATAATGGTTTAAAGAGCTCATTAATATATGTTTTGCAGCAAAACACTGAAAATGTAGTATTATATCACTTTCAAAAGAGAGGCAAAATTGTTTTGTCTGACATTTAATATGCTAAATAATTTAATATTATTGCAAATTTTGTTTTAAATAAACTCTTATGTAAAGTCACAGATTAACTTTGAAGAGAAAGGATTATTGACCTACTTAAACAACCTAGTCAAAAAATTAGATCCTCAACCTCTTGCAAGCTTTATGTCCAGAATAAAAGAGGTGTGAATCTATTCAAGAGCACAGGTCCATGGGCAGGAAAGGGAAGATTCAATATGCACTGCAGAGCCTGCTAGCAGACATCTAACCTAGTCCTCCAAACTCTTATGAATCACAGAATGGGCAAGGTTGGAAGGGACCACAGTGGCCATCCAGTCCAACCTCCAGAGCCCGTTGTGCAGGACTGCATCCAGGTGGTTCTTGAGTAACTCCACACCCATTTCCTGACTGTGATACAGAATCTAGGAGAGGGTAGAGTGGTCTAAAGCAGACTGACTGACCTGAAGCTCAGGCTTAAGCATGCATAAATCTAGATGATTGTATGAAGTTTATCGGAAAATTTGACCAGTCATAACATCCATCTCTTCCTCAGTAAAATGGAATAGACTTCTGGATTTGGCAGAAGTCTTAACAATCTTTATCTGTGTTATAAACATACTCTTTCATGCACTAATCTCATCTAGTACAAAAGAGAAAGGAACCACTTTTTTGACTAGTAGCTATTAGGGTGTAAGTGAAAACTTGGATACCTTCCCATGGCAAATTTAGGAATGCAGCCCATGGTAATTTTCCAGGCTTCAACTACTCGGTGAACTTCACCTGAATTTGCAAATATTTAAGGATAACACAAGTACACCTTTCAGGCATACTTTTTAGTATGTTTTTTGACTAGTTTGAATTGAAAGCAGAGACAAAGGGACTGATGTGCAAAGGCATCTTATGCTGGAAACATTTGATTCCAACTATACTAGAAAATTATGCAGTGTTCAAAAATGTGGTAATTCCTTGTTAGCAAACCACCAAAGTCATCCTGGTAGTGTTTTGTATTCTCTCATTAACACTTCCCAAGCAGTTCCTAGGCATAGCTGAGAAGTCAGCATGGCAAGCAAATTACTGCCAATATGTTGTTCACATGTAGTTTATCCTACACTGAGAACTGTTTTATGGCAACAGGTTTCTACAGGCCATTTGGTCTTGATGCTTCAGAGCGCTCCCAGGCAGGCTCAGTTTAGTACTAAGGATGTACAATGCCTATGTTTAAAGTAATGAAGGAGCTGTTTTCTGGCAAGTGGCCAAATAAGTACAGACCCCACACTGCTTGAAAAGGTCCATTTTGTACAAACTTTGAGAGACTGAAGTGCATGATGTGAACTTAAAGGAGCTCTTCATTTAGCATCCCATATGTCTGGGATTAAAGAGCAGGTAGTGGACTCCAGAAAGAAGATTATTCCCATTTGTAATAGATTGTCTTTCCTTAAGCAATCCTAGAGAGCAGAAAATTTATCTGTGTTTCTTTAATGGTGCTAAATAGAGGATGGTGTCAGAGTCTTTGCTTTTAAAAACTTTGGCAGCTAAAGGCATCACACACATTATCTGCCTGGCAGTTTTCCTTGAATCAAAACAACAGGTAAACCATACACAGTCTTTTATGGCTTTTTAAATCTTTTTAATTCTAAAAGATAAAGAAACTCTATGAAGTCTCCAACACTATTATGAAGGATTAAGTCAGTTTATTAGTCAATGCCTTTTGGAACAAAAGTGGAGTATATGAGTCATTCCAAGAGAGCTGCTTCTAAGCTCAAAAAGTGTCTTCCAAGCATATCTGAAATCCTGGCCTGATCATCAGATTCAGCATTCAAAGGAAATTCAACAGAGTTGTCATATGCGTAAATAATCTAAACTGAATCAAATAAAGTGAGGAAAAAGAAGGATCCAAGCGGAAACTCAGAAAAGTGCCCAAACTATTGACAAAAGAGGAATAAACTGAAGCTTTAGGAAATGGTGCTATAGAGCTCTCAACAGTTTTCTAAACCAGGTGTGCAACAGGATCATGGAGGTTTTTAGCACACTCTTCACCTTCCAGGGACGGTGACTCCACCACCTTCCTGGGCAGCCTATTCCAATGCTTGACAACCACTTCTGTGAAGAACTTGTCCAACCTGAACCTCCCCTGGCAAGCCTGAGGTCATTTCCTTTTACCCCGTTGTTAGTTGTGTGGGAGAACTGAGTCACAGCCACTACACACACGCTCACAATGAGCCATTCAAATGTCACTATTATTTCTTAAAGACAATGCATAATATAAATTTATTAGTTCAAAATGACTATGATCAAGAGGTATGTTTTTCACCTATGCATCATTTTAGTCTGTTGATCAAATTTTCAAATTGACCAAATCAGAGTAAACTAAAAAAAAATGCAAGTGGAATAAGACCCTGTATTAGTGAAGATAAAATAGTTATGCTCTGAACTACTGTCCTTCTTAATATCCTGACATAGTAAGTTTTTCTTACTATTAAATACAATGATTTTTAGGTTATTAATAATGCATATGCTATTATATAAATGTAAACAATGTAACTAATCTGTTTTTACAGCTGCTTAATTTTATACAATTATAATTAATCTTTCTAAAAGTCAATGAGAAGAGATTTTAAAATGACCTACAAAAATATGCTCATTCATATGTATCAACTACATTAACAGGTCCTAGTCCTCAATCTATTCCTGTAAACTTAAGCCATTAAAAAACCTCTTCATGTTAATCAAACTAGCTTGATCTTAATACAAAACCTAATGCATGTAATCTTCATTTAGTTTATCTCGAACAAGTGAATTCATGAAGTACTCTTTTTTTACCTTTGCTTTAGTCGTCTTTTGGCTGTTGTAGGAACATTAGCACCATATCCATATGAGAAAAGAACCCTTTCAGCTTCAACTTCATCTTCCACTGCAGAAAAATGCAGAAAGGGGCTGTTGAAGAACAGTGCCAGAACTTATAAACTTCTAAGCAATTCTATCTACAACTCAACATGCAAAAACATTTTTCTAGAAGCTAAATTTTCAGTTGGTGTAACCTTCTGGGCTTGAGTGGAACAGTTTTTTTCACCATTAACATCAAATTTAGTGCCACGCTTTAATTACTTACAACACTTCTCATTTTTATCTTTTACGTAAGACTTATGCAATACAAAAGTAAAGAAAAATAGTTCAATTATCTTGAATATTCATACTGTTGGTATGGTCACAAAATACATACTACTTGTATAAGTTTACTTCAGCAGTAGAAAGTTAGGTTGCTTAAGTTTTTAATCTAAATAATTAATTTTCAGTGCATACATGAGAAGGTAGAGGAAGACAAAATTTGAAGTGTTTAAGGTGACAGGACATAACAAAGTCCATGGGACCAGAAGGGACACATCTGATGTTGCAAATGGTCACAGTGAAGCTGCTCACTATGATTTTTGAAAGGCTGTGTGATCAGAAATTTCAGCACACTTGATGAAAACAAATGCCATCCATTTCTTCAGAGAAGGCCAAAAAAAGAGCTTCTTAAGTACATGCAAAATAGAAATATTAAAAATAATCTCTGCTTCCATAGGTGATTGATTTCTGAAAACACATTTCTAAGGGTTTTAAACAGATTATAATTGCTTTGAAAGGAAATCCCAAGAGCAGCAAGATTAAAATGTCTATGTTCATATTTCAAGTTCTGGAATTCTTGTTTCCGCTCTCCTGTAAGATGAAGTGGGCCAGGGAAAAAAAAAAGAAAAAGAAAAAGAGTAAGTGTATGTGTGAAATAGAAAGAGGCAGAGAGAGTGGGACAGAGAGGAGGTGTAAAGGGGGACAATGAGAAAAATGGGAGCGGCAGGGGTGTGAGAGAAAGAGGGAGAACAAGTAAACACCAGCCCAGGCGCCACACAAAAGCTTTGCTGAATCAAATAGTTGTACACGGGAGAAACAAATGTAGGAAATTATGTGAGTCCTATCTGACTCATCTTTCTTAATGCTCAAGTGCCTCAAAATCAGAAATACCTCCATTTCTCAACAACTTGCAAAATGCTGTAACTTCTTTGCCACTTGTCTAATACCCTTGTAATGCTATTTTAAACAAGGATTCTTAAAACGCATTTAGAAAGAGAAAAGCCTCTAGAACAGCACCTGTGGTAAGTCACATATCTAGTACATTAAAAACAATATAGAAATTTCAGTAAGTATGACAGAAAAAGTTTACTAACGTGGCACTACAAAGACACCAGCACTTCAGAGCTGTCTTAAATATGACAGAGACTTCTTAGGTGCTGTTAAACACCTCTGGTTCAGAAAATCATAAAGAATAATTTATCCTGCTTTGTTAATACCCTTCTTTTTCGTTACATATTCAGTGTCAAATGTCTCAGAAAAATGTCAGTAAGATCCTGTCCTGTAAATTCAGATCTGTCTCTAGTGCCCAGTAAATGCCACATCAGGAAGACAAACACAAAAGAAATTGGAAATGTTGTAGGTATCGAAATAATATTCTGTATCAGTGTGTGCTTCTCTTCTCTTACAACATTCCAGGCTCTTCGCCTGACTTTGTGGTGTAAATTTACATTTTATAAGCTAGGGGACACTTCTTAATGACAGTTTCTTATGCTACTCAGCAAGGACGTGCCATTGTGAGGATATAGATGGGTTCAGTCTTTTTCTTAGAAAGATACTGAGCAATGGAAACAAGAAAAATCAAACAACTAGTCTACAACAAAAATACCCTAGCATGAAGATTGTACTCTGAAAAGGAAGAATAGACAAAGGCCAAGGAAATTTACTACTGTTATTCATCTGGAAACCTCTTAGGCACTGTAAGAACTGGCTATATAAATTGTTGATAGCTTCCTGAATAAGCTGTTTCATGTCATTTCAATATTAATAAAGTGAGGCATAATGATCAGGAAGTAACAGTAAAAATTCAGTGATCTCTTCCACATGCATATTTTCCAAAGGGAAAAAAAGTGCATATATATGTGATTTATATATTATATGACAAAAGCCATCTCACATGTGTAAATAAATACACAGTTTATTAAAAAGTCCAGAGAACCCAACCCTCACTGACATCCCTAAATAGTGTAAAACAGCAGAGGCTTCATGACTCAGGATGAAGAAAAAAGAATTATATGCTATTTAAATATAAAGAGGTGACCACAGGAATGAAGATTAATCCTTATTATCACTAAAGTCTGTAGAAAACTCTAATTGTCTTCCACACAATACTTCAGTCTAAATTATATTCCAAGAAAGATGGACTGAAGTATTTCCATAAAACACTTGATTTAAAAAATAGTTATACTTCCTTTCAGTTATTTTTCTACCATTACCTATTGATGACATTTAACTATCAGGGCATAATTTGAGACACAGGAGGAAGTACATCTGTCTTCTCCTTCAAAGTGTTTATTTAAAAATTTACTTTTTTCCTTCTGTTTTCCCTAATATACTAGACTTAACTAGTATTAATGTTAACTTTGTGTATCAAATACAGTGAAATAGCAAGTTCAGTATTAAAGAGAAAGTATATTGAAATAATATTAAGCTATGACTCCTTTTTTTCTCCAAGGAAATAAGAAAATAGTCACTGTATTTTAAAATAACAGTTCATTTGCAAATTTTCCTTTCTTTAGCATTCTGCAGCATAGAATGTTAATTGTAATTAAAATAGATATTTGAGAAGTTAAGAATGATGTGGTAAAAAACTTAACTGCTGTCCCAAGATGCGTAAGAAAACGTAAACCAATGTAAACAAAAACCAGTGTTCTGAACTCTACTTTCTCCTTGAAGAAAATGAAGGTAAGGTCCAAATATTCTGTGTTAATATATAAATACTCCTTAGGCAGGTATACACACACACACACACACACACAAATACTTCAAAAAATGTATTACTGACTAAAACAGAAGTGTGTACACAGCAAACATGCAAACGTGCTTATGGTCAGACTGGAACCTTTGGGTACTCAGGCCATTCTAAGTACAGGCTGCAGTGCATAAAATGTGCAGTCTGGTCACTAACATTACTACATCTTGATAATGCACACTTTATCAGACACTACTGTTTATATATAAAGCTTATGCAATAATCTTCTATACTTTATAAATTGTGACTATTTTTTGAAGGAGGAAGAAGAAGAAAAGGAGATGACAGTTGAATTAGTCTGAATTTTTAAAATATCCTACTCTGTCTACCCACTGGCTAAAAGATTTCAAGATTAGAGTCAGAGTTTCTAATTAGAAATTAATTGCTTTGTGGATTGATTTAGGCTAAGAACCAAATAGAGATTTTACACAAATTTTGCTGTGTTTTGGAACATTTTAATTTTTTCAAATAAGAGACAGAAATTTTCAAGAGTAATCAGGTAAGAATTTAATCCATGGTTTAGTATTTGGAACAGACTGAGCTGCCACAAGCAACTACTTAATGTCTAATTATTATTAATTCAACAGAAGGAAGAGGTTTTTTCCTCCCAATTAGTTAAAAATTCACATTAATCACTGTAATGAAATATAAAACCTGTATTTGCCTGTCAACAAAGAAGGCTTCCTGACATTTAAAATGTACTAAAATAATGGACAAATCCTAAAGAGTGTATCTAACTATAATGGATAATTAGAATAAGGAAAAGAGAAATGACTGAATACTGAGCTGATTTTCAATAACCACAAACTTAAATATATGGATGTTTGATACATATTTACAAGTACACTTAGAAACCAGCCATTTATATTTTCTATCAAAATAATTATTGCCTTTTACTTGTCAGGCATAACGAAGAAGAATGACAGACACTGTAATTCTTTCCAAGTCATGAGAAAAATGATATTGTAATGCCAGAAACACTTACAGATAAAACAACTTGTGACAGAACTTACTTTCTGCTGTCTGCAGTATTATCTCATCAAGCTCTTTTTCAAGTTTTTCGTACGTATCTAGTCTTGCTTGAAACTCAGCATTCTGTGTTTGAAGCTCAATAATGCGGGTTTCACTAGAAGACTGAAGACTGTAAAACTCCTTTGTAAGCACCTGTGAGAATGAATAATGGAAAGATGAGGGATTCAGCATTACAGTGATTTTTGAATGAGGCAAAATATAATACATATAAAATGTGTACTGGTATGATAGCAAATATTTGATGTAAGTTTTGCACAGCAAAGATTAAAGTACTTTAAAAAGTAGTTATTCTTTCAATAATATGATCTTGCAAAGATTAAACTCTCAGATCTTAGGCCTATCTGCTGAGGCCTTATTAATTCTAAGAAGCTGTCTGAAAAAGCTGCAAGAATTTTAAAGGAAACTTAGGAAAAGCCAGGTAACAACTAAAAAAATTTACACACAGCAGTCAAAATAGCATAAATGCAATAATTTTTGTTGCTTTAACTGGATTCTGACTTCAGTCATCAATTTATGAACATTCCTGTGCAGAATACAAATACAAAAATTTGCCATTAAAGCCATACCAGTCTTATTACTTACTTATTAATAAAAGGTAATATGCTATTAACATTCAAGACTTATGTAAATACTTAATCCACTAAGCTTAAACAAAAGACTCATATTCAAAATTAAAAGCTATGAAGGCCTGCATAATAATTTAAGTTTGATAAAGACAATGGGAAAAAACATTGACCAAATAAACACATCAAACTGGAATAAGAAAGTCCTTGATATGTAAAATAGCAATCTACATACTTTGCAGAAAAAATCCCACCATACAGGTAAAGTAATAACCAAGTGGTACTGCTGTGAAATCTCATATTAAGTTCCAAGTAAAAATCACAAACATTCAGAATGACAAGTGAATATAGATTTGCAGGTACATAAATATATGCACAGTGTGCAGTAATATTAGAGTCACTGTTGAAACCATGAAAGAATTCACAATGCTTAGAGAAACAAGCCACTTGAATATCAAAGGTTCAGTCCAGTGTCACAGAAGAAATACATGTATATGTCAAAACTGGGCAACATAAAAACCATCTGTTTCCTAGGTTAGCAAGAGAAACTACTCTATGCCCTAAATAAAAGCAAGAGTCAGTCCAGAGAGCTGTAGCTGAGCCACAAGATACCAGTGCCAACACTATTAATAAAGACTAACGTCCTGTAATGGTAGGGAAAAAACCTTAGTACATTAATGCTATATATAAGAAAGAAAATTAAAAAACCCCAAGAATTCAGTCAAAAGGAACAAAAAATAAAAGCTTCAGACATCAAATATTAATTCTGCAAGAATATTTCTTAATGAAAGAGCACTTAAGTGCATATTTCTAAATGAAAGAATTTAAAAGTGTCTCTCTAAAGAGAAAAACAAGTGCCAAAAGTGTCAGTAGAATTGAATGCCAAATATTTGAGTTATTGTCAGATCAAAAAATTTCCACAAAGAAAATGAAAATATAACTCAAATTGAACTACATTCTCCAAGTTTAGACATGTCTGTGCAATTAAAAATCTATTTAGCAACCTCTAAGTTTAGCAAAACTGGCACTCCCAGTGCTTGTGACCACAACTAACCCCGTCAGCCAGGATCTGAATGTCCCAATACGGACAAAACAAGAAATTAAAGTCTATCTGAAGCTCTCTAATTCTGTTGCCACTCTGTAGTTCCTTTTCATAAACAACTTAGCCAGGTTTAGCACTAGAAATGTGGGAATCTGAAGACTGGCATCCTTGCCCCAAAAAACAAAGGCTGCCATACAAATAATTTTCTTCTGTCCAGTCCAGTTTGTATCCTGACATTCGTTTGAAACTACCAATCTCATTTAATCTCATAAATAGCACTCTATGATATCTTTTTGGGACTAAATTTGGACAGGTGAAGAAATGTGGTTTTAAAGTAAGTGTTCTCTGTGGAATACTCACATTTCCAAGATTAAAATAAGTGAACAGGATATGATATGTATGTTTTGAAGATGATGAGCTCTAAGCTTGTAGAGATGAAGAGGCCCAAGTGGTTAAAGCCCACATTAACAGGTGCATTGGCTGCAGGTGCCCAGGCTGTGTCCCTCAGCCAAAAGTGCTGCACCTCAAGGAAACTCTACTTAATAAAGCACAAAAATGGTGCATGGCAGTGAGGAGTGAGGGGAAAAAAAGTGAGAGAGGGCCATGTTGCTGACACTGAGGTGACATGAGGAGGGCATGAGGTGCTCCAGCTGCCACAGCCATGGAGCTCTGCAGCCCATGGTGGAGCAGGTTGCTTCCCTGCAGACCATCAAAGACCATACCAAAGCAGATGGCCACACTGCAGCCCATAGAAGACCCCATACTGGAGCAGGTGGACATCCCCAGAAGGCACTGCAACCTGTGGAGAGCCCAGATAGGAGGGAAAGTTTCTCCTGAAGGAAGCTGCAGGACATAGAGGATCCACAGGAGCAGGATAAAAAAGTGTGAGGAGGAAACTCCTCCTGAGAGGAGCTGCTATGGACTGACTTGAGCCCCGATTTTCCATCCCTCCCTGCACTGCACTGGAAGGGGGAGGTACAAGGGTCAGAAATGAGGGAGGAAAGTTAAAATAAAAGAGAACAGGGTGGGCAAAGATGTTTTACTTTTTGTCTTTGTTCCTCACCATCCAACCTGTCAATGGGTAATAAGTGAAATTAGTTTTCCCCAGATCAAGTCTGTTTTGCCCATGATGGTAATTGGCAAGTGATGTCCCTATCTTTATATCAACCCATGCTCTTTAAAAGCTTATTTACCCCACCCTCATCCTCTTTAGGAGGAATGAGTGACTGGGTGGGTGTCAAGCATCCCACCAAGGTAACCCATCATGCCAGGACTAGCAAGGTTAGGTCTTTTCAATGCTGTATACACCATGCTCACCTTGACTCTTTTAGCTGAGAAAATTTTATTCCAGAAATTGTATATCAATAAAAATTATTTTATTATTTTATTATGTAACAGTACTATTACAGGTCCTAGTTGCAAATAATGACACTGAATTCACTGTACCTTTTTTGGTGAAACTGTCTTCTCTCCCTACAATCCTCACACAGACTGGCATAAGCAGCTCTGTGATACAAGCAGATAAATAAGCCCCACATGAATGAGGTTCTGTCTTTAACATCTTTCCATGAGAGATTGTTTTGCTTTTTCCTCTCCCTGTGACCTTCTGTTCCATTAAACTGATCAAACATAATAAGCTGTGTCATTTGACTCTGCTTCTGGGTCATTTGACCACAGTTTGGTGGAGATACTAATTCAGCCACGCCATGTTGTTACTTTTTCTCCAAGCTTTTCCACTTTACATTCAAATTGAAAACAACTATGTTAATGCCCTGTAAAGTGTCTCTTTATATAACATACCTCCAACTTTCTCTGGTATTTCTCACATTCCATTTGGCACTGTGAAAGATTCTTAGCTGTTTCTTGTTGCATGAGTTGAACATGTTCAGTTTCAAAGGACTTTAACTTACTTTGGTGAAGAAGTTCAGCAACTTTGCTTTCTGTGCCAAGCTGCATTTGTCTATACCTAAAAGAAAAATGAAAAAAAAAAGTTTTGACAATTCAAAAATAAGCAAAGTTGGAATATATCCTAGCTCTGTTCACCACAGATATAAAATTCAAAAATTAATATTGTAGTATTTTGTAGACCTTAATAAGTATTAGTATGCAACTACTGTAACCTGTATTTAGGACAGCATTAGGAAAATTCATTATTATAATGACAATACAACACAGTAGGTGGAAACCTCTGTCAATGGCTTTTCTAAATATGTTATTAATGTGGAATCAAATGACAATGACTTTACAGCATACCTATTTTCCTTATTCTTAAGGAGTTAGATCAATGTGAATCTCCTTCTTGGTAGACAAATGCATGCACTGAAGTGTTTTCATTGGAGAGACACTAATGAAATTTTGCCCTCCCTCTTCACCACCATGTGTTACATGTGGTAGGGAGAAGGGGCATTAGACATCAGTGATATCAGTGGTGCACCCTTTGAGATATACGGGTATTTGCTACACTGCTTCTTCCATACCCAAAGATATAAAGAAAACTCAGACCACAATGGTGTAATTATTTCCACAGTCACTCAGAATCACAGATCCTTCTCAAAAAACAGAAATTAAGTATAATTTTTAGAAAATCACTATAAGGTAGTTATAAGTCACAAATAAGATTCCACTCAGAAGTGGACTTCATTTATCTTATTCATCCATTCTACTTAACAGGCAATCTCAAAAATGAGGTGTAAAAAAGTTTGACAATAGAATACTATAATATTAGATTGATGAAAATTTAGGTGATGTGAAGAACAGGAGATAATCTAAAGAATCTTCACATTAAATAACATACAAAATTCAAAAGACATATATGCAAAGTAAATCACAGGTTTTAAAAATGCTCCTTACCGTATACATTAAATGATGAACTCCTAACTGACAGTTTTCATTCATAAGTGAGATGTCAGGATTTATTATACTTGATAAAACCATTAAAACTTTGCTTCAGTTTTAAATAATGGTAAAAACAAACATTTTGGAAATTGCTGTGGAAGAAATAAATAATACAGAACTCACTGTGTCACTTTGCAATTCCATGTTGTTGCCTG
This sequence comes from Melospiza georgiana, assembly GCF_028018845.1. Taxonomy (NCBI): domain Eukaryota; kingdom Metazoa; phylum Chordata; class Aves; order Passeriformes; family Passerellidae; genus Melospiza; species Melospiza georgiana. The sequence goes on from NC_080431.1 coordinate 42,583,384, forward strand.
CATTACTGAATGCTGGCAACCATTCTAGAACCTCACCTGACAAGGAACAGAAGTGTCAGAGCATCAGAGAAGGGTAGGAAGGGTTACATCTGACATGCAGCAACATCACACACTCACGCAATTGCACTGTGTGGAATAAATCACCTAAGCAAGCTAGGACCCTACAGCTTGGAAAAGAGATGGCATAAGGAAAAGGAAGAAATAAGGGGCTTGTCACATCATGAGAAGGGAGAACAGAGATAGTAATCAAGTGTATTTTCCAATAGATGAATGAGAAGTCATCCAATGATGCAGAATGAGAACAAATATGAATTGCTCTTCATGCATGAAAGCTGTGGAATTCCTTACCATAAGATGCTTTGGATGCTAAAAAATAACATTTATTTGAGAGAATACTGAACAACTTGACGCAGAGAACTTCTTGGAGTACCATTAAATGCAAGATGGTACTTATCACACTGAAGCCACTTCACAACAAATTGCAGGATTTCCAGATAAACCTTTACTCTAGCCCAGCATGGCTGTTGTGTTAGCTGTCATCTGTCAAATAACAGTTGCAACACAATTCCACCCTATTTAGCACCTAATCTTTAGGTGGGATGGAGAGTGTTTAACAAAACCAAGAGGATTACTTCAAATATTTTCCCTGAGGATTTCAGATGTAGGAATGTTTCTAAGGCACAAAGAAGGAACAATTTTCACTGGAATTCATTTGAACAGAACAAACAGGTGTCATTATGATGTCCCTGATAATCGCTCTGTAGACAGCCATTTATGTATAAATAGTCCAATGCATGAATAAGATTGTTTCCTCACTGCATGAGCAGAGCTTGGAAGTTCTGCATACTGAGCTCATCTAAAGTTTTTCTTTTAAAAACGATTTTTTTTTCAATAGCATGACATTTGTTCTCAAACAGAGTTATGGCACTCAAGCTGCTAAACGCCAGTTACCTATCCACTACTTCAGTCATTTCAAGTGCTGATACTTTCATTACTGTCTTCTGACTATATGTTCCTGTTTCCATTTTACCACACAAAAAAATTTCAGCACTCTAGAATTCTCCACACTTTGCACCCAAGTGGCTGCGGACATGACACTAAATCTGTCCCATTACACACATTGTTTATAATCCTGGGAAGAATGCTTTGGAACAAAATAGTTAAGTCTTAATGAAGACACATGTCATTCAACCAACAAACCAATGAAACACACTAATTTAATTTAAGTATTAGTTATATTTATTGACTTCCAGCAACAAATTCACACCTTCCACCTCAACACAAAACAAACAGCAATGCCTTCCTGTACACAGCCTCAGACTTTCAACCACTCTGAGCTTCAATGACCTGTACTGTACTGAGCTGACACACTGCAAATATGCACAAACAGAGGCAACCCATACTTCTCTGTACCTACTTTCTATACTTGGTGGAGAAGTCTGTAGTTCTCTGATGATTCAATCAACTGGGTGCTTTCAGAGCATGCTTCTCTACCCAATTATGAGCAGTAACTTCAGAAAGAAGTTTTATCCTTTGTTTTGGAGATTTGAAGTAGTTTACACGAGCATGATCTGTTTTGCACTGGCAAGGTTATGATGGGTCAGTTTTCCTTTAACCTTACTACACTGTTGATCTCACTAGTAACTCATTCACCACAGCACCATTCAGAGTTTGTCATATTTGCTTTTCCTCAGCCAGATAATATCTCTGCTTTCTTGGCTACTATTTCAGCTCAAGTGTGTGTGCATGTGTGTACAGAGTCATGTAACACAATGTGCTGAAATACATTCCTTTATCTGCCTAGATGGTCTCTGAGGGAAAACAAAAAAAAACCAAAAACCACCCCATGCTTTAATACTACTATTATGGAAAAAAACAAACAGTGGAATGTGGGTCTACAGGATTTTTCTCCGTCAAGAAATTTTAGCAAACTTGATATAATGAAAGAGTAGAGTTTTTAGTCTCACAGAAGAATGAGGGCTGGGAATCAAAGAGAAATAACAGACTGAGCCAATGAAAAAAATCTCACACGTAAGAATCATCTAGAATGAGGTCTCTATTCCTTTATGTCTCTCTGCCATTAGGTTGACCAGTCAATGACGCCTCAAGTTTGCTAATGCAGTGATACAATGGTTATCAAAAAAATTATTACTAGAGTAAAGGAGAAGAGGGAATACTCAGAGAGGGACTTGAACTCTCTTTTGTAAGGTTTGAAAGATTTTTTTAATCAGAGAAGCTTGTTTTTCAAGTAGTGAATAATGATATAATAATGTGTCAAAATATGCATACCAGAGAGCAAACAGAAAGATTTAATGATAAAATTATGTAGTCTGGATACTGAAGAAAATATGGCAACCAAGTCTTTTTGAATGGAGGGACTATAAACTGCCCACCTACAGAACCTGAGATGTACAGCAGTACTCCTTAAAAAGGTAATTGAACAATTGTACATTAGAAGACAATAAATTTGTAAAATTACCCTTTTAAGAAATGACAAATCCTAGTACTAAACTTGTTGATAAGAAAGAATGACAAGCAAGTAAATAAAAATAATGCATGTTACAAAGAAAGTCCTACCAAAATGATACAACATGAAAATCTAATTTTACAATTTTATAATTTTGTAAACCAGATTATACCAACCTAAAGCTTTGTGGGATATATTTTAGAATTGTTTTCAAGTTTAAAAATGGAAAGAAACCCTGTAAGTTATGAAATCACCCTGAGTACACAGTTGGGTCAGTTCCAGATCTAAGATCTTTAAGGCAATTAGAATATACTCTCATATTTGTACAAATGTCTGTGCTTTGGTTCAGTGCCAAATTTGCAAAGAAAGCTAAAGACATTTTCTCCCTAACCTGTCCTCTTGGAAACCTCCTACTTCCAGCCCCAACATGCCCCCTCGTGCTCCTGACCTTCTCCTTCTCTGTCCTAGCACCAGCCCAGTCTCTTGAATTCCAATTCTCTTTTCATTCTTTATTCCCAGGACATCTGTTTTTCTTCTTTTCTATGTTCATAGCCTCTTCAGCCTCCATTCCTATCTTATAACCCTACTCTCTGCATTCTGGATTTCTCTCTACTCCTTCAGCACCCTTGGAGTTTGGCATCCTTCCTCAAATCCTACCCATCCATACCTTTTGCAATTTGAGGTTCAAATCCTAGTTTAACTTTCTTCACCTTCTGCAACTGAGTCTGCCTGTTAAGTCCTCCTCACTTCCAAAGTGCCCTAACCTAAGTATAAAAGCACACAAATGAATTTTCCTTACTCTCCTTTGTGCCAATTGGAGTCACAGAAGGAGAAACAGTGGTCCAGAAGGACGTCAATTAAATTCAATCTGCCACAGACTGCACAAATCCTGTCCATACATGCAGCAAACTGCCAGACCCCAGTTCAAACATGGGTACTCAAAGGATCTTGTTTCCACTCGCTCTCTTTTTGTTCCTTGGCACTAAAAACTGGTTGCCTTATTTCTGAACAATCAAAAATTTCCCATGATTTGTGTTCACATGCTACTCACTAAATAATTAAAAATGTAAGAACTCAGATCTTTAGTTTTCAAGTGCTTTCATTGTTCAGCTTTTGCAGCACTCAGATTAAGTCTCATTAGTCATGTATCTGGCTGATTTCACAAAATGAAAGTCTGTTTCAATATTTACTGGAAAATGGGTAAGAAATCTGTCATTAATTTAAAAAGACATATTTTATGAAGTTTTTATACCAACTTTATAGGAATTTTCAGGTTTTTGTAGTATTTATTACTTCGTTCATGTCTATCAAATACATAAAACTATTTCTAAGCTGGTCTAAAATAACAATGCACTTGGTAACAACAAATTTAAATACTTCCAATAACAACAAAAGCTCTGAGTATAATGATTAAACACAAGATAAAACATGTCATTTGCAAACTGTTTAAGCAATGAAAAATTTGTTTGTGGAAATAATTTTCACTTAAAATCTGTTTTTCCCAAACAACATGCTGAGATTTTTTTCAGTACAATATTCCTGGTTCAGGTTGTAATTAAAAAAAATAAATCCAGAAACATATAGCTTAGACACTAAAGGGTAAACTTGATTTAGCATTCAAGTTCTTACCAGATGTTACATTTGCTTCGTATCAAGTAATTAAGCATACAGTACTTTTGCATGTGGTTCAGTAAAATCTGAGAGAGAAAGCTTAGAAGCTTTGTTTAAAGCTGCTTGCTTCAAAGCAGATTTTTGTGTTTTGCAGCATCCTAAGCATTTATTTTGTATTGGCCTCTGATCCTCATTCTGTCAAAAAAAAACTTCCACATTCTACTTTGCAGTTTATAGGAAGTGCTAGTTCCAAACATCCACACTGAGCAAGATACACAGCTGGTTTCCACTCCTTGGAGCTTTGGGACACCTAAACCCAAAATCACTTCTGCAATAAATGGAAGTTCTTCAGAATGTAGGACCCTTTCTACCCTAACTAGACTAATGCCCAGTGTACACTAGACTACAAGAATGAACAACATGAAAGCCTTAAATTTATCTGCTGAAATTACAGAGACTTGTGCTGACTGACAGGGACAGAAATCCATCTTTGTTTCTGTGTCTCTGGACCATGCCACTGTGCTTTCTTTTATTTGACTCTCACTCTGTGAAATGTAAGATTCTCCCCTGCACCAAGACACAGCTTCAAGACTGCTGGGCAGAGACCACTTCTGCCAAGCCTGTGCTTGGGCGTCATGCCTCAGTCATGAGAATTTCCTAATAAAACTTCACTAGGGAATTTTCTCTCAATCCTGGAGCTCTGATGGGCATCAAATAAAGCCTTTCACTTACTAAAAGTGCATTCTTTATTTTGGGCAACTGTAAAAAACAGAAGAGCAGCTCCTGTCATGCCTTTCTTACAAAAAATGAAGCAGGGTGCAATTTCTACTCTGCAATAACACAGTGCTGCCTCTGGATACTTAGTTTGCTCACTTACCTAGACTGTCATTTCTTGGTTTAAATAAACAGCATATTTAGTGACTCTTTTGTTATTTGAAATGAAATAAATGAAATAAAATGCAAAAAATGCAATTAAATAAATGCAAAAGATGTTAAAATAACTGAACTTTACCAGTTTACAGACATTAAGGATGTGACAGCATCCTTAACAAAAAGAAAGGACCTGAAGAAACGAGTGAGCATATAATAAAGGATGTGATATAATTTTACTGTTTCCTCCTCAAAACTTGTTTTTTAGATACATAAATAGGAGAACAGAGTCACCTCAGTAATTTTTAGGAATCTAATGGTAGTTGCTTTTCTCTTTGCCTATACAAATTAGTCAAGATACATAACATTGTGTTCTCATTTATGTTTTTAGTGCTTAAAAATATAGAAGCATGAAACACATGGCTGGTCTGAGAATACCTACCAGATCAGGTATTTCAGGAGATGTAGGCACAGAGATACCTAACTGGGAATCCAAAAATGGAAATTACCACCTCACAAAATCCCTTGAATGAAGCTTCAAAATTGCCCAAAGAAAGATTAAAGATCCATCTTTTTCAAACAGAAAGGCTATGAAATGAGTTCTCTGAAGCCTAGTGAAGAGATACCAGAGGAAAGAGTTTCATAAATGTTCCTAAGTTCAGGACAACAATCCAAGAGGGAAACACAGCCAAGCTAAAGGGTGCAGACATCAGCACCTCAAGCCAAGAAGAAGCTGAAGGGTTCTATTGCTTCTGGCACAGCCTCAATACACTGCACAAAGTTATCTTTTGCATCTGTGTGCACTAGCACATAAAATGGCAGAAGCTGTGGATCTTGGAAGTATGAGAAACATGCTTCTGAGGTGGACCATACATCTGGATGAGCAGCAGAACAAGCATGAATAAATTTCCCATTGCCTAATCAACATCTTTGCTCAAACAAATAAATACTTCGTTTAAAAAAACCATCACTTTGAAGTGACAGATTGAAAAGGATCCCGGCAATGCAATATATTTTTGTCTATGGTACATATTTTAATCCAACAGAAAGAACCCAAAGTACATTTATTAAAATCTCATTAAATCTTTAGTCATATTTTCTATGTATACTTTTCTCTATTTGATTTCTCATGGTATCCCAAACCATTAACTTTATTTGATTTAATATTTTCATTTTCATTTCTTGGTTTACTTCATTCTTTGCAAAGAAAATGCCATACTAACAAAGCTGAATTTTGTACTAAATAAAAAATAAAACAAGGAATAGTACAGAGATTTATTCCCCAATTATGTATATTGATTAATGAGGAATAACTTCAAATTGTAACTGTGAGAGGTTTTGATATGAGAAATATAAAACAGATCTGAATGAAGAAAAGGCCAGCAAGTTTCTTGATATTTAACATTAAGAAATGAAAGCATCAACTTTTAATATTTCTCTACACTAAGTTCCAAGTTTGCAGCATACATTTGGAATTGCCTGACTTGACAATTTTTTTTCTACTATTCATAATAATTTTTTCAAGATACTGTACAATTTTGATAACGATTCCACAATTTACTTCCTTAAACCAAATATTAGCTTTTCCAGAGATTCTACTACTTTACTATTATAGTACTTATGTTTCTGGAAAATAGTTGTAATTAATTGCTATTGTAGCAGATAAAACAGACTTGAACAGATCTGATATTGGAAGCTACAGAAATTTTTCATTACATTATCATTACTGCACTACAAACATCACAAACATTGTTTTTCAGTGCTCAAGAAAATTAAAGAGATTGGAGTCAACAGTTACAGAAAGACTCTGAGTCTGTTGTCTGAATTGTTTTTTCCTCTTGGATAAACATACAAAAATTTGTGTCTTTAAACTCTCCCTTCCCACTAGCCAGAGAGGTTATATTTAATCAAATATACAGTTAAATCAATATAAATGCTTTCTGGTATTTCTTGTGATTCCACATGGAATGATTATCACTTGCTAGCCTAAATAGAATTCATTATTTGTGGAGGTATATGCTCCTGTTCCTCTGATTAAATAGAAAATTCATTAACATACTTTATATGCACATATGTACTTAACAAAAGATAATTACTGTATGATTTTTAATGCCAATAATGCAAAGAGGGAAAAAGTCAATGTCAAAAGATTGAGAGAACAGCAGTTACATAAATGACAAGAGCAGCAACTAAATGTTCCTCTCCTTTTAAGAAATAAAATCTAAAAGGCATTGCAACTACCAACTACAAGAAGAAAAATGTCTGGAATGCCATATACCTCCTTAAAACAGTCAGAAATAAACATACAAATATTTAAGTTCTTAATTCTGTAAACGTAACTTTTATGAAATCATTAATATAAAAACTAAAATTGTTTTACACAGTGATAAAAAAATGGATGATCAGCAAGGAAAAAATAAGAAAAGGAAGCATTATCACTGCACCTTCCTGGAAAAGGATAGGGAGTGAAATGAGAAGGTAGGGACAAATCTTTTGAGGTAGGGCTTTGTCTGGGAGACCATCAGACAGAGCTGGTAACTGCTGTGCCACCAGAGACTGCTTACTCCCCCTCCATTTTCCCCACTGTGAGCTGAGCAGAATAGGTCAGAAGGTTAGGGTACAAACTGCCATAATTTAGCAAAGGATTGGTATGTCCTTTATATCACACATAACAGGTTTGATTTCCCGATAAGCAGAGTTCAAGGTACAGGCATACCTTGTTATCTTTCAAGGACATGTTCCTAAAAGTGCTACAGTTAGCAATGAGGGACAGCAAACTACCTTTTCCCCTAATAATTAATGTAATGAATGGTCTTGGTGCTTGCAATCACTTATGAGAGGTCAGCATATTGCTGCATAATATTCCATTTATTCTTCAGTGAAATTTAAATTTCAGTGCCTTTAAAATAACATCTCAATAATACAAATACAAACCAATTATTAAATAATGGAGGTTGGATGGGATTTCAGTGGGTATCTAATCCAACATCCTGTTCAGAGCCAGGTCATCTATGAAATCAGACCAGGTTTTTCAAAGCTTTAGCTTCTCAGGTCTTGAAAACACAAGGATGGAGACTGCTCACAGTAGTGCTGTTAGTGAAAAAGATTTTCTTTAGACCAAATCAGAATCTTCTGTTTTATTTGACACTCTCTCATCCCTCTTCCATGCCCTGCTGTGAAGGGCCTGGCTCCATCTTCCCAGTGACCTGTCCAGAGGCTCTGGGGGTACTGCTGTCAGGAGCCTCAGAGATCAGGCTGAACACACCCCCAGCCCCTCTCCTGGGCCAAGTGCTCCAGCCATGACCATTGTGGTGGCTCTCCTCTGCATTCACTCCAGTTTATCACTATGTTGCTTCTATTGGATATCTTGAAACTGGACTTTTCTTGATGTCTTGACTATTGTCCTGATAATACAGCACAGGATTTTGTAAGAGTATACTGTTGGCTAATACTGAGCTTGCTGTTTACAAAAAACATTTGTTCCCTGCAAAGACAAGAAGAACGATCCCCCACAAGATAATCTGCATTTCCTTATTAGCAAATGAATGCTACATAAAAACTATTAATATACTAATACCAAAGACTGCTATGAATGTATTTCCAGCAGTTGTTTTAAACGAAGTATGATACTAGAAAATACATGGCTTTCCATCTGTTTTTCAGAACTTAAAGGAGCTTCCATTAAGCTGCCTGCAGGCCATCAGGCATGCTTCAGTGCAACTGGGCAGCTCAGGGGAGCTTTTGTTAGAAGAGCAAAGGATGGAAAGACACGGTAATGGCAACAGCAGAGATGGGCATCAAAGGATACTGAAATGACTGACAGTCAAGCAGTGGGTAGGGGAGCACAACTGGATCTGTCTTCTTTCAAATCTAAGATATGTAAAATGTCCTTTCCCAAGCAGTCACAGCAATTGGAACCACATTACCATTAACAGGAAAACAAAGAAGGCAGTGTGAAGACCTCTCTTCATAAGCATGACTTAAAAACAAAAAAAGTTCATCAACTGCATTTCAGTTCTAGAGACAACTATCAAATAATAAAGTGTTACTGGCTGGTTTATTACAAGTCCTAAAGTGTAGATATTTCTGTGTGTCATTATCCAGAAATGAAACATATTGGTTCTAATTTCTTGAACTGTACAAGTCTTTCAAATCAAACAGTCTTTGTAGGAACAGTAAACAGACAGACAATGGTATCAATAGCAAAAGAGAATATGGAAGACATTTTTACAGCCCAAAACAAAAGGAACAAGCTACAGTCACCATAAGCATGCTTATAAGACCTTGGAGTGGTAAATGAATCCTGAACAGATACATCACCAAACTGCTTATGACACTAATGAAACAATCTAATTTCTCTTCATCTGCAAACATGAAAAAGGTCAAGTGAATCTAAGCTTTCTATAAAGCAGGCTATCCTAATAAATTCTTCAGTTATCAAATGATCCTATATTACCTGCTGAGGCATGTGAGAAATGAAAATACTTAAAAAATGCAGTAACTATTGTGAAAAATAATCAGCTAACTCCAAGCTGTCTCCATTCTTGAGCATATTTGCTTTCACAACATACTTTTCTGTATTTTATCTGCAATCTGACAAGTTTAACAAAATTTTTATAGAAAGACCCAACTTTGCCTTTACAACTTAAGTTATTAATTTGAGAAGAGCAGTACTGTGAAAAGCAGTTGAAAATAAGGAAAACAAAATCTAGTATTGAAAAGAAGAAGAGGAAGTCAGGATTCATGAACTATTGGGATACTACAGGCTTTGCAATACAAGTTTCATGCATATAGTCTAAGAGTCTTAGATGTGATAGAAACACTTTTCTCCAAAGGCACAAAAGCAAAAAGCACTGAAATTAATTTATTTTAGTGTATATCATTCTCATTCATAATCAAATTTTCTTTTTCTCTGCTTCCTCTGATTATGCCCAGTTCTCTTTGTTCTTCCTACATATCTTTGTCCTATTTTTTCTATTTTCCTCCCATTTGTTCTGTTTTCTCTCACCATTTCAACAATTCCTTCTTTAGCTGAACTATCACAATCCCTGCAATAATCACAGCTAAGTAGTATAATTTTCCTTTTTCTTGTAGAGGGCTTGAAAACAAATGTTTGTTCTTTTGGGTCTTTTCCCCTAATGGGACTTGTGGACAAAGACACTTCTCATTTCCAAGTATTCCCTGTCCCAGCTGAGTAGCATATCAAAGTCAGCATCTTTTTATTGTGGAAGAAAGAGAAAACTCCTACTACTCTGTGTGTCCAGTGCTTTTAACATTTCATCCCTGTCATTATCCATTCTTTCTAGGAGCCCTAGAATGTGGCTCATCTATCATCCAACTAAGGAAGCAACTGCAGATGCAATTCTTGTACTCACTGAAGAGCAAATGGTTAGTTTCTTCTGACATCTCATATTGTTAGCATTAATTCCTTTGATAAAGGAACCCATTCACTGAACAGTACGATAAAATATGGCTTTAACCCTTTGTATTCTTAGGGTTTACAAAACTTCCACTGAATGGGGACCTAAATACTACAGAAGAAGTTAATTTCCTTTTAAAACTGGAAGAATGAACTGCTGAACTTCAGTCTGGCCATGCTATTTACCAGTTCTGTATTAATATTTAGGTCATGACTGAAAAACAGTCTAGTTACCACTGCACTTCAGTTAACCTTATTTTGTGTGATCTGCAATACTTTTGCTTTGTTTATTACAAGAAAGTTTCAGTAGGTGAAGGTGTTTAATATTTTTCCAAAGTAATTTAAATTGTGTTCCACTCTGAGCTTCATTCTTAGCATTCCATTCTTCTGCTGTTAAAGCCTGAACCAGGCTAGAACCAGACTTTAGGCTTAATCTGAAACCCCTTAATAGGGTAATACCTCAATTTGCCTTAATTCAAAATGGAGTAATCTGTCAGAAAACAAGAAAATCTGCACACTGTCAGCTGTTCTTGGAGATGCAGTGTTTGTATGTACATGACACTAAAGCATGCTTGTCTTAGCAATACTAATGGGATACACAGTCTAATACTTTCACTACTGTTATATAAGTGGGCTGGAGTTTGGCCCATATTTTCACTTCTTTCCAATCTCAGAACTCCTGGTAATCACAAACAGACATTCAAAGGCAAGCAATAAACAGTGTACATTGCAAATGTGCCTATAGAAATCCTACTTTAAAGTTACAGGTAAATTGCTTCAGGACATCCAGACTGCTAGTTACTCCATATGCATTCCCCACAAAACCACCATGAGTATGGGTTAGGAATCTTCAATAAAACCTGCAGAATTACCATCCTGAAAGCAACATAAAGCATAAGGATTTCAGGAGTTAAAACATGTGACATGCAGTGCAAATCTCGGGTGAATTTGTGCTGGGGACCATCACAGTGACACAGGCTCTACTACATTATTGTTGCAGTGTGAAAATCCAATACATTATGATTACAAGTATTAGAGCTTTTTCATCCAGTAAAAAAGCTCTTGAGGCATTGAGGCTCCCTAGGATCACTCTGGCACATGCTAAAAAGTATTTAAACGTTTGATGTCTATTAATATCAAATGAAAGCACGTGCAGAACTTCCCTGCAGAAGGATACATAGAAAAAAATTCTTGTGGCTGCCTGATGGAGTTAAAGGGCCAAACACTTCCAAGTGCAATATGTAACGTAGCAGTAGCCACATTACCTCAAAAACATCAGGGACCTAAGCATAAAATAATTCAAAAATCTGATTGACTCAGACACATTGAAAAACACTTCCTCATATCAGATATCCAGTGACTATGCTGAGTAGGAAAACTGATAATTCAGCAGTACTCCTGAGAGGGAGAACACTACTAAGAACATTATTAGCTACGTTTCCATTTGCTGAATCTCCATTGTTACAGGACGTTGGGGATTTACTGTACAGATGATTCCTGTTGGCAAAAGCAACATAGGAAAAACACTCTGCAGCTTTCTCAGCTAGAAAGTTAAAAAACCTTCTCAAATTCATCTCTGATTTGCTAGAATTTGAAGAGAATGAATTACACTTACTTCCTGTTGATGTATAATCTTGTGTTATCTCCAAGCTCTTTGAAAACAGGTCTTAAATAATGACTTTTCACTTCAGTTATTTTTCAGCTGGGAACAAACCATCCTACTGATGGTAGGTACTGATTTACTCAACACTCCTATCACATGATGAATTTGATCAGTTATTCCTAAGTGAGGAGATCTTATTTTGCCTATTTTTAGCAAACGATGAGAATAGTGTCACCCCATCATTATTCATATAATGATTTTGAACTTACAGGCAGAGGACAGAATACATTTTCTACTTCTTAAGTTCCAGGGATATGGAAGTGTAAACTGTCCTCCAGAGTGAAGCTTAAGCCTTACATCAGGAGATTACTGGAATTAAGTCCTTAGATGAGGTAAAAGGTCTCTGTCATGGGAGTGAAGTTTTTAGGAAGTTAAGATCAAAAACACTTTTACTCAAAATAGGACCTCCACCCAAGCTTCCTGTTTTTGTCAAGGAGTTCCCAGACTCTTTCAGATGAGAGTCTTTCTGGAATTTTTAATACTAGCTTTTCTTGTCGATGTTTTGGACCTTGCATGAAATGCTCCTCTTTAAAGCAGAGTAAACAAAAAACATTACAGTCAAATTTGAGAATTACCATCAGTGAGAAAGTGGTGGTGACACCTTGGAGAAGTGAAGATAAAGCAGAAATCACAGTATAGTTCTGGACCTTGTGCTCTATTCTCTGCTTCATGTTGAAAAAGACTAAGTATGATAATGCAGGACTGTGGATTGTAGGTGACATGCATGAATATTGATAAAGATGGGAAATTGTCATTAAACTTGAGTGTATGAATGTTCACATGAGGAGACAAATACCTAAGGGATACCAAAAAGATGTTATTTCTAGTGCTAAGATTTGAAATGCAATTGGGCCACAGCAGGTTTTCTAACAGATGTCTGGGCTTTCAGCAATGAAGGGCATTTTCCAAGGCTGCACTCAATACATAATGTAAGGAGAACAGTAAATTAGTCTTCACTTAGCTTTGTGATCAAGTCAATAAAGGTGTATGTGCAGACTAGTATAAAGCTAGATCAGATTAATGCAAAAATACAATAAACTGGATACATAGTCTTAGGTATAGCCAAAAGTAACCAGAGAGATTAGCTTATTTGACCAACACAATGTAAATTACTTTTTTTAATTCTTGTTTGAATTCAAATATATTGGTAAAAGTAAAGAGTATCTGCTTTGAGAGACAGTATTTTAGATACATCTCAAATTTTAACCAGGGATTATTCTGGCCTGTGGCTTCTACTGTTTAAACAAATTTTTTTGAACTTTCAAGAGATATTGTCCCTTTCAGAATAATTAAAAAGTATCAAGCTAATTCAACTCTGCCTGTAACACCAACGCTGGGAAGACTCAGAATATTTAGCATTTTATCTCATTTTAAAATTGCTTCTTCGAAAGAGAAGAAACTGTTCTTTATGAATCTCTGTTCCCTAACCACGGAATGTAACACAACTCAACAGAACTTGCCTGTTTATATAAAATATAATCTCTTTCTGAAAGCAAAGGAAGTATTGGTTATTTGCCACTTACCATGACACACATCATTACAAATTAATGAAGGAATAAAACTTTTTACAACTGCAGCTATCCTTCCCACCTACTATAGCCTTTTTTTTTTGGTCAGTGACAGGAAGAACCTTTTCTGGATTTCCTTGTTGGACTGTAAAGAATTACTTTTAGGCTTGTGAAGTTAATGTATTTGACAGAATTTAGAAGTTACTACTTCTATGCCACCTTAGGGGTTTTAAAAAATTCAGAACAATTATATTTCTTATTTAGGCAAAGTCACATGAATTTTTAGCATTGTAGGAAGCAAAGCTATCACCACACAAGTGCAATAGCATGTATCAGGACTTTCAGTCCATTAAGTGCCACATTGTTGTATCTGTGTCATTACCATTCTCTGTTTCTAGAATTGTGGCATCATTATATAGAATGCTATATTGTCCTGGTTTGAAAAGAAAGTGAGTTTTTTAGGATGCTGTGGTCAAACCAACAGGTGGACACCAGGGAGAGGACATTTTCATGGGGGCACTGGCATTGCACCAGCATCAAACCATGACATATATAATTTGGTACTTGTGTTTTATTGATACTTTTCCGTTCCTTTCCACATTTCCATTTACTCTATTATCTTATATTCTTTCTAAACATAACAATCAATCTCTCATGTGAATTATTCTCTGTAGCACATGGAATGAATTTAAAGACTCTGGCTGATCATGTGAACATTAAAATAGGACAAATATGTTGCTTTGGCACAGTGAAGTCAGATACAGGCCACAAAAGTTTGGATTATGCACAGACAACTCCCCTCTTCACCATTCCTTGGTATGCTATCATTTACACACACTCTACAGCATAAAATACAAACAATAAAAAAATCCTGCAAATAGATTTACTCAAAATGAGAAACACAATAATTAGGCACATGTGAAATTATTAAAGGCAGAGAACAAAATTATTTTGTTCATTCAGATATTGCAGATTTACTGAATTAGAACATAATCCTTGACAGTTTGTACAACCAACATCTACACTGCAAGTACATTTAACTCCAGTTCAGTTTAAGGAACCTTAAATTGATTTTTTTTAAAACTCTGGCCTAAGATAACTACTGTGTGAGTGTTTTCCTAAAACACTACATTTCTCAGCTGTAACAGCATCTGTCATTCTTGGCTTGGAAGCAAGCTCTTGTACGAATGTGAGCAATCTTTTTTTGCTTCTTTAGAAATGCAGGGTATGTTCAACAACTGTACTATGGATCTATAGGAATCTAAAGCATGTGTTTAAAGTAATTCAATGCATCTCTCAGATCATGATCAAATACAGCATGCAGTACAATTAATAAAATAAACAGCAGACTGAAGTACTTGTACTGTTACAAAGACATAAAATAGAACCATAAAATTTGTGGATAGGAAAGTAATTAAAATATATACTAGAAGGAGAATTATAACTTGCATATTCACTTATTTTTTTGTATTTAAGAAAGCATAGTCTATTGGTACTGCAAATACTTTGGTCAGATTTTATACTTTAAATTGCAATAACAAAAGCAACAATAGTTCTTTGGTATTATTCTCCTATGGATTTCCATTTCTCCAGCTTCAGTGGCATTTACAGTTCTTGTTTTGCATTTCTCACTGACTTCAAATTAATTTATGCAGCTTCAAAAAAAAAAAAAAAGAAATGCACAGCTTGGGACTGTTCAAAAGAATACTAAACAGCAAAATAAAGTTAAAAAAAGAAAAAAAGGAAGAAGACAGACGATTTGACATTAAAGGGTCTCAAAAAGAGAAAAGAAACCTTTATATTAAAATATGTTTCTTTCACTCTTTGTGTTCAAGAGTTTTGCTATGGAGTTTCAAGAGCAAAATTTTCTATGTGTGCCAAATATACTGTGTTTAAAAAAGTATCTTTTTTTCAAATATTGTTATTTCTGTAAGTATTATTAGTTCTCAAGATATTATCATTATTAGCATGCAATTTCTGAAATTGCAATTTGAACAAAAATTGAAAAAGAAGAGGTCTTGGGCACAATTCATTTGGTAGGGATAGAACCTAGATATTTCTGAAGACTAGAAAAATATTTATAACCATCAATGTTGCACTGGCAAAACTATTTTTCTTTCATTGGAAACAATAACATTTCAGTAATCTTTTTATTTCCTTATTTTAGAAGATTCTCCTTCATTATATTCCCTCCACAAACTGATACACAAACTTATTTTTAACTTTGGAAAATACATTTCTATTTTTCTAACAAAACCAGTTTAGATTTTTTTTCTGTTTTTAAATGGTTCATTTCCTATTTTAGCATTAAAATGGGCCTAACAGAAAATTGCTACTTTCTAACCATCTTTAAGATCACTGAATTGATATGAAATATGCACACATGCAAGACCAACAAAGAATCTCTTTTCAGTGATCACACAGTTACATATATAAAGTTATCTGACTGTCATTTTGTAGGAATGTACTTGTACATGAGTAAATGCTCCGAGAGTTTGCATTATGAATCATGCATTGCAGTTTGTACTGCTGGCATCTTGGCATCAATTTGAATATACAGGGATTTATTTTGCAGGCTGGTAACTGGAGTAGGAAGGCCAATACAAGTAAGTATAAAAGCTGCTTGAATTGCAAACATTATAGAAAGATAACAAGTACTATAATGATGATAGAATTTCAGTATTTAAGTGATGCTTAATCATTTCTAGTCACTTCACACATGAGCTAAAACACATAAATAAAATCTTAAAGCACAGGAGGCAAGCGAAAGCTAAGGACATTACTTGAACTGCAACATAATTTCTACTATTCTCTTCCTTAAATCCAGAGTGGAGTAAAAAGGCATTCTTACAGATAAAATATTTTCTGCTTAAGAGGACAAAAAAAGATAGTCCATATGACTAGTAATTAGAAAAACAAATGTGCCTAAAATCTATGTATTTCTAAAAGACAAAAAAAAGAATATCACTTAACATTTCCATAATATTCTAATTTGGTATCTGCTAAATAAAGTGTACAGAAAAGTTAAAACTAGAAAAGAAAAGTAAAAAAATTACAGAGAAATCAGTGTAATTTGTTATATGATTTTTCATAACTAATACATGAAAAAAATTGCTGTGACAGATTTGTATGGTTAAACTGTTAAATGATAAGAACAAAGAAACAACTTGCAACTATTTTCACTTTTCACAAATGTTATTTTCCCCTCACAACTCAGCAATGCAAGTTCAAATGGATTAGCATCATACACCAGAGCTAAAATGACAACTTTTGAAACCTACTTCCTTTCCTTTTTTAGCAATTCCATTTTTTTATCCTATTGACACAACATGGAACAGCTAGAGATCTGAAATGTAGATTAAAAACATATTTGAAGAATGGTAATAATTCAGACATTTGCAGCTTCTTTGTAAGTGTACTCAGCACAGGTTCATTTAGGTGAGTTGTATCTCGTGTTAAGTATTTGCAGCAAAAATGACTGCACATCTAGTGATGTGCTTGCTTCTCTGAAATGACAGAGTGTGTTTCTCACAGAAAAATAATAATGTAGCATAATCACAAACCTAGAAACAATGTATATACGGATGGAAGAGCTAGAGCAGGGCTAGGGAACTTAACTGTTCACCCAGACTCCTACAAGACAGAGCAGACTGAGGAGAGGGATCTAGATTTGTTACTTGTGACTAGGATAACTAAACTGCTAACATGACCCAGCTCTGCAAAAGCCACAGAGTTCCAGGAATCACTCAGGTACATCTAGTGGAAATTATGGTATCATACGAGATAGAGCAGGAAATTATCTGACACATTATTCAGAATTCCAGTTATCTGTGTTAAAGTGAGGTCAGGATTAAGAGAAATGGTACTCAGATGTCCAAGAGAACAAGGAATCTATCCCATGAGAAATCAAATAAGCCACGATCTAGAAAAACAAAGTCTGAGTAAGATTTTAAGAGGAGAAAACAATAGATAAATTTGACTAATGCTATCATCGGAACACTGTGATACAAACCAGGAGAAAATAATCTTGAAATGGAAATTAAAACCCCATCTGAACACAACAACTAGAATGTCCTCCACTAGGAACAGTACAGTTCAGAGTTTAATTTCTGAAAAGACGTTTACATGAAATGACAAAATAATCAATGATCCAAAAGGTTTATTCTAAAAATGATGTTTATAAACCTTATAGGTAACTACTATACTGCCAATATCCACATTCGTAGAGTTTTCGGGATTTTTCATTTAATAATGGAAAAAGAAGTACAAGAAAGACAATGAAATAGCCAGAAGATTCTGAAAGTTATATTTTAATTGCATTTATATAATATTTTGAGAATTTGTTTGCTTGACTTTCACCAAAAAAACACCCCAAATTTGTTCATTTTTCCTCTTGCGGCATTTTGCTAAACTCATGCATCATGTAAATCAAGACATGTTGCCAATAGTTCTGGACAAACTGACATAACTTCCAGGTAACACCAAAACCTGTTTAAATAATTAGGGAGACTGAGAGGGAAAGGACAAGGGTCTTAAACTTTCTGGGGGAGTGCTCAAACCATGTTACAAAAGGGGCAAAGCTTAGCCATTACCTCTTCTTTCAACAGTGCTCTGGAGTGAACTCAATGGTTTGAATGAGTTAGCCATGTTCTAATAAAAACAGGCCCTTCAGGGACTTGAACAGAGTTCAAGCACCTCCTGCCCATATCAAAATAAGCACTTAGCTTTCCAAACCAGGAGACTTCCGAGCATGCACAAGGACCTCTACCTAAACGTGCTCCAACTTGGAATGATTTTAAGTGCCTCTGAGGTTAGGTGGTGCTTGAGAACAGGAGGTACTGGTAAGACTTCACTGGAATCTAGTCAGGGAAAATCTACCCCCAGATATCACTATGACAACCTGTTGGAAAGTCATTAATGTCTGCAAAACCTGTACTTCTCAACCAACATTTTGATTAAAGTTTGGTGGATTGGCCCAGCTGGATCCCAGGTGCCCACCAAAGCCACTCTATCTCTCTGCATCTGGACAGGGCAGAAGAAATATAATGAAAGACTCATGGGTCAAGATAAGGACAGCTAGAGATGAGTCCCCAGTCACCATCATGGGCAAAAGAGATTCGACTTGGGGAAAAATTATTACCAATTAAATCAGAAAAGGGTAATGAGAAACAAAACCAAATCCTAAAATGAACCACATTCCCCTACCCCTCCCTTCTTCTTGAATTTAACTTCACTCCCAGTTTTCTCTACAGTCATCTTCCCTGTAGTGCAGAAATCCTGGAAATGGGGGCTGTGGTCAGTTCATCCCACATTCCTGCCAATCCTTCCTCCTCAGGGGAGGACTCTTCACACTCTTCTTCTCCTCCAGCATGGGGGTCCCTCCTATGGGAGACAGCCCTCCACAAACTTCTCCAGTGTGGGTCCTTCCCATGGGTGCAGTGCTTCAGGAACAGACGGCTCCAGCATGGGTCCCTGTGAGGCCACAAGTCCTGACAGCAAACCTGCTCCACCGTGGGCTTCCCACAGGGTCACAGCTTCCTTAGGGCAATCAACACCCTTCCCATGGGCAACAAGTGGATCTCTGCCCCGCCACAGATCTTTTCTGTCCTTTCTACCCTTTTCTCTAAAAAAAAAAAAAAACAAATGCAAGTTTCCTCTTCATTTGGGTTTGGCAACTCTTTTTGAGTTACTGCAAGGTAGCTAAGACTGAAAATTTTGAAGGAGTATGGTATCTTCCTACCTTCTGTAGCTTCATTAATCAGGTCCAAGCTTTTGTATAATCACATATCTAGACCTACATTGATTGAATTTCTGCCAACCAAAATACTTCCAATCATGGAAGACAGCACAGTTCATTAAAAAAGGCCCAGAAAAGCAGCATATAAGGCATGCACCACTTCATAATGAAAGCATTCAATTTTTTGACCAGCCTTTGAGAAATGCTTAAAGGCTTCACAATTCTGCAATGGAGGAGGACTGAGTAAGACTGATGGTAAAATATAAAAGCTCCAAAACCCATGAATTTCTGCAAAGATTCTATGCTGAAGTCCTTGTACTCAGAAAAGCCATGCAGGACTTGAGCTGTGTGGCTTCTGCTGTTCATGATGTGGTTACCTACACCTGAGCCTGTTGTGCAGGCTCCCTTTATAAACCAATGGAAAGAAAAAGGTACCTTACAGACATGATTCCATCCCAGCACAGGCACTTAAAACTAGACAAGACTGATGACAGCCACAGTAAACACTGTACTAAAATCCATGCTACATTTTACTTTCTTTGCTCAGAAACTAATGTTTGAACTCATCCAAACAGTATATTGTTGTGGTGTGCTGTAACTGGTAATGTTGGGAGCCTTATTCCAATAGTATATTACATTTTAAAAATGCTTCCAAAAATCACCACATTCCGAAACAGTGGTATGAACAAAATTGAGATCTCTGAATATAATGTTCAGAGATTTTCAGTGTTAGAATGGCAAAGAGATGTTCACCTTGTACTGAACAAAATTCCTATTGAAGGTACCATGAATTAGATTCACAGTTTCCATCTCTACAAATAGCTGTACAAAGGTAACTGGGTGGGCAGAAACAAAGAAGTGGAGTCTGCCATGAATCCCAACACACTGACTTCTACTTACCCAATCCCTTCATGCAACTGTTTTGTCTTTGCCTTGGACTACTCTTCCAAAGAGAAAGACTGGGAAACTGCACCATTTATTTTACACTCAGATGAATCACACTCAATGAAGCTTTCATGCCTACAATTTTTTTGTTTTATCTCTTCTTTTATTTACACTATTCCCTTCCCCACTTCTCATCCTTACTCTTTTGCCTATCATCAATCCTCTGCAAGGTTCCCAACGTAGATATAATGTAAGGAGAAAAATGCTTTTGTCTGACAAAACAATTAAGATTCTCAATCCCCTAAACTGCTTCTTCTCCTTCTTTTTCTGTTCTTCTCCTCCTTTTTCTGATTTTGTCCTTGATGAAAATTTAACATATTTAGGACTAGTCTGGGTGGTGGGGTGGTGGGGGAGGGGGGGTGGGTGCAGATGGAGAAGGGTTTTGAAACAGGTTTCCTTTATATTTTATATCACATAACTAAGCAAAAATGGATTCCAAGTAATCTTTTCAGGAAGAACTTACTGATCCAAGTTTTACATGCCTTCTGCATCTCCTTCTGAATCTAATAAAAAGCTACAGAATTTTTTAAGAGTGATAATTACAATAAGATCTTACTGATAACATGGTGTTGCATCATGGACAATATACAGATGTTAAAGTTGGAACAGAATAATCAGGGGGTTGCAAAGTTTTCTGTACCATAACTGACAATACAGATGTTGCCAACAACTGGAAAATATTTAGGGTGGTATTCAAATCCAGACTGCAGAAATCTGCGTGTATCTCAGCATAGGTCTCACATGTGAGCACAGTATCTAAGGTCTCCTTATATTAAATGTTCCAGATGCCAGGAAACCAGGACAACAAAGTTAAAATATAAAATATTCTTTAAAAAATAGGCATGACTTTCTCAGATGTGGAACACTGGCCATTTTGCATTGGGGATTTTGCTTGTTTGGGGTGGTTGTTTTGGTTGTTGTTTTTTCCTTATGAATCTAAACAGGGTTGGTCTCCCCCATTTTCCTCCAACTCGCACTCCACTCCCGTAACTCCTCAGTCCCTTTTAACCATACAAACTATCTAGTCTTGAGTTTTTTTCCAACAGTTAAGCTGTCAAGCTAGCGTCAGGAAAAACATTTAAGTAGGGCATGGCACATATAATCTTAAACTTACTAAAAATCACATTAAAGCAAAGGTGGCACTACATTCGTTCTGAAAAAGTTATAAAATTGAAAAATTTTAAAATAAAATAGTATGAAAATTTGCAAAATTTAGTTAACATACTGAAGAAAGATATTACTTGCCTGGCTAAAATATCCAATTAACAACACATTATGTGTAAAATTTAAGGCTTTTCCACAAAAGTACTCTCCCTATTTTACAGGATGGTTAAACCAAAACCTGCTAAACGTGAGGAAAAAATCCCTAATCATGAACAAGCCAAACCAGAAGACCTCTGCAAATGACTTCAGGTTTATCACA
This sequence comes from Melospiza georgiana, assembly GCF_028018845.1. Taxonomy (NCBI): domain Eukaryota; kingdom Metazoa; phylum Chordata; class Aves; order Passeriformes; family Passerellidae; genus Melospiza; species Melospiza georgiana. The sequence goes on from NC_080431.1 coordinate 42,605,027, forward strand.
AAAGACACTTTTGCATTCTGAAAGGTCTATTCACAGTCTTCATTTTAGCAAAATACTCTTTGGAAGCAGTTTCTAAAACTAGATGTAACATTCATTTATATGGATCTGCCAAGTTTTTAAATGTTTTAGAAGCTAAACTAAAACATCTTGAAAATGACTCATTGTGGTACCAGAATACATACTGTAGGAAATAAGAACTCATTTACAAGTGGGAGAAATACACTCACACTTCATCTGTGGGAATTCACTAGACTTCCCTTCCAGTAAACATTATATTTTAAAATAATCACGGAAAATATGTTCTTTTAACTGAAGTTTATGAAAAGATTTAGACAGCTGGCATAACAAAAGAGACTTACAAAGATAAATGTAAAACTGTTTTCAAAAACAATTAGTAATTCTGCCAAAAGATATCAATTTAGCAAAAAAAAAAAAAAAGATTCCATTTTTTTTCTTACTCTAATGGCTAAACTAAAACTGCTTAATACAGTTGTACAGTCTAAATAGATAATCATTTGAGACAAAGGAAGATTTGATTATTTTACGAGGTAAGAAAATGCAGGGTGGGGGGACAGCCCTGGCAAGGAAACAAATTACCATAAGGTAGCTCTTCTAACTTAGAACATGTCAACTACTTTTGTAGATGTGCACATTTTAGTAGTACAACTATCTTCAGCAAATGCACTACTTTAAAAAGTTTCTTTACTTTTAAAAGAAGAAGGCATCTGGCACAGAGAAAATAAACCTGAAAAGTACTCCATTTATCTACGCATATAGAATACTTTGAAAACAGAAAAAAAGAACTCTGACACAGAAAATTAGACCCAGATTTCATAACTTATGACTGGGAACAGTGTGATAAAGGACAAACCTAATATCAAAAAACCCAGCCTCAGTAGCTTCTATAAAGTAACGGTCTGTAAAAACAAAAATGTTCTAGAGGAACATGCAACAGACAATAAAAACACAGTATTTCCTCACCTGGTTTTAGGTAAAAAAATCTTCAAAATTAGTTATTAATAAAGCCCCCATTCCACCCAATACTGGGCATTTCGCAGGGTCACAGGATAATCATTAATCACACTTTGGCTGCCCTTTACTGTTCAGAGAAACCCTCTATCATGAGTGTACTCAGAGACTCAGGAGTCAGTTAATTACCTGAAGCAAGCAGCTTATAAAGACAAGGGAAGGACTATGGTTTCTGATTATTTTCATCTACTTACAGTACCACTTTGCACAAATAAAACCTTTTATCCTCCCCATAGTGTTTTGAGTGGGACAAATTCTTTCACTCTCTATAACCCACAACCAGTTCTAGTGACCTCAGCAATGTATCCAAGGTAAAATGGGAAGATTTAGCTTTTTCAAGCATTTTGAATCTTATGATCTTGATTATATTTCTGGAATGGAAACACTAAAGATCTTAGAAAAATCAGAACAAACATTAAGCTAAATTTCAGAAGGGATGAATCAGCGCAGTTCCATATCAGTTTATCCATGGCAACACTTTCCACGAAACAATTAAAATATCTCTGAAAACAATTCCAGATGACAAGTTCCACATCAAAGCTTACACTCGATTATATACATACACATGCAGTAGTATTTATATTAAAATGTTAGCCAAGAGCTGCAGCATTTTGACAACATATCCAATGTTTAAATTTTACAAGAGAATGTACAAATAGGCTTGTAAGTACAGGTATGTAGACTTTACATGTCTATTATGAAATCCAACATTTCATATAAAGACTGAGCGCCTGACAGGTATAAGCGTTTTATGTAGTGCCCAAGCTTCATCCCAAAGGAACCTATTTCTAGTGACAGCTATTCCTACAACTATACTGCCACTTGATGGAAAAATTTTACTTCCTCTTAAGAGAAAATGTCTCAATTTTGTTTATTTCATAGGTATGAAGTTGCATAAACTATGGCAATTTTTTTGCTGCTGGAGTACCTCAAAGGGACACACACACAGAGTCTGTACCTTCTCCACACTGGATGAGTTAGCAGGGTGGTCTGTGCAGCTACCTCTTGATGTGGCAACATTTGTTTTTTGCTAATACAAAAACCTACTATTTAACAGGGCTCACAAGAAAGGCTTGGAAGTATAGACACATGAACAGGACCCATATGGATTGTGCCCAGTGGTAAGAACTAAAAGAGCCCTTTACTGTGAGTTGAAAAGCCCCTTGATTTAGTGTTTCATAGGCACCCCTCCATTCCATCTTCGCTGGGTTTATTCAGTGCTCAGGTTCTGTACAAGTGCACTTACTGCCTCTGATCACACTCCTCCCACAGAATTAAAAATCCTCTCTCTAATCATCAGCAGCCACCCTATGGAGGAGACCAGCACATCTGCTGCTCTCCTTGGAGGCCCATCCAGAACAAATGCTTCCCCCATATCCTACTGAAGAGCCTATTGGTCTCGCTAAGGTTCCAAGTTACTTTTTTTTTTTTTTTTTTTTAATCTAAACCAGGTTCCCCTCACTAATATCACAAACAGCTCAAAGTAGTACCACCCTCTTGGTACCCCATGATTCAAATGTCATGTCACAGCAAAGCATCACTATGGATAAATGATGTTTGGTAAAAATGTTCTGATTTCTGATCTTTCACACCACCACCCTACAGTTACCCAGATCAAGTTATTCCTTAGGAAGCTCTTGAACTCTGGCTTACTATGCCTGGAACATTAATTGCACATGCATTTTGCTGGTTTCACAGAACACACTCACAGTTACCCATACAGTCATATAAGTAGACACAACTGTGCCTTTAGATCATTCAGCCAGAAACATAAATAGCTGTAAAAATTATCTAAGTAGCTTTGCACTGAGTAAACTGAAGGACATTTGTGGCCTTCCCACTGTCCAATATGGGATGCAATACTTCAACACTGAACATATACAATTCCAAAAAAAATTTACTGGTGTCCCCAAATGTAAACAACTCTGAGTCAACTGTGACAAAGTCTGGGATACATTCTTGAGGCAATCTTATCTGGAAACAAGAACATACAAAAGGGAAATCAGCTCTCCAATCCCAGACTTCCCATTCTTTCCTCATCAAGGCACTGGCCACCAGACATGCCAATCTCATGAAGAGAGAAAGCAACAAAACAGCTGCCAAGGACTTGCATGGTTGTTCCATCAGCTGTGAACAGTGGACGCACCAGCTGTGAGCATTACACATATATATCATACATCACTCTCTTTTGGGAAGTCGTTGATGTGGTTAGTTAGGCATAGTCAATGCTGGATGAACTAATGCCCAAGGCAAACAGCTTCTTGTGGTTTATGGCAGGAAAGTACCTTGGCTCACTGATGTATACACTATTCTGGGTGCCTGTGAATGAATATACTATGATGGTCCTTCATTTACTCACAGTTTTTAATTTGTTCATTTACAAATTATTTACCTATGCTCTATTCCAGAAGCACATACCATCATTTTTCCTATTTGTAAGAATTACTCACATGAAATGTGTGTTACCACCATGGAAATGAGGACCAGCCAAATGCTTTCTTCAGTTATATCTAGCATTTTCTCAACAATTCCAGTGTGATTCTGCAGAAGACAAACTCTAGCCAACACATAGCTCAAAGCTCTCACTCATCAATGCTAAGTCTTCCCGTCCAACATTTCAGATTTTATGACGAGGTTTTAACATCACAAAGCTATAACTTCCTTCTCACACCACACAAGCACCTATTGGACACTGTTCTTTCAAAGTTTGCTATATGGAAATGAGTATAGCATAACATCCTTTTCCACAAGGTAATCAGAATCCTTTTCAAGGGAGTAACCACAGACTGAGAAAGTAACTATAGAAGAAAATTACTATTAAAATGCTGTTGGTTTTATTAAATACAATATTACACAAATAGCCATAATTTGAAGATCAAAATTTTTGTACAGATACACAGAAAATACAGTATTCCTTCTTTGAAGAATTTAGCCTTTGAATTGGCATTATAACACACTGTTTTGGTAAACATACACAATTAACATTCCCTGGCAGTATTTATGGTCATGGTGTTATTTGTGACCTGCTTTTCTTCTGTATTCTAAGAAACATATATTTGGGGGTTTCCTATAAACAGGTCCTTTTCTCATGTGCCATTGAAGTGTTAATGCTTTGGGCTACTTAGTGCTGGTGGGGACTTCACACATGCATTTAGTCCTTCAAGCCCAGATGGTTAGAAACACTCCAGAAACACGTTATTTGCATAGATAACCTGATATACATAACAATGTTTGAAAAAAATTCAAAACAATCCAGATTAACAATTTCTTCAGGTAAAAGCTTTCACTTGTATCTTTTGTCATTACATCCAGTGTGATGTCCCCTTTCCAAAGGGACCCAAAGCACCTGCATTAAAAAGGCTGGGAGCTGGGAAGTTCCCCTGTGTTTCACAGTTCTGTTCTACATAGAGTGGCTGTAATGCATCACACAAAAGGCATATGTAGCCTGATAAAGCTGGCTCCAACTGCAGCAAAAGTGTGTTTTGAGAAAAGCAAGAAAAACTTCTGCATATTCTGTATTTCTCCCTAATCCTCTGCCACTAGTGTTCAACTGCTTCTCACTCGAGCATTTCCTGAATGGCAATGTGCTTTCTGCCTGTAAAGGGATTCTCAAATTTATCTTGAGCTTTTCCAGTCTCATTTTGAACCCATGTAAAATTTACTACCTGAAACATGATTGGGTAAGGAGTTACAAAGGACCCCTACTTGTTCTTCCTGGCAGTGTTCACCATTAATGAGAAGCTGGGTGCAGTGAGTCACAAAAATGGGTGTGTACCTGAGGAATACTAACAACCATAGAAAAATCATGGACTGCAGGGGATCTTTCAACCCAGGAATTGAAGAAATATATATAAACAGCAGCAGCATCCTTATAATTCAGAATCCCTCTCTTTGAAGGAATTTGCAAGTGCTTTTGAATTTGTTCTCAAAGGACATGTTAGATTTCAATCTTTCCAGGCTAGCAAAAATACCCTAAGGACTTGAAAGAGTGAGTAAATAAATAGTTTCTTAGGTACTCAGAATAGCCATTGCAACACCTTAACAATTTGCCTCTACTAATCATAATATTTTAAGATTAAAACTATTTGGCTAGCAGGAAATAAAAAGTAAAATGAGAACAACAAGGCTTACAGAAAATCTTTATGATATGATGATATGTTGGTATTACAACTTTTCCAAAGCATCCCACAGAGGCTGAAAATATTTTGTGAGAACTGTTTCTTACGAGCTGGGGCAAGAGCAACTGAAATAAAAGATTTTTAGAGCTATAAATATAATCATTAAACATTCCTTGCACAGTAAGAGAACAAACTTCAAAGCCTGTGTTCCAGATGTAATGAAGCTCAGAAAGGTCAGACATCAGACTAATTTAGCATTCCTATGAGTCTTGATGCAGATAATTCTTCAACATCAAGACAGTTACAGTTATGAAGTGACTGGTTACAGGGCTAGAAACATTCATTCTGCAAGAACGCTATCTTAGCTAAGAATGTAAAATTTTAAGAACCTGATTAGCAATCTAAGAACAAAAACCAATTAGGCATGCTTTAGCAAGTGTGCAGTTTTCCCAACAGTATTATTCATCTATTTAATCAAATGAGTTAAGTAGGTTTTCTCCTGTTTATTAAGATGCATCCTATTTGAACTTTACATCCATTAAGATGCAAAGTTCAAATAAACATATCCTCAGAAGAAAAGGAAGAGAGTAGGAGCCTCATTAGCCATTTCAGTAGAAATACAGGATACATAGACTTTTTCTGTTATGGATTCAAGTGCTGCTTCTACAGCTTGGAAATAAGCTAGACTTAGTCACCTGGGAAACTGACCTTTTCTTTGCTTTTCCATCATCTTATTGCTCTTGGTTCTTTCACAACTTCTCTGCATTGATTCAGAATTTCTGAGAGGGTGTCTTTCAGCAATTTTCATTACATTCATGAATTTTCCCCGTTTAGTTGTACCTCCTATTTAACTTTCTCATCAGGAGAACAAGTTTAAGGTTGTTTTATGGGAAATGTGGAATAGCTACTTTGGCTAGGGCTGAACTCCAAACAAGGTCTAATAATGCCATTGAACGGCTGGGCTTTATTCTGAGAGAAATTCTAAGTGTTAAAAATTATGCATACACATCATATGATGGAAGTCATAAATGAATACAGCAGCAGCAAATTATTATTACCAAAAAAGCATTTTGGAAATCATAAACAAAATTAATTGAAACTGTAAATTTAAAGTGGTAGTGATTTTCAAGACCTACATAGCTCTTTAATTCAAGGGATTGCAAAACACCTCACATAGAAACCCAGCATCCATGTGTAGGAAGTTCTGACAGCAGTTTTTATCACAGAGTGATGGCAGCTTTGCCCAAGAACTATTTTGTCCAGCAGTCTTCAGTATGGATTTTTTAAAATTCATTATTGAAATCTTCATTTGATATAAATATTCTTGAAGAGATAACATGCCCCTAATTAAATATTAGCAGTAACTCCAGCACATATAGACATTGAGTTTGTAATTTTAATATTAGAATCCTGTCACTGCAGTCAGCAACATCCAGATTATAAAAAATATGTTATCAGATGGGGAAAGTAATTAGCTTTAATGTTTCCGTTAACAATGAAAGTATTATGTAATAAATGAAAGGATGAGATTCCTGCATGCTCCACAGAGATTCTAAATGTATTCTAACATTTATTTATTCAGGAAATTTATCCAATTATCTTCTCACCTAAGATAGTCCTCTAGGTTTGTGCGCAATTAATAAGCAGATATAGGGATCTTAATTTCATCTTATTTAAAAACCCATTTGATGAACAGAATTGATCCCCTCTCTCCATCACCTAAAAAGTTCAAGACAGATGACTAGCATCATATAGCATCTGATAAATTCTAAAATATACCACAATTATGAAGAACAAAAAAAATAGGGATAAAAGAGATTCAAATGAAAAAGACTACGGAGAGACTAAAATAAGTCTCTAAGTTGCACAGTCACCTTGCAGCTGACTGGAAATAAAAGCAATAAATCTGCAAACACAAACATGCAGACAACTTTTTGCATACTTTTCTGAATCTATGAGGCAGAGACAAGAAATGTCAATAATCTTTATTCTAATTTGTTTCTCATTTGAGAAAAGCATTTCCAAACAGAAACAACAGAAATACTCCTAAAGGTATTTTTACCTGTAGCAGATCATCCATTATAAATTCAGTAATTTTTACAAACTGAGCTATGTACATCAACCCAGAAATGTTTAAATAACAAAAATACTACAAAATACTTTAAAATCTTTATAGAACAAACCTAAGGCTCTAAACGATTTCTGTAGTCATAACTCTGACTGAACACAACTACACAAATATGGTTTAAAATTCATCATCTGTGTATCTGTGTATATGCAAATAAGAAAGAAAAAAAGAACACAATTAAAGATATCCTATTACCTAATGGACAGAGGCAGGAAGTTAAACTAGCTTTTACAAAACCAAGGGTTTTTATGAATAGTGTTCACTGCAAAGTCGAAGGAACAACACTTGCCATAACACAATTTTCTTGAATACTCATATTCTGTTTACTGTATACCTATTTTGTTCACTATTCTACACCTCTCACTTTATCATTACAAAAATAGGAAAAGTACAATTAGATGATGTGAGCAGCATATTTTTTTCTCACTAAGAAAAAAAAGGTTTTGTGTGAACTTCACTCATGTTCCCAATAATTCTAGAATTTTTAAACCAGTTTCCACTGATATAGCTGGGTCCTGGAAAAGGATATTATACTCCTTTTAGAAGAAATTTAAGGAATTTGACTTTAAAGGAAGTCAACAATCAAAGGCAAGAGATGGTACTTGTAGGTGAAGTGCTCAACTGTGAGTTCACACCATATTAGACCTCTGAGTCCACTTTAAGAAAAGAAACCATGTAAGTTTTATGTGGCTCCTTAGAGGAGACTAGGCACCTTATCAGGAAAAAGCCCAACAGCAAACCACAGTGCACTTCTACTTTTCCGGTGTTGGTTTTTTTTTGCTGTTGGTGTTTTGGTGGGTTGGATGTTTTTTCTTTTGGCAAGGAGAAGTAATAGATTAAGAGTCAGTAGTTTGAACCTAATGCTCCAGGAGTGTTCAAAAGAAGGAAAAGCTGGAACATATTTAGTACCTGCACTTAACCATGTAGATGACAGAGCTGTTACAGAATTGCTCTGCTTACTCTACCCCTAGACAATTCCAACTGAGGTAATATAGCTTTGAAATTAGAAAAAAGTCTTAAGTCACATTACCAACAACAAGTGAAAATGTTTCCCTTTGGTCATATTTTTTTCAGAACGTGTGTGACATCAACAAGACTTAAATCCAAAAATATCAAATAATTTAAGGTTGTTGTCATTGTCATAGGCAAATGAAACATAGATTCTCAGACAGAAATTACAGATGTAAAATGGCAATTAGAGCAACAAAACTTACATCCTGACATCACAGTGGTCTACTTAAAGGCTGAAACAGCAGATCCTTTCTGAATATAATTCTTTCATGAATATTATCACTTTGGTATTTTCTTGGCATTTGTAAATAGCTGTTCACAGAAAACTATCACAAACATGAGTGAAAAAAATGAAAATAACTGCACTTGACTAGAAAATTGGGTATTAGTTACACTTCTGATCACAAGACTTGCCAGGGGCCTTATTTAACCACCATTCAGGCCAGTCAACATTCCACATACTTCTGAAGCTTTCAAACATGTTTGTTTATACAGATTATGATACCAGTGGTAACTACGATGAGTCACCTTGTCTTTACTAAAGTAGAACAAGCTGTTATAATCACTTAAATACAGAACTGGACAACACAGTCTATTTTGTCTTAGGGGTTTCTGGTGATATCAGAAAATTTCTTTGTTCCACAGAACTGTCACCTGTGAGTCCACAGTAAATTCAGAATGTGGGGGTCTTTCAAGTTAAGGTATTTCTACCAACTCAACATGCCAGTTTCTTTGCAGTTCGCTTAGGTAGATGATTTGGAATGTGGAGAAAGTCACGGTCTTGACACCTGTTATGTGGCTAGAAGTGAGGTACTTTTAAAGAGAGACACCAACATTTCAAAAAAGGCTAGTATGGGTTTTCCATGTTCCCAAGCAGAAAATAATCTTCTGAGGAGCGATCTACTCCTTAGAACTCCAAAACCCAGCGTGAATCAACTTATTAATTTATTTAACACGAGGAAATTAGAGTTTTACTTAACTGGAGGGCTTATCACTAGAAAAAGCTATAAGAGCAAAGAAGCATAAATGTATCAAGTAAGATTCCTGTTTCTAATTGCAGTGGGACATACCTCCTAAAAATGAAGCAACATAAATTTAAAAAGCAACAAAAATAAAGTATGAAAAAGGACACATTAGATGCATGGGAATACAGCTGGACAGAAAAGCATTTTCTCCACAGTTCTTAAGTTCAAAAATAAATACAGAAGAATTGCAAAGTTAGGATTTTTATTAAGTAAAAGTGCAAACTCCAATTATGATATGCCAGACTGACTTTCAAGAGGAGTTTCCAGTTATATATGAAATCCCCACGTCTTAGTAAATTTTACCACAGTGGAAGGTAGGAGTCTCATTAGAAAGAAACATGTGTTGACTCACATTAGCATTTTATTTTAACCCAGGAGATCAGTTTTGAACCAAGTTTCCTGGCCTCCCTGTTGAAACGACTTTGATTTCTGCATTGTGGAGCCATCACCTCAGAGTTTGCAGACTGAATTCCTTTTGAGAACCCAACAACCCCTCCAATGTGCTCTAACCCCTAAAAGGCATTCGGCACCCTTGGGCCCATTCAGCTGAACTAGAATTAATCAGAAGTCAAGTCCCTTAAACTCACCGTGGATATCAAATCCTCTGACCCATCTCATTTGCTCTGGACATACCCCTATTGCTTGACATCATCAATTAGAAATCACATTTTTTCAATCCTTTGGCAATGCTATTTCCTCAATAGTATCACCACTGCCATTTAGGAGTTATACATAAAAATTAAAAGCTTCAATAAATGTGTTCCTATGCTTAAGTTAACAACATTTTCACTGTAATCAAAAATTATTCAGAGCAAAGAAGGCTCATCTAGTACTTCCTTTGAGTAGATGACTAGGTAGTACAGTCACTTAATGAACTGATCACTTCATTATAGAAAAAAAATGCATTAAACAATGAATTAAATCCAAAACTAAAGACACATGACAAACTTAACCTGAACAACTTTGATTACTGTCCATAGCTTTACATTAGCTCTTAGTTTAACCACAGCATACATTCCAAATTTACAAAAAATAAGGAAAAGGAGTTACAGAACATAGAGTGCTTGTAAACAGGCAAAAAAATCAATTACAGTTTCTTTCTCTATGGAATGGAACTGTGCATTGGTATAGACAATATATTCTACACATGGAGTATGAGAGTCTGAGAAGAGACTAGTAAGAAGAGAAACATGTAGCATGCATAATTGTTTATGACTACTGCCCTCTATCCAAACTTCATAAAAACTATTAATTGAAGTCATATTACAAACATATTTTCTACTCTCAACTAAAGAAAAAAACCCACAAACAGGTTCAGAGTTTGACCACTGCTACTGTAACAGTATAAAATTGACATTCTTGCTATGAAATGAATAATTATGTTTGCTTGTCTCTATTGTATGGCAGGAGAAATACCAAACTTTGATCTTATTACTGCAGTGATAATGGAAAGAATTTACTACAAGAATTAAGTCTGCAACTTCATTTAAATGAAGAGTTTGTAATTCAATTTGTTCTTTGTAAGCAGAAAGTAAGCAATTCCTCCTACTCAGACCTCCTAGCTATAAACACTGTTATACCTTTAGATTTTTATATGTATTTTAAAACACTTACTGTTCTAAGAGTTGATCATATTTTCTTAAAGATTCCTTTTCAGCAGTTACTGCTCTCTCTTTTTCAGCAACAGCATTATCTCGTGCTTCTCTCAAATTTCTGAAGGAAACAAAAATTATTCTGTTAAGAATCTGTTAGAAACAAGACTGCCTTGCTTCATTAATTACTGCTTTCTGATACAAATTTCAATGCTCCCTTCTTCAACTCTCACAGAATGGCAGAAGGGTCTATCTATTCACTTATTTATTACAGAGGCTTTACTTCAGGTTGTTTTCAGGTATACCAGCAAAGTTTCCAGTTCTGAAATTGTAAAAAACTATTATCAAATCACCTATTTACATGTGGAAACATGTAACTCTAATTATTCTAGAATACTAGAACTAAAATTTTTTTTTGCAGGAATTAAATTAATTCCAACTATTTTCCTTGGTGCTTTGGGAATAACTGCAGGAATGCTGTCTGCCTAGCTGAGATGATTCACAACTTTTGATAGAGCAAAAAAAGTTTAGGTAAGCACAGAAATCCTACTACCAATTGTCTAGGTACTGTGATGTATATGTTATTGCATATCATACATATCAACCCAGGAGTCTCCTGGGTTTTATTGCTGGCAACATTTTTGATCTGCAAAGAACCAAAAAATAACATTTTATTACAATCAATTGATACTCCTTTTTTTTATAACCAGGAATCAGTCAAGATGCTCAAACGACCTCAATTATTATTTGACCAACACAAATGAGAACAGCATGATACTAAGAATAAAACATATAGTATTTGTGTTTAAAAATTGGAATTAGTTATTCACAGTCTGTTATGCTGCAAGCAGGCCATAATTAACACTGCACTAGACTATAAGGAGGGGAAGCACTGCTTTGATAGTGTATATAAACTCAATGTCCAATATTCAGTGTAACAGAGCACCAGCCAATTTGCTGGAGCTAACAGTGGTTGTTGAGGATCAGAAATCCCTGTTAGACTGTTTTAAGGATTTTACTCTACTACTTGTTTGCTTCTATGATGAACATTCACCAGCACTTAAAATATATTAGATGATCTTAAAAATTCCTTTCGATTTTGTTTTATCTAAAAGGAATCTTATTTATATGTTACAAATACAAGCAAATCCAAGGACAGCTGCAAGGCAACCTAAAACCATGGCTAGCAGCTATGACTAGGGGATTTCACTTCAACATCATATTCTTCATCTGAACTGAACTGCTAATGTGGATGCAACCAAGATCTTCCTACTGCAGTTTTGTTTTTTTCCTCTCCTCACAATTTTCTGACTTA